>NC_087264.1:50720922-51020922 GCF_015220805.1 Pogoniulus pusillus | reverse complement strand
GGAATGCATCCAAGCTTGTCTTGAAAGTCTCCAGAGGAGGAGACTCCTCAGCCTCTCTGGGCAGCCTGCTCCTGGGCTCCAGCACCCTCACAGCAAAGAAATTTTTGCACAGGTTGAGGTGGAACTTCCTCCATCCCAGTTTGTATCCATTGCCACTTGTCCCATCAAAGGACTACTGGAAGATCCTGACCCCTTCTTCCTGACACCCACCCTGCAGATATATGTAAACATTAATACAATCTCCTACTCTGGCAGGGGAGGTTGGACTGGATGAGCTTTGGAGGTCCCTTCTAGCCCCTGACCTTCTGTGATTAATAACAGATACTGTCCCTGCAGGAGAAATAGGCCATGGCTTCTCTAGAGAAGAAAAAAGCTCTTCAAAACCAAAGAAAAGGCTAAAAATATCACTCATTATTATATGATATTTGTTTATGGGGATGGAGAGGATTGGGAGGGTGTCCTTGTGTCTTCTTAATCATAATTCCATGTGAAATAGGTTAACTGCTTCAGCTACCAGTGATGGTGTTTACAGAGGGGAAGAATCTTTCTGGCACCTTTGCCACAGGAGATGCCAAATACTTGCACTGCAATTGGCCATTATTTCCAGTTCATGGAATGGAATGGCACAGGGTAGATGATTCATCTAATGACTAAGTTCTAGAAGAGCTAAATGTTGCTTCCCTGTCATAGATGTTGGGTAAAATTAGTTGGCATTCCAAAATCAGCTCATAGTGCGACAGATGCAGTATGGAATGACCTGCAACCTGACTGGCAGCCTCTGTGAAGAGGTCAAAACCTGAGTGATTCAAGGCAGAGAGGTTGTCCTTTGTTTGCAACAGTCACTTTGTTTGTGACAGAAACTTAAAGAAGTCTAAGGAAATGATAGAATCTTACTGGCTGTTTTCTCCTCCTCCCCTGGCAACATGAAACTTCACAGAGCCACAGAATGTCAAGGGCTGGAAGGGATCTCCAAAGCTCCACCAGTCCAACCCTCCTGCCAGAGCAGAAGCACCTACAGCAGGTCACACAGGAACACATCCAAGTGGGCTTTGAATATCTCGAGAGAAGTAGACTCCACAAGTCCCCCCTAGGCAGCCTGCTCCAGGGTTCTGTCACCTTCACGTGGAAAAAAAATTCCTTCTCCTGCTTCCATGGCACTTCCTAGGCCTCAGCTTCCACCACTGCCCCTTGTGCTGTCATTGGGCATCACCCAGCAGAGCCTGGCTCCAGCCTCTGCCCACTCACCCTGCACATCTTCATCACCATGACTCAGGTCACCTCTCAGGCTCCTCCTCTCCCAGCAGCACAGCCACAGCTCCCTCAGGCTCTCCTCTGAACAGAGATGTTCCATTCCCTTCAGCATCTTTGTGGCTCTGTGCTGGACTCTCAAGCACTTCTGTGTCTCTCTTGAACTGGTGGGCCCAGAACTGGACACAGCACTCCAGGTGTGGCCTTGCCAGGGCAGAGTAGAGGGGCAGGAGAACCTCTCTCAAGCTACTAACCACAGCCCTTCTAATGCACCTCAGAATGGCATTGGCCCTCCTGGCCACCAGAGCACATTGCTGGCTCATGGTCAACCTGCCATCCACTAGGACCTCCAAATCATTTTCTCCTTCACTGCTTTCCATCAGGCCAGACCCTAACCTACACTGCTCCCTGGGGCTGTTCTTTCCCAGGTGCCAGACCCTCCCCTTGCCCTTGTTGAATTGCATTCAATTTCTGCCTGACCAGCCCTCAGCCTGCCCAAGTCTGGCTCAATGGCAGCACAGCCTTCTGCTGTGGCAGCCATCTGCCCAGCTTGGTGCCCTCAGTTTGGCATTTCCTGGCATCTGAGAGAGCTAGGTGGCAGTCAGATAAAGGTGAGCCAGCGGTGTGCTCAGACATCCAAAAAAGCCAACAGGACCCTGGCCTGGCTCAGAAGCAGTGTGACCAGCAGGAGCCAGGGTAGTGATGGTGCCCCTTTACTCAGGAGCACAGGATGTTAGGGGTTGGGAGGGACCTAAAGAGACCATTAAGTCCAACCCCTCTGCCAGAGCAGGACTATACAATCTAGCTCAGGTCACACAGGAACACATTCAGACAGGCCTTGAAAGTCTTCAAAGGAGACTCCACAACCTCTCTGGAGAGCCTGTCCCCCCCTCCTGACCCCCAGCCCTTAGATAGTGATAACCATTTATTAAATCCCCTCTCAGTCTTCTCTTCTCCAGACTGAACAGCCCCAGGTCCCTCAGCCACTCTCCATCAGGCAGTGCTCCATTCCCCTCATCATCCTCCTAAACGTCTCTTGGACCCTCTCCAGCAGATCCCTGTCCCACTTAAACTGGGGAGCCCAAAACTGAACACAATACTCAACACTGCTGAGGCCACAGCTCAAATCTTGGATTCAGTTTTGGACCTTCACTATAGAAAATACATTGAAGGGTTAGAGGGTGTCCAGAGAAGGGCAACAAAGCCAGGGAAGGGTCTGGATAACAGGAGCAGCTGAGAGAACTGAGGCTGTTTGGTCTGAAGAAGAGGAGGCTGAGGGGAGACCTCATTGCTCTCTACAGCTCCTTGAATGGAGGTTGGAGTCAGGTGGGGGTTGGGCTCTTCTCTCTGGTATCAGGTGATAGAAGAAAAGAAAGTGGCTTGATATGGCCATTGCAGATTAGGACAGATTTCTTTTCTACAGGAGTGGTCAGGGATTGGTACAGGCTGCCCAGGGAGTTGGTGGAGTCACCATAGAATCATAGAATCAACCAGGTTGGAAGAGACCTCCAAGCTCATCCAGTCCAACCTAGCACCCAGCCCTATCCAATCAACCAGACCATGGCACTAAGTGCCTCAGCCAGGCTTTGCTTCAACACCTCCAGGGACGGTGCCTCCACCACCTCCCTGGGCAGCCCATTCCAATGCCAATCACTCTCTCTGACAACATCTTCCTCCTGACATCCAGCCTAGACCTACCCTGGCACAACTTGAGACTGTGTCCCCTTGTTCTATTGCTGGTTGCCTGGGAGAAGAGCCCAACCCCACCTGGCTACAATGTCTCTTCAGGTAGTTGTAGACAGTAATAAGATCACCCCTGAGCCTCCTCTTCTCCAGGCTGCACACCCCCAGCTCCCTCAACCTCTCCTCATAGGGTTTGTGTTCCAGGCCCCTCACCAGCTTCGTTGCCCTTCTCTGGACATGTTCCAGCACCTCAACATCTCTCTTGAATTGAGGAGCCCAGAACTGGACACAGCACTCAAGGTGTGGCCTGAGCAGTGCAGAGTACAGGGGCAGAAGAACCTCCCTTGTCCTGCTGGCCACACTGCTCCTGATGCAGGCCAGGATGCCATTGGCTCTCTTGCCCACCTGGGCACACTGCTGGCTCATCTTCAGCTTACTGTCTATCAGTACCCTCAGGTCCCTTTCCTCCTGGCTGCTCTCCAGCCACTCAGTCCCCAGCCTGTAGTGCTGCTTGGGGTTGTTGTGGCCAAAGTGCAGAACCCTGCACTTGGCCTTGTTCAATCTCATCCCATTGGCCTCTGCCCACCCATCCAGCCTGGCCAGGTCCCTCTGCAGGGCTCTGCTACCCTCCAACAGCTCCACACCTGCTCCTAGCTTGTTGTCATCTGCAAACTTACTGATGCTGGACTCAATGCCCTGGTCCAGGTCATCAATAAAGATATTGAACAGGACTGGGCCCAGCACTGATCCTTGGTGTCCAAGAAATATGTGGATGTGGCACCTGGCAAGGCAGTTTAGTGGCCATGGTGGTCTTAGGTTATTGATTGTACTCAATGATCCACAAGGTCTTTCCCAAAGAAAACAATTCCATGGTTTCCCATACTCTCTTGTATGAAAATCTCTTACAGAATTGCAGTCCTGAGACATTCCTAACTTTTTGACACTGCTAAAAGAAAACACTTCCTTAATTATTTATCTCTATGCCAGAAATATGTGAAAAAGAACCCAATTATCATTTCCCCTAGAGCCTTCTTCTTCTTTCCTTCTTTTATTCCAGCAATCTAAAGAAACCCACCACTCCAAACATCTAATAGATAAATAAGAAGAGCTTTTCCCCTGCTGGCACTGCAGCATGCATCCAGACAAAGTGAGCACCTTCTTGCCTTTAGCAAGAGTTTTCATACATTAGATGCAGAGGACAGGCTGAGAGAGTTGGGACTGTTCAGTCTGGAGAAGAGAAGGCTCCCAGGAGACCTTCTTGTGGCCTTCCAGTGTCTGAAGGGGGCTATAAGAAAGCCAGGGAGGGACTTTTTAGGCTGTCAGATAATGACAGGACTGCAGGGAATGGAGCAAAGCTGGAGGTGGGCAGATTGAGATTAGGCATTAGGAAGAAGTTCATCAGCATGAGGGTGGTGAGAGACTGGCAGAGGCTGCCCAGGGAGGTGGTGGAAACCTCATCCCTGGATATTTGAAGGCCAGGCTGGATGTGGCTGAGGGCAAACTGATCTAGTGTGAGGTGTCCCTGCCCATGGCAGGAGGGTTGGAACTGGATGATTCTTGATGTCCCTTCCAGCCTTGCCCATTCTGTGATTCTGTGAATAGAGTTAGATTAATGGTTTGACCCTGTAGAGTTAGCCCATGGTTGGACTTGATGATCTTGAAGGTCTTTTCCAGGGTAAACAATTCTATGATTCTGTGAGCAGAACTGCACTGCTGGTTTGTGATTTTCCACCAGGTCATGCCTACTCTTAGGTTTGAGTTCTCTGTACATCAACTTGGTGTCAGTCTCTTCTCCCTAGTATTGGGTGAGACGAAATGACCTGAAATTGTGCCAGGGGAGGTTTAGTTTGGAGGTGAGGAAAAATTTCTTTGTTGCAGCAGTTGCCAAAGATGTGGCTCTGGGCAACCTGGTCCAGTGTGAGGTGTCCCTGCCTATGGTAGGGGGATTGGAACTGGATGATCCTTGAGGTCCCTTCCAGCCCTGACAGTTCTGTGATCAGTGAGAGGATGCTGCTGCCTGCTTGTCCAAAGGGCTTTGGACCTGCATTTTTAATTCCCCGTTAGGTTGCTTCCCCACTTCATTGTTTCTCTTCCTCTCTTTTCTGATAACATCAAACATTATCTGGATATTGAAAACTCCAGCTTCAATTTCATGATGTGGCAGTGAAAAAAGTAGATAAAGCTTTTGAGGGAGAACAGACAAATGTGAATTTTCCTAGTTCTGGTGTTCAGCTTTGGGTGCTGTGAGCATAAGTCTGCTTCTGGAGACTCTCCCTGCTGCCTCCTTCTTCTGGCATGCACACAATACATTCTCCTCAGCCTAATCTACTTAACATGTTATCAAATTTATTCTACTCACTGTGGCTCTTTTTGCCTATTGTTTGTGCCATCAGAGAGATGTGAGCAGTTTTTTTAATAGATGGAAGTCATTTTTACTGATTTTATTTAAGCCCTTAACAATTTTTCTCCCCCTTCAAGCCTCAGTGAAAGAAACAGCAGGGCTTTGCTAGCCCACTGCTCAAGGGAAGTTAAGCTGCAGAGCTGGGTGCAGACCAGAGTGGGTTTCCCAGATGGGTGGATACATTCATGAAGGCTCTGGGAATGTTATGGGCCCTTGCAACCTGTCAAACATTGGTTAATTAAATCAGGTTCTTCCACTCACACTTCCATTTCTCTTCTCCAGTGTGCCCAGGTGGCCAAGAGAGCCAATGGCATCCTGGCCTGCATCAGGAGCAGTGTGGCCAGCAGGACAAAGGAGGTTATTCTGCCCCTGTACTCAGCACTGCTCAGGCCACACCTTGAGTGCTGTGTCCAGTTCCGGGCCCCTCAATTCAAGAGAGATGTTGAGGTGCTGGAAGGTGTCCAGAGAAGGGCAACAAAGCTGGTGAGGGGCCTGGAGCACAAACCCTATGAGGAGAGGTTGAGGGAGCTGGGGGTGTGCAGCCTGGAGAAGAGGAGGCTCAGGGGTGATCTTATTACTGTCTACAACTACCTGAAGGGGCATTGTAGCCAGGTGGGGTTGGCCTCTTCTCCCAGGTAACCAGCAATAGAACAAGGAGACACAGTCTCAAGTTGTGCCAGGGTAGGTATAGGCTGGATGTTAGGAAGAAGTTCTTCCCAGAGAGAGTGATTGGCATTGGAATGGGCTGCCCAGGGAGGTGGTGGAGGCACCATCCCTGGAGGTGTTGAAGCAAAGCCTGGCTGAGGCACTTAGTGCCATGGTCTGGTTGATTGGATAGGGCTGGGTGCTAGGTTGAACTGGATGAGCTTGGAAGTCTCTTCCAACCTGTTTGATTCTATGATTCTATGATTCTGCACCTAGAAGCACACATTGTTTGATACTGAACTCCAGTGTAACCTGAACAGCAAGTTACTCCCCCATTAGTCACCCAAATAAGTCTCACTCCAGAGAGCTTGAAGGGAGAGAAAACAGAGAGATTTGAGTTTGCTGCCCACCTATAAAGTGGTAGCAGGATTATGGGATTGAATAACAAAATTATGATGTCTGGGGTCTGTCCCCTGGGAGGAAACTTCATCCTGTGGTCTTCTTAAGGGAACCTGGGCCCCCCAAACTGCTTTTGGGGAACTGGTTGAAGGAAAGAAGCCAGGGAGTTATAGTCAATTGGATGGAGTCTAGTTGGAGGGCTGTGACTAGTGGAGTCCCACAGGGGTCAGTACTGGGACCAGTTCTGTTCAATATATTCATCAAGGACTTGGATAAGGGCACAGAGGGCACTGCCAGCAAGTTTGCTGATGGCACCAAACTGGGTGGAGTGGCTGCCAGAGCAGAAGACTGTGCTGCCATTGAGCCAGACTTGGGCAGGCTGAGGGTTAGGCAGGGAGACACTGAATTACACTCAGTAAGGGCAAGAGGAAAGTCTGGCACCTGAGAAAGAACAAGGGAGCAGTGTAGGTTGGGGACCAACCTGCTGGAAAGCAGCAAAGGGGAAAAGGATCTGGGGCCCCTGGTTGATGGGAGGTTGAGCAGGAGCCAGCAATGTGCTCTGGTGGCCAGGAGGACCAGTGCCATTCTGGGGTGCATTAGAAGGGCTGTGGTTAGTAGCTTGAGAGAGGTGTTCCTGCCCCTCTACTCTGCCCTGGCAAGGCCACATCTGGAGTACTGTGTCCAGTTCTGCACCCTCCACTTCAGGAGGGACATAGAAGTGCTTGAGAGAGTCCAGCACAGAGCCACAAAGATGCTGAAGGGAATGGAACATCTCTGTCACAAGAGAGCCTGAGGCAGCTGTGGCTGTGCTGCTGGGAGAGGAGGAGACTGAGAGGTGACCTGAGTCATGGTGATGAAGATGTGCAGGGTGAGTGGGCAGAGGCTGGAGCCAGGCTCTGCTGGGTGATGCCCAATGACAGCACAAGGGGCAGTGGTGGAAGCTGAGGCCTAGGAAGTTGCATGGAAACACAAAGAGGATTTTTTTCCCTGTGAGGGTGACAGAACCCTGGAGCAGGCTGCCCAGGGGGGTTGTGGAGTCTCCCTCTCTGGAGATATTCAGACCCCACCTGGGTGCATTTCTACTCTAAGTGCTCCTGCTGTGGCAGGAGGGTTGGGCTGGCTGAGCTTTGGAGGTCCCTTCCTGCCCCTGACATTCTATGAACTGAGAGAGATATCTACCCTCTTTCTGAACACCTCCAGCACCACTGGCTCCACCACCTCCCCAGGCAGTCTGTTCCAGTGTATGCAACATAACATTCCAAGCCAGCAGTTAGTTTACTTCCCTCACAACGACCTTGAAAGAGTGTCCCTCTTATTTTAGTAGTTTTCCATCTCATTGCAAAAACAGCAACAAGAAAAAAAAAGACAACAAAAACCTACAACTTCACAGTCAGTCTCCCAGGAGCTGCCTCTGGTCATAATAAATCTACTTATTCTTGCTACTGGATTTAGACAATTCCTTTTTTTTTTTTTTCCCCCACTGAATGTGACAAATAAAAAGCAAAAAGAAAACCAAATACCTTTATATCACCACTAGATAAGCAAAAAAAGGAGAATCATTATCTCATTGCACCACATCATTTATGCACATTCCTACAGACTATTGTTTAAATCAGCATGAACACAAAGATGTTTCTGTTGCAGAGCTCTGTACAACTTCTGGGGGGAAGGGGAGTAAAACCCATCAACAAATCAATCAATACAACTCAACTCTCCAAATGATATTCAAAACCTAGGGCCAGTGGTTTGGCAGTCAAAGGCAGAGACAAAGATGTACACATCTAATCTCAAAGGACCTTCTATGCCAAAGGGAATCTTTCACATGTCTAGCATCTCTCTAGCTTCAGAGCTGCTAGCAGCACTACAGCCACATTATTTCTGGCCTCAGCTAAAGGGAGGTGTTGCTGCAACTCACAGCCTGGCAGAAATGTCTTTCTGGTGCAGCGTGTTGAGGCCAGAGGCAGATGCCCTCAGATAGTCCCAGGGTTACCTAGGGGGCAGTGGGACAGCAGAAGCAGATCCAGGTTTGGAAGGGACCTTTGGACATCATTTAGTCATAGATTGGTTTAGTTGGAAGGGACCTCAAAGCTCAGCCAGTTCCAACCCCCTGCCATAGGCAGGGACACCTCCCACTAGAACAGGTCACTCAAGGCCTCATCCAGCCTGGCCTTGAACACCTCCAGGGAGGGAGCAGCCACAACCTCCCTGGGCATCCTGTGCCAGTGTCTCACCACCCTCACTGCAAACAACTTCCTAACGTCCAGTTTCAATCCCCACTTGGCTGGGGGGACATCCACTTTCAATCTCCTCTCTGCCACTTTAAACCCATTCCTCCTCATCCTCTCATTACAAGACCTTGTCAATAGTCCCTCCCCAGCCCTCCTGCAGCCCCCTTCAGATACTGCAAGGCCACTCCAAGCTCTCCTGGAAGCCTTCTCTTCTCCAGGCTACAGAGCCCCAACTCTCTCAGCCTGTCTTCATAGCAGAGCTGCTGCAGCCCTCTGAGCATCTTGGTGGCCTCCTCTGGACTGGCTCCAACATTTCCATGTCCTTCTTGTGCTGGGGGCTGCAGAACTGCACCCAGGACTGCAGGTGGGGTCTGAGGAGAGCAGAGCCAAGGGGCAGAATCCCCTCCCTTGCCCTGCTGCCCACACTGCTCTTGCTGCAGCCCAGCATACAGCTGCTGTCTGGGCTGCACTCACACTGCAGGCTCCTGTTTAGCTTTTCATCACTCCAGAGCCCCAGGTCCTGTTCCTCAGGGCTGCTCTCAGCCATTCCCCACTCAGCCTGGAGTTGTACTTGGTGCAGGACCTTACACTTGGCCTTGTTAAATGTTGTGAGGCTGGTCTGGGCCCACCTCTCCAGCACATACAAGTCCCTCTGAATGAATCCTGTCCCTCTAGCAAGTGACTGTGCCACACAGCTTGGTGCCATATCCAAGTATTTACAATTACATACAAACTAGAAGTAATATAGAAACCCAAACTCCCTCCAGGAGAAAGGAAACTGCCCAGGAGGGGCTCAAAGCTTCCCTCTCTTTCTCAGGCAGGCAAACAAAACCAGAAAGCTGCAAAGCTTAGGTGGTGGTTGCTAGTCCAGATTAGAGGAGAGATACAAGGTTGGATCAAAAGAGAAATTAACAGGGTGAGGGAAATGTATTGACATTTTGGTTCCTTATCCCTCTCAGCAAACCAGTGAAGAACACAGACACCACCATTATTTTCTTTTCACAACTAATGATCTAATTTCTCCCATTAAAATATTGCAGTTGGCCTGGAGCCAGCACAGAGCTTTATTATTTTGCTTTCTCTTAGAAGTAAAACAGTGAAATCTGGCCCCTCAATAAACTCCATGTAGACAAGGTAACAGTGCAGGATGTGGTTGTGTAGCCATGGAGGTGTTGGGTGGAAGGTTGGGCTTGGTCTAAGAGATCTTTTCTAACCTTACTCACAGAACTTTAGAGGTTGGCAGGGACCTCCAGAGATGATCCAGTCCAAGCTCCCTGCCAAAAGCAGCATCACTCAGGGCAGTCCACACAGGGATGCATCCAGGTGGGGTTGGAAAGGCTTCAGACATGGAAACTCCACAGCCTCTCTGGGCAGCCTGCTCCAAGACTCCAGGTCTCTGTCAGCCTCACTCTAAAGAATTTTCTCCTCATGCTGAGCTGAAACCTTCTCTGTTCCAGTTTGTATCCATTGCTCCTTGGCTTATTGCTGTGCAGCACCCAAAAGAGCTTGGCCCCCTCCACTTGACCCCCAGCCCTCAGCTCTTGATAGACATTGCTCAGATCCCATCTCAGCCTTCTCTTCTCCAGACTAACCAGCCCCAGGGCTCTCAGTCTCTCTCCACGGGGGAGATGCTCAAGTCCCCTAATCATCCTCATGGCGCTCCACTGGACTCTCTCCAGCAGGTTCCTGCCTCTCTTGAACTGTTGAGCCCAGAACTGGGCACAATATTGCAGGTGTGGTCTCAACAGGGCAAAGTAGAGGTGGAGAAGAACCTCCCTAGCCCTGCTGGTAGTTCTGTGAAGCAGTAAGGGATAAGTGGCACTCAGGCCAACCTCCCTTCTACCATTTCCCTGAAGATTAGAGTCACAGAATATAAGGAGCTGGAAGAGGACCTTGAAAGGTCATCTAGTCCAGCCTCCCCTGCCAGCACAGCACCCCCTGTACCAGATCCCACTGGAAAGCCATGTCTGACCCTTTTCCCCCCTCCCTGCCCCATTTTGCTCTAATTCCTCCCTAAACGCAGAGCACCTGTGTTCTGCTGAGTCTCCTCCCAGCCCAGGTGTGTCCACTTTGCCCTCCCTGCCCACTCCCCTTTAGAAGGGGCCCCAGGGCAGGTGGAAGCTCTAGGCTGTGCCTTGCTCAGCAGAGGGATCCTTCTCTTATCAGCACTGGTGAGTCCCCATGGTGCCCACTGGGTGCATGGTGAAGGGGTTCAAAGGCTGGGGGACCTCGTGGGCTCCTGGTTAGGTAAGAATAGTCTTGGTGGTCACTCTAATGTGAAGCTGTCAGGGCTGCAGGGACCTTGAGGGTCATCTAAGATGCAGTTAGTCTGTTGATTCAATGTAAGCAATGTGTTTGTGCCTTAGTTTTGTTTGTTAGAGGTTTTTTTTGGGGTGTTTGTTTTTGCAGGGTTGTTTTTGTTAGTTTTAGGCATTAAAAAGTGAGTCCATGAGAAGTGTGAAGTCAGATCCCAGGTTTGGGTAAGCCAAACCCCATGGAAGTGAATGCTGAGGTGGAAAGAGAAATGCACATACAACCCAGAGTGGTTTATGCTGCAGGTTAGTACTCATCTGGGATGTGCCTGTGGAGCACTCCTGGAGTTAAGCAAGCATCTCCCTTGGGGTCCCACAGGGGTCAGTACTGGGACCAGTTCTGTTCAATGCATTCCTCAAGGAGTCGGATAAGGGCACAGAGGGCACTGCCAGCAAGTTTGCTGGTGGCTCCAAGCCGAGTGGAGTGGCTGCCAGAGCAGAAGGCTGTGCTGCCATTGAGCCAGACTTGGGCAGGCTGAGGGTTGGGCAGGGAGACATTGAATGGAGTTCAGCAAGGGCAAAGGGAGAGTCTGGCACCTGGGAAAGAGCAAGCCCAGGGATCAGGATAGGTTGGGGACTGAGCTGCTGGAGAGCAGTGAAGGGGAAAAGGACCTGGGGGTGCCAGAGGCTGGGAGGTTGACTGGGAGCCAGCAGTGTGCAGTTGTGGCCAGGAGGAGCAATGCCATTCTGAGGTGGATTGGAAGGGCTGTGGTGAGTAGGTCAAGAGCTGTTTTCCTGTCCCTCTGCTGTGCCCTGCTGAGGCCACATCTGGAGTCCTGTGTCCAGTTCTGCACCCTCCACTTCAAGAGGGACACAGAACTGCTTGAGAGAGTCCAGCACAGAGCCACAGAGATGCTGAAGGGAAGGGAAGATCTCTGTTACAAGGAGAGCCTGAGGGAGCTGTGGCTGTGCTGCTGGGAGAGGGGCAGGCTGAGAGGTGACCTCAGTCATGGTGGTGAAGATGTGCAGGGTGAGTGGGCAGAGGCTGGAGCCAGGCTCTGCTGGGTGATGCCCAATGACAGCACAAGGGGCAGTGGTGGAAGCTGAGGCAGAGGAAGTTTCATGGAAACAGAGGGAGGATATTTTCCCTGTGAGGGTGGCAGTATTCTGGAGCAGGCTGCCCAGGGGGGTTGTGAAGTCTCCCTGTCTGGGGATTTTCCAACCCCACCTGGATGTGTTTCTGTGTGAGCTGCTGTAGGTGCCCCTGCTGTGGCAGGGAGGTTGGACTGGCTGAGCTTTGGGTGTTCCTTCCAGCCCCTGATGTTGTGTGATATCCCAGACCCGAGGTAGCTCTCTTTTCTTGGGGGAAAGGTCTCCTTTAGGGAGGAGTGAGGTGTATGCATGCTCCAGGCTTTAAGGAGAGATGCAGGGCAGTAATTCATCTCCAAGAACATGCCAGTGAGGCAGAGTCAGCAGGCTTGCAGGCTAGAGACACCTCTCTGGGCTATTGGCCAAAGTAGAACCTTTGTGGAGGCTGCTACTGCTCCTCTGTGTGCGTGTCTGGGAAGTGTAGGTTTGATTTGAATGAGATGTTCCCTGAAGATTGGAGTCACAGAATATTAGGAGCTGGAAGAGGACCTTGAAAGGACATCTAGTCCAGCCTCCCCTGCCAGCACAGCACCCCCTGTACCAGATCCCACTGGAAAGCCATGTCTGACCCTTCTCCCCCCTCCCTACCCCATTTTGCTCTAATTCCTCCCTAAACGCAGAGCACCTGTGTTCTGCTGAGTCTCCTCCCAGCCCAGGTGTGTCCACTTTGCCCTCCCTGCCCACTCCCCTTTAGAAGGGGCCCCAGGGCAGGTGGAAGCTCTAGGCTGTGCCTAGCTCAGCAGAGGGATCCTTCTCTTATCAGCACTGGTGAGTCCCCGTGGTGCCCACTGGGTGCATGGTGAAGGGGTTCAAAGGCTGGGGGACCTCGTGGGCTCCTGGGTAGGTAAGAATAGTCTTGGTGGTCACTCTAATGTGAAGCTGTCAGGGCTGCAGGGACCTTGAGGGTCATCTAAGATGCAGTTAGTCTGTTGATTCAATGTAAGCAATGTGTTTGTGCCTTAGTTTTGTTTGTTAGAGGTTTTTTTGGGGTGTTTGTTTTTGCAGGGTTGTTTTTGTTAGTTTTAAGCATTAAAAAGTGAGTCCATGAGAAGTGTGAAGTCAGATCCCAGGTTTGGGTAAGCCAAACCCCATGGAAGTGAATGCTGAGGTGGAAAGAGAAATGCACATACAACCCAGAGTGGTTTATGCTGCAGGTTAGTACTCATCTGGGATGTGCCTGTGGAGCACTCCTGGAGTTAAGCAAGCATCTCCCTTGGGGTCCCACAGGGGTCAGTACTGGGACCAGTTCTGTTCAATACATTCCTCAAGGAGTCGGATAAGGGCACAGAGGGCACTGCCAGCAAGTTTGCTGGTGGCTCCAAGCCGAGTGGAGTGGCTGCCAGAGCAGAAGGCTGTGCTGCCATTGAGCCAGACTTGGGCAGGCTGAGGGTTGGGCAGGGAGACATTGAATGGAGTTCAGCAAGGGCAAAGGGAGAGTCTGGCACCTGGGAAAGAGCAAGCCCAGGGATCAGGATAGGTTGGGGACTGAGCTGCTGGAGAGCAGTGAAGGGGACAAGGACCTGGAGGTGCCAGAGGCTGGGAGGTTGACTGGGAAGCCAGCAGTGTGCAGTTGTGGCCAGGAGGAGCAATGCCATTCTGAGGTGGATTGGAAGGGCTGTGGTGAGTAGGTCAAGAGCTGTTTTCCTGTCCCTCTGCTGTGCCCTGCTGAGGCCACATCTGGAGTCCTGTGTCCAGTTCTGCACCCTCCACTTCAAGAGGGACATAGAACTGCTTGAGAGAGTCCAGCACAGAGCCACAGAGATGCTGAAGGGAGGGGAAGATCTCTGTTACAAGGAGAGCCTGAGGGAGCTGTGGCTGTGCTGCTGGGAGAGGAGGAGCCTGACAAGTGACCTCAGTCATGGTGGTGAAGATGTGCAGGGTGAGTGGGCAGAGGCTGGAGCCAGGCTCTGCTGGGTGATGCCCAATGACAGCACAAGGGGCAGTGGTGGAAGCTGAGGCAGAGGAAGTTTCATGGAAACAGAGGGAGGATATTTTCCCTGTGAGGGTGGCAGTATTCTGGAGCAGGCTGCCCAGGGGGGTTTGTGAAGTCTCCCTGTCTGGGGATTTTCAAACCCCACCTGGATGTGTTTCTGTGTGACCTGCTGTTGGTGCCCCTGCTGTGGCAGGGAGGTTGAACTGGCTGAGCTTTGGGTGTTCCTTCCAGCCCCTGATGTTGTGTGATATCCCAGACCCGAGGTAGCTCTCTTTTTCTGGAGGCAGAGGCTCATTTAGGGAGGAGTGAGGTGTCTGCACACCTGCCTGGAGCTCCCCAGGCTTTAAGGAGAGCTGCACGGCAGGAACTCATCTCCAAGAACATGCCAGCAAGGCAAAGTCAACAGCCTTGCAGGCTAGAGACATGTGGGCTATTGCTGGAGGTATGAGGTTGGCTGACCCATGGTAGAGCCTTTGTGGAGGCTGCTACTGCTCCTCTATGTGTATGTGTCTGGGAAGTGGAGGTTTGATTTGATTGACATGCTCAGGGATGTGCAGTCACCGACCCTGGCTGTGTTTAAGAGTCATTTGGGTGTGTGTAGTGCTTTGGGTATTGCCTGCCTGCCTCGTATGGGTAGGAATTCACCCAGACTAAACTCAGGCTGCTGGAAGTTAAGGAGTGAAGCTGTATCTGTAACTTTGCACAGTTTGAAATATATACAAGACATACAGCAGCCAGACTGCTCAGGAGGGACTCCCAACCGCCCTTCCACCTTCTTTCCACCCTCTCCCTTATCTCCCTTACATGCAGGGTGAGCTGGAAAGGTCAGCAAGAGGTATTAAAAGCAAGGTGATTAGTTGGGAATGTGCAGGCTCAGGCAGAAAACTTAATATGATGAGAGCCAGGCTGAGAATGACTTATGTGTATGCCCTTGTTTCTATATGGCTTGGCTTGGCCATAGCCAGCAGTGTGCCCAGGTGGCCAAGAGAGCCAGTGGCATCCTGGCCTGCATCAGGAATGGTGTGGCCAGCAGGAGCAGGGAGGTCATTCTGCCCCTGTACTCTGCACTGGTTAGACCACACCTTGAGTGCTGTGTTCAGTTCTGGGCCCCCCAGTTTAGGAGGGACATTGAGATGCTTGAGCATGTCCAGAGAAGGGCAACGAGGCTGGGGAGAGGCCTTGAGCACAGCCCTACGAGGAGAGGCTGAGGGAGCTGGGATTGGTTAGCCTGGAGAAGAGGAGGCTCAGGGCAGACCTTATTGCTGTCTGCAACTACCTGAAGGGTGGTTGTGGCCAGGGGGAGCTTGCTCTCTTCTCTCAGGTGGCCAGCACCAGAACAAGAGGACACAGCCTCAGGCTGCACCAGGGGAGATTTAGGCTGGAGGTGAGGAGAAAGTTCTTCCCTGAGAGAGTCATTGGACACTGGAATGGGCTGCCCGGGGAGGTGGTGGAGTCGTTGTCCCTGGGGCAGTTCAAGGCAAGGTTGGATGTGGCACTTGGTGCCATGGTCTAGCCTTGGGCACTGTGGTAAAGGGTTGGACTTGATGATCTGTGAGGTCTCTTCCAACCTTGGTGATACTGTGATACTGTGATGAAAGGCTAACAGACACATCACTCTATTCTTTTCACAGCCAGTCATCTAATTTCTGTCACTAAAATATGCCAATTAGCTTCAAACCAGGACAATGTAGTGCTTAGGGCTACGGTTTAAGATGAATCTTGTAGAGTTGGGTTCTAGGTTGGACTTGGTGATGCTGAGGGGGCTTGCCAGCCTAGGTGATGGTGTGATTCTCTTGTAGTCAGTGCTCTCTCACATCTGCTGATTTAATTACCTGAGATGTCATGGTTCACATCTTGGACTGGCTAGAGTACTTGAACTGCCTGCTGCTTGAAGTGACCTGTAATAACTAACATGGCTTGATGCTGTGAGAGTCAAGTCTGTGCACTCCTAACCTTCCACAAAAATCATAGTATCACTTTGGATAATGTCATAGAATCACAGAATGGCTTAGGTTGGAAGGGACCTCACAGATCAGCCAGTTCTAGCCCCCTGCCATAGGCAGGGACACTTCCCACTAAAACAGGTCGCTCAAAGCCTCATCCAACCTGGCCTTGAACACCTCCAGGCAGGGAGCAGCCACAGCCTCCCTGGGCAACCTGTGCCAGTGTCTCACCACCCTCACTGCAAACAACTTCTTCCTAATATCCAGTTTCAGTCTCCCCTCTGAAACTTAGTGGTGGTGAATGGTGCCACATCCAGCTGGCAGCTGTCACTAGTGGTGTCCCTCAGGGATCAGTGCTGGGCCCCATCCTCTTTAACATCTTCATAGATGATCTGGATGAGGGCATGGAGTCAGTCATCAGCAAGTGTGCAGATGACACCAAGCTGGGGGCAGATGTGGCTGAGTTGGAGGGCAGAAGGGCTCTGCAGCAGGACCTTGACCGCCTGGACAGATGGGCAGAGTCCAAGGGGATGGCTTCAATAGCTCCAAGTGCAGGGTGCTGCACTTTGGCCACAGCAACCCCATGCAGAGACACAGGCTGGGGTCAGAGTGGCTGAGAGCAGCCAGACAGAGAGGGATCTGGGGGTGCTGATTGATACCCACCTGAACATGAGCCAGCAGTGTGCCCAGGTGGCCAAGAGAGCCAGTGGCATCCTGGCCTGCCTCAGGAATGGTGTGGCCAGCAGGAGCAGGGAGGTCATTCTGCCCCTGTACTCTGCCCTGGTTAGACCACACCTTGAGTGCTGTGTTCAGTTCTGGGCCCCCCAGTTTAGGAGGGACATTGAGATGCTTGAGCGTGTCCAGAGAAGGGCAACGAGGCTGGGGAGAGGCCTTGAGCACAGCCCTACGAGGAGAGGCTGAGGGAGCTGGGATTGGTTAGCCTGGAGAAGAGGAGGCTCAGGGCAGACCTTATTGCTGTCTGCAACTACCTGAGGGGTGGTTGTGGCCAGCAGGAGGTTGCTCTCTTCTCTCAGGTGGCCAGCACCAGAACAAGAGGACAGCCTCAGGCTGCACCAGGGGAGATTTAGGCTGGAGGTGAGGAGAAAGTTCTTCCCTGAGAGAGTCATTGGGCACTGGAATGGGCTGCCCGGGGAGGTGGTGGAGTCGCCGTCCCTGGAGCTGTTCAAGGCAGGACTGGACGTGGCACTTGGTGCCATGGTCTGGCCTTGAGCTCTGTGGTAAAGGGTTGGACTTGATGATCTGTGAGGTCTCTTCCAACTCTGATGATACTGTGATACTTGGAACCCATTCCTCCTTATCTGTCATTACAAGACCTTGTCAATAGTCCCTCCCAAGCTTTCCTGTAGGCCCCTCCAAATACTGGAAGGCCACTCCAGGGTCTCAGAGAAGCCTTCTTTTCTCTGGGCTGAGAGCCCCAACTCTCATAGCCTGTCCTCATAGCAGAGACACCACAAATCTCTGGGCAGCCTGTGCCCCTGCTCTCTCACCCTTGCAGCAAAGAAGTTCTTCCTGCTGTTGGGGTGCAACTTGCTGTGCTGCAGTTTCCGTCCCTTGCCCCTTGTCCTATGGTAGGGCACAAGTGAGTAGAGTCTGCTCCCTCCCTCTTGACCCCCAGCCTTCATGTATTTAATAACTGTTTGGACTTTAATGCTTGTCATTGCTATGGTCTAGCTGATTGGGTATGGCTGGGTGCTGGGTTGGACTGGATGATCATGGAGGCCTCTTCCAACCTGGTTGATTCTATTCAATATTGAACCTTTATAGTATCACAGATGTTTGATGAGCAATAACATGGGAGGAAACAGCCTGAATTTGTGCCAGGGAGGTTGGGGAATGAGGAACAATTTCTTTGCTGCAAGAGTTCCCAGGCATTGCCATGGGCTGCCCAGGGAGGTGGAGTCACCATGCCTGGAGGTGTTCAAGCAAGCTGTGCCTGTGGCACCTGGGGACATGTTTTAATGACCATGGTGGTGTTGAGTTGATGCTTGGACTTGATCTTAGAGGTGTTTTCCAACAGTTATGACTCTCTTATTGTAAAACAGTTCAGAGAAGTCCTTTTATGTTAATTCCCTTTACATAAAGGCAAGTGTAGGGCCACATAGCTGCCTTGACTGGAAAGCAGCATAGAGAGTAAATTTTAAGGCATAGAATTGTGTGAAATGGTGTGATGGTTTGGGAGTTACCCACCCCCACACACAATGAAATCACCCAGACTAGACTCAGACAGCTGGAAGTTATGGAATGAAGCTTTATGTTCATAGCTTAGCACAGCATACAGGCAGGATTTGACAATGTTTGCAGCCATATACAGATATACAAAAGCTAAAAGTGATACAGAAACACAATATCCATCCCAGAAATCAGACTGCCAGGAGGCTCCCAACCCAGACCTCCTTCCTCCTCCACCTCCTCCTCACTCTTTCCCTCCTTTCAGAAATAACCAGACCAATTCCCAGGTATCTCATGTGATGGATCTGGAGAGATCTGAGGTGAGATGTCAAAAAGACAAGATGGTTATGGGGGAGTAAACACAGACCCTGTGAGGAGAGGCTGAGAGAGCTGCAGGTGTGCAGCCTGCAGAAGAGGAGGCTCAGGGCAGACCTCACTGCTCTCTACAACTACCTGAAGGGAGGCTGTAGCCAGGTGGGGTTGGGCTCTTCTCCCAGGCAACCAGCAACAGAACAAGGGGACACAGTCTCAAATTGTGCCAGGGTAGGTCTAGGCTGGATGTTAGGAGGAAGTTGTTGTCAGAAAGAGTGATTGGCATTGGAATGGGCTGCCCAGGGAGGTGGAGTCACCATCCCTGGAGGTGTTGAAGCAAAGCCTGGCTGAGGCACTTAGTGCCATGGTCTGGTTGACTGGCTAGGGCTGGGTGCTAGGTTGGGCTGGATGATGTTGGAGGTCTCTTCCAGCCTGGTTGATTCTATGATTCTAAGATCAAATTAGAGTTAAGACAGATGCAGCCACACACAGACAGATGCCAGAGAGACGTGAGAGCTGACCAGTGTTTGGACAAGTATCCTACCTATATTTTGACTTGTTGTGCTTCTCAGCAGAATGAGTGATACAAGGTACTGATGTTTTTTCTTTCTTCTCACAGCTAAGGATTTAATCTCAGTAAAGCATTCCAATTAGTCTCAAACCAGCACAAATGAGGCATTTGTGTTTGGGGTTTTTTTTAATGGGAAGTTTAGGGGGGGAAAAAAAGCCAGGCAGCAGCCATGGAACCCTACAAAACAGGCAACAAACCCCCAAACTAGCAGAAAAAAAGACCAATCTAACCAACAAAAAAGCCAAAAGTAAAGGAGGGAAGAAACTGCAACAGCAAAAAAACCCAATCATTGGTTGAAATAAATGATCAGAGGGCTGGAGCTGCTCTGCTACAGGGACAGGCTGAGTGAGTTGGGGCTGTTCAGTCTGGAGAAGAGAAGGCTCCCAGGAGGCTTTCTTGTGGCCTTCCAGTACCTGAAGGGGGCTACAAGGAAGCTGGTTAGGGACTTTTTAGGGTGTCAGGTAGTAATAGGACTGGAGGGAATGGATCCAAGATAGAGGAGGGCAGATTGAGATCAGACCTTAGGGAGAAGTTCCTCAGCATGAGGGTGATGAGAGACTGGCAGAGGTTGCCCAGGGAGGTGGTGGAAGCCTCATCCCTGGATGTTTTGAAGGCCAGGCTGGATGTGTCTCTGGGCAAACTGATCTAGTGTGAGGTGTCCCTGCCCATGGCTGTGGGCTTGGACCTGGATGATCCTTGAGGCCCCTTCCAACTCTGCCAGTTCTGTGGAACCAAACCACGATGCTGCCTGGCTACTATTAGCAGTTCTACAGCGAGTGATCAGCCCTGAGTGTTTTCCTTACTAGTAGCATCTCTTGTTGGCATGCATTTAGTGTTCTGGTTGGTGGCTTTATGTTTGTTCATTTTGTTGTGTGTTGCTTTTTTCTAAGCATCCCTCTATTAAAAATACTCCCAAGGTGCTCTGATGAGATGTGTGACTTGCAGTAACAGAAATGCATGGTGACTGAGTCAACTTGAGTTCATACACGTGTCAATCATGGAGTTGCTCTGCCAAATCACTGCTTCCTAAAAGGAAGACAGATGCAAGAGAGGACAAGAAGGAAAAAAGGTTTGGTGCTTTCTTAATCACAGTATCATTTCTGTGAGTTATTAACTTAAATTTAATTCTGAAATTAATTGCAGAATCCTAGAATGGTTTAGGTTGGAAGGGACCTCACAGATTAGCCAGTTCCAACCCCCCACCATAGGCAGGGACACCTCCCACTAGAACAGGTTGCTCAAAGCCTCATCCAACCTGGTCTTGAACACCTCCAGGGAGGGAGCAGACAGAACCTCCCTGGGCAACCTGTGCCAGTGTCTCACCACCCTCACTGCAAACAACTTCTTCCTAACATCCAGTTTCTATCTCCCCTCTGCCACTTTAAACCCATTTCTCCTCATCTGTCATTGCAAGATCTTGACAGTTGTCCCTCCCCAGCCCTCCTGTAGCCCCATTCAGATACTGGAAGGCCACCTTCTAGCCTCCTCTTCTCTGGACTGAACAGCCCCAGACTGACCTGCCCCTCCTAAATCCCTGCATGCTGGATCTGATCCCTTGGCTATCCTGTAGGTGCTCTGTGATTGCACCCAGGATGATCTGCTCCATGATCTTGTGTGTCACTGAGGTCAGGCTGACAGGGCTGTAATTTCCTTCCTTGCACTTGTGGGTGGGCACCATGTCAGCAGCTTCCTGTCTTCAGGGACCTCTCCACTGAGCCAGGACTGTTGATAAATGGGGAGTGGCTTGGCTATAACAGTATCACCAAGGTTGGAAGAGACCTCAGAGATCATCAAGTCCAACCCTTTAGCACAGAGCTCAAGGCCAGACCATGGCACCAAGTGCCACGTCCAGTCCTGCCTTGAACAGCTCCAGGGACGGCGACTCCACCACCTCCCCGGGCAGCCCATTCCAGTGTCCAATGACTCTCTCAGGGAAGAACTTTCTCCTCACCTCCAGCCTAAATCTCCCCTGGTGCAGCCTGAGGCTGTGTCCTCTTGTTCTGGTGCTGGCCACCTGAGAGAAGAGAGCAACCTCCTCCTGGCCACAACCTCCCCTCAGGTAGCTGTAGACAGCAATAAGGTCTGCCCTGAGCCTCCTCTTCTCCAGGCTAACCAATCCCAGCTCCCTCAGCCTCTCCTCGTAGGGCTGTGCTCAAGGCCTCTCCCCAGCCTCCTCACCCTTCTCTGGACACGCTCAAGCATCTCAATGTCCCTCCTAAACTGGGGGGCCCAGAACTGAACACAGCACTCAAGGTGTGGTCTAACCAGTGCAGAGTACAGGGGCAGAATGAGCTCCCTGCTCCTGCTGGCCACACCATTCCTGATGCAGGCCAGGATGCCACTGGCTCTCTTGGCCACCTGGGCACACTGCTGGCTCATGTTCAGGTGGGTATCAATCAGCACCCCCAGATCCCTCTCTGTCTGGCTGCTCTCAGCCACTCTGACCCCAGCCTGTATCTCTGCATGGGGTTGTTGTGGCCAAAGTGCAGCCCCCTGCACTTGGAGCTATTGAAGCCATCCCCTTGGACTCTGCCCATCTGTGCAGGTGGTCAAGGTCCTGCTGCAGAGCCCTTCTGCCCTCCAACTCAGCCACATCTGCCCCCAGCTTGGAGTCATCTGCAAACTTGCTGATGACTGACTCCATGCCCTCATCCAGGTCATCTATGAAGATGTTAAAGAGGATGGGGCCCATGTGTCAAGATTCCCAGCCCTTGTTCTTGTAGGTGACTAGGCCTTGAGCTCTGTGCTAAAGGGTTGAACTTGATGATCTGTGAGGTCTCTTCCAACCCTGATGATACTGGGATACTGTGATACTGTGAACTCTACAGGGTCAAGCCAATAACGTAACTCTATTCACAGAATGGTCAAGGCTGGAAGGGACCTCAAGGATCACCCAGGTGCAAACCCCCTGCCATGTGCAGGGGCACCTCACACTAGATCAGCTTGTCCAGAACCACATCCAGCTTGGCCTTAAATACCTCCAGGGGTGAGGCTTCCACCACCTCCCCGGGCAACCTCTGCCAGTCTCTCATCATCCTCATGCTGAAGAACTTCTTCCTAACATCCAATCTCAGTCTGGCCTACTGTAGCTTGGATCCACTCCCTCCAGTCCTATCACTGCCTGGGAGTGCTGATGGGCACCAAGTTCTGCATGGCACAGCAATGTGTCCTGCTCGCCAAGAAGGCCAATGGGGTGCATTAAGAAGAGCGTGGCCAGCAGATCAAGGATGGTCCTCTTTCCCTTATGCTCTGCCCTACTGAGACCTCATCTTCAGCACTGTCTTCAGTTTCTGGCTCCCCAGATTAAGAAGGGCAGGGATGCACTGGAGAGGGTCCAGCAGAGAGCTGTAAGGATATTTATGGGACTGGAGCACTGCTTGATGAGGAGAGGCTGAGCGACCTGGGGCTGTGCAGTCTGCAGAAGAGAAGACTGAGAGGACACAGGAGGTTCCAGCTCAACACAAGGGGGACATTCTTTACTGTAAAGGTCACAGAGTACTGACACAGGCTCCCTAGAGAGGTTGTGGAGCCTTCTTCTTTGGGTCTTTTCCAACCCCACCTGGATGCATTCCTGTGTGACCTGAGCTAGATTGTATCATCCAGCTGTGGCAGAGGGGTTGGACTCAAGATGTCTTCGGGTCCCTTCCAACCCCTGACATCTTGTAACAATCCCTTGCTCTTGAGCAAGGCCAGGAAGCTGTTGGCCACCTGGGCACTAGGAGGCTCAAGTTCAGATGCCTGTCAACCAACACCTCCAGGTTCTTTTCTGCCAGGCAACTTTCTACCTCAAGCAGTAATGCCCCAGTGCCTCATACAGCAGAATGCTTCTGGGGGCTTGGCTTAGGATCCATCACAGCAAACGTTAGACAACCAAAAGCTGTCATCTAAACTGGTCATCTAGTCTTGCTTTGGAAGTCAACAGACAGAAATAAACACCCTGAGGGAGTGATTCATCTGATTGAAGATAAGCATCCAAGACAGCTTAGACAAATTGTCTGCCTACAATGTCTGGTTCTCTCAATAAAGAGAGCCTAAACAACTGCCTTAGCCTGAGACAGCTGAAATCAGACAAGACAAACGCCATGCTGCATGCCTGGTTGGGATCAGGGAACACAGAACAAGAGAAAAATAGCAGTGGTCTAGAAGGCTTAGGAAGAAGTTCTTCACCATGAGCGTGTTGAGCCCTTGGAACAGGCTGCCCAGGGCCGGTGGTGGAAGCCTCACCCCGGAGGCATTTAAGGCCAGGGTAGATGAGGCTCCAGACAGCCTGATCTAGTGTGAGGTGTCCCTGCCCATGGCAGGGGGGTTGGAACTGGGTGATCCTAGTGGTCCCTTCCAACCCTGACTGATTCTAGGATTCAAGTGTTGCAAGGATAAGATGGGCAAATGCTTAACAAGTATTTTCAGTCCCCTTCAGATCCTTCTTTTTAAGCAAGCAGTGAAGAGAAGTGTTGCCCAAAAACACACCCCCTGGCTGTTCTTAACCAACACCTCATCAAGGATCTTCACAGAACCACAGATCTGTGGTACCTGAAGTTCAAAGCACAAACACACTTTTGTTTACAGGACTCAAAATGATGCCATTACATTTGTAAAGGAGGCAGCTATAGATTACAGCCTGAATTCTCCTGAGCCATACAACCAAGGGAAAGGAGGAGGAGTATTTCCAGTACTGTTGCTGAAACAAACATGACTGAATCAGGTGAACCAAAAGGATTCTGGGCTGTGACAGCAATGGCATCACCAGCAGAGATGCAGAAGCCATTGTCCCACTCTGCTGAGCACTGGTCAGCCCACACCTGGAGTGCTGCCTGCATTTTTGGTCCTTACTGTACCAAAAAGATGTGGACAGGCTGGAAAGCATCCAGAGAAAGGGCAGGAGAACAATCAGAGGGCTGGCAGGAGGAAAGGCTGAGAGAGATGGGGTTGTTCAGCCTGGAGAAGGCTTAGGGGAGACATTATTAGCATGGAGCAGGACATAAAGGATGGTTACCAAGAGGATGGAGAATTCCCTTTTATCCAAGGAGTCCCATGGAAAAGACACGGGGTGATGTGGACAAGTGACTGCTCAAGAGATTGAAGTTGGACTCCAGAAGAGGTTCCAGTTGCCCTCCAGATCAGAATGCTTCCCTGTGAGAACAGTCAGATATAGGAATCATCTCTCAAGGGCAGCAGGGGATTCCCCTGCACTGGACAGCATGCTGGGCCAGCTCATTTCAGCTACACTATCACCTAGACCAGAAGATCCTAGAGAACAAGCTCAGGAGGTGACTTAGCAGCTTGCTACAAGATAGAGTTCAAAAAGTGGTAATCAGTGGTGCTAGGTCCAGCTGGAGAGCTGTAACCAGTGGATCCTCCAAACATCACTGCTGGATCTGGTGATGTTCAATATCTTCAATGCCACTGATGAGGGCACAGATGAGGGCTGATGACACCAACCTGGGAGGCTTGGCTGATACAGCTGAAGGCTGTGTGGCAATCCAGCAAGACTTGGGCACAGAGGAACCAAATGAGGTTCAATCAGGACAAGTGCAGAGTCCTGCACCTAGGGAGGAATAATAAACTGCACCAGTACAGGCCAGGAGGTGATCTGGAGAGCAGGGAGTGCTGGTGGATAACATCCATGGGACAGCAGTGTGCCCTTCTGGCCAAAAAAGCCACTGGGATCCTGGGGTGCATTAAGAAGAGTGTGTCCAGCAGATCAAGGGAGGTTCTCCTCCCCCTCTACTCTGCCCTGGTGAGACCCCATTTTGAGTACTGCATTCACTTTTGAGCTCCCCAGTTTAAGAGGGACAGGGACCTCCTGGAGAAGGTCCAGCAGAGGGCTATGAGGATGATGAGGGGACTGGAGCACTGCGTGATGAGGAGAGGCTGAGGGACCTGAGGCTGTTCAGTCTGCAGAGGAGAAGACTGAGAGGGGATTTAATCAATGTTTATCAACAGCTGGAGGGCAGGAGAGGGGGGGCAGGCTGTGCTCACTGCTCCCTGGGATAGGACAAGCAGCAATGGATGGAAGCTGCAGCACAGGAGGTTCCAGCTCAACACAAGGGGGAACTTTTTGACTGTAAGGGTCCCAGAGCAGTGGCACAGGCTGCCCAGAGAGGCTGTGGAGTCTCCTTCTCTGAAGACTTTCAAGGCCTGTTTCAATGTGTTCCTGTGTGACCTGAGCTAGATTGTATGGTCCTACTGCAGCAGGGGGGGTTGGATTCGATGAGTTCTTTGGGTCCCTTCCAATCCCTAACATCCTGTGATCCTCAGGGTCCCTTCCAACCTGGCATTCTGAGGCTGTGTGAAATCATGAAAGAAACAGAAATAAACTGTATCTTCTTTGGAATTCACATACTTCTATTCCAGCAAAAGATTAGGATGGTATAAGATTTGCAGGCATAACACAGACAGAATAAGCCTTAGAAGATAGAGCAAGGAAGCAAAATCCCATTACAATGCAGATTACCACAGCAGGAGGTCTGAATTAATTACAAGTTTGGCCTTGCTGAAGCAGTTAAGTAATGGAAACTGATTCATAAAACACCATCATCAGTAGTGAATCCAGTGGTGTTCTGTGTGAAGTCTTTATTTAAGTGTTCTCATTATAGCCTCTCACTTCACAGATGGCAGAGTCAAAATGATGAGTTCTTTTACCCAGAGTTCTCTGCATTCATATTATGGGGTACTTCAGGTACTTTTTATCCAGTATCACAGCATCACCAAGGTTGTAAGAGACCTCACAGATCATCAAGTCCAACCCTTTAGCACAGAGCTCAAGGCCAGACCATGGCACCAAGTGCCACATCCAGTCCTGCCTTGAACAGCTCCAGGGACGGCGACTCCACCACCTCCCCGGGCAGCCCATTCCAGTGTCCAATGACTCTCTCAGGGAAGAACTTTCTCCTCACCTCCAGCCTAAATCTCCCCTGGCACAGCCTGAGGCTGTGTCCTCTCCTTCTGGTGCTGGCCACCTGAGAGAAGAGAGCAACCTCCTCCTGGCCACAACCTCCCCTCAGGTAGTTGCAGACAGCAATAAGGTCTGCCCTGAGCCTCCTCTTCTCCAGGCTAACCAATCCCAGCTCCCTCAGCCTCTCCTCGTAGGGCTGTGCTCAAGGCCTCTCCCCAGCCTCGTTGCCCTTCTCTGGACACGCTCAAGCATCTCAATGTCCCTCCTAAACTGGGGGGCCCAGAACTGAACACAGCACTCAAGGTGTGGTCTAACCAGTGCAGAGTACAGGGGCAGCATGACCTCCCTGCTCCTGCTGGCCACACCATTCCTGATGCAGGCCAGGATGCCACTGGCTCTCTTGGCCACCTGGGCACACTGCTGGCTCATGTTCAGGTGGGTATCAATCAGCACCCCCAGATCCCTCTCTGTCTGGCTGCTCTCAGCCACTCTGACCCCAGCCTGTATCTCTGCATGGGGTTGCTATGGCCAAAGTGCAGCCCCCTGCACTTGGAGCTATTGAAGCCATCCCCTTGGACTCTGCCCATCTGTGCAGGCGGTCAAGGTCCTGCTGCAGAGCCCTTTTGCCCTTCAAACCTTAGAGTTAGACCATGGTTGGACTTGATTTTGAAAGTCTTTTGTAGTGAAGCAATTCTATGATTCTAGGAGCAGAACTGCACTGCTGGTTTCTGATTTTCCACCAGCTCATACTTTTAGGCTTCAGTTCTTTATAAATCAACTTGATGTCAGTCTGTCTCTCTGGTATCTGGTGATACAATGAGAGGAAATGCCTTGAAATTATGCCAGGGGAGGTTCAGTTTAGAGATGAGGAAAAACTTCTTTGCCACAACAGTGATCAGGGATGTGAACAGGCTGCCCAGAGAGGTGGTGGAGTCACTACCCCTGGAAGTGCTCAAGAAATGTGTGGTCATGGCACTTGGGAACATGGTTTAATGGCCATAGTGGTGTTGGGTTGATGGCTGGACTGGATGCTCTTGAAAGTATGTTTGAGTTGAAACAGATCTGTGGTTCTGAGAGACAGCTTTTAAACTGTAGTTGGCCTTTCTACCCATAGAAGTAAGACTTAATCAAAACTCATTTTTCCAGTTAGTGTATAAGGCTTAAATATTTATCCTGCAAGTTCCTGTCACTGAGGTAACATCATCGTGGGCAATAGTGGGAGAGTGTTCCTCATCCTTTGCCTCCATGAAGTAATTTCAGGCAAAGTGAACGTGAAAATAGTTGCAGAATTACAATTTCATACAAACCTGAATTTAAGTGAAACCAAATACCAACTAATACCAAAAGCTCTCACAGGATCCCAGGATGTTAGGGGTTGGAAGGGACCTCTGGAGAGCTTCCAGTCCAAGCCCCCTGCCACAGCAGGACCAGAGAATCCAGTGCAGGTGGCACAGGAACACATCCAGACAGGGCTGCAAAGGCTCCAGAGAAGGAGACTCCACAACCTCTCTGGGCAGCCTGTGCCACTGCTCTCTCACCCTTACAGCAAAGAAGTTCTTCCTCCTCTTGAGCTGCAGCTTCCTGTGCTGCAGTTTCCATCCCTTGCCCCTTGGCCTATGGCAGGGCACAAGTGAGCAGAGGCTGTCCCTGTGCCTTCCTTCCTGATCCCCAGCCCTCAGCTCTTGACAGACATTGCTCAGCTCCCTCTCAGCCTTCTCCTCTGCAGACTGAACAGCCCCAGGGCTCTCAGCCTCTCCTCACCAGGCAGTGCTCCAGGCTCTTCAGCATCCTTGCAGCCCTGCCTTGGACTCCCTCTAGTAGATCCCTGTCCCTCTTGAACTCTCCAAGTTCTCTGGCTGGTTAGTTTAATTCTGGAAGGATTCATACCATCCTATTTATGCATTGCTGTTGCTTTTCTGGTATCCCCTTCTGCCTTCTAGCCTGAATAAATTCTAAGCTATCTGCATGGTGTAGTTTGACAGAAATTAATTGATGTGCCCAAATTAGAGGTCAAATGAACTTTACCTGATGGTCCAGAGGTAGACATTTATACTAGGTGAAAGATGTTATGGATTTGAGGGGTTAATGAAAGCAAAATCATCACCTACATTTTCTCTTCTTAGCCAGTGGCATACTGGCCTTTATCAGGAGCACTGTGTCCAGCAGGACCAGGACAACCATTCTGCCCCTGTACTTAGCACTGGTTAGGCCTCACCTTGGGTGCTGTGTCCAGTTTTGGGCCCCTCAAGATGTTGAAGTGCTTGTATGTGTCCAAGGCTGGTGAGGGGCCTGGAGCACAGCCCTGTGAGGAGAGGCTGAGGGAGCTGGGGGTGTGCAGCCTGCAGCAGAGGAGGCTCAGGGCAGAGCTCATTGCTGTCTGCAGCTACCTGAAGCCAGGTGGGGTTGGGCTCTGCTGCCAGGCAGCCAGGGATAGAAGAAGAGGACACAGCCTCAAGCTGCATCAGGGCAGGTTCAGGCTGGATGTTAGGAAGAAGCTCTTCAGAGCAAGAGTGATTGGCATTGGAATGGGCTGCCTGGGGAGGTTGTGGAGTCCTCATCACTGGAGGTGTTTGAGAGGAGGCTGCATGAGGCAGTTGGTGCCAGGGTTTAGCTAATGAGAAGATGTCTGTTGATAGGTTGGACTGGATGGTCTCAGAGGTCTTTTCCAACCTGGTTAACTCTGTGATCTGTGGAAAAGCAGTCAACACTGATGTTTGCCCCTTGACTAGGAAGGGCATTAAAGAAGTCATTGTTCCCTGCACAAATCCCACAGAATGAGCCATTTTGGGAGTTAGATGTTGATTGGTCTCAAGAAAAGCTCTTTTCTAACCAAGATGATTCTGTGATTCACAGCTTACAAAGGCTTTCCACTTTCCAGCATATGATGAATATAAATTATTTCTGTGTTCCCTGAGCCTCTTCTTCACACTAAGCTTTCTGGGACATGTAATGGTTTTGAAACTAGTGCAAAAATAGATTAATACCTCTGGGTTTGATAAAGTAGTTCATCAGAACCATGTTATTGTGCAAGAACTGTTTCCAGCTTTGGGCACCACAGTGTGAGGAGGACATAGAGGTTCCCAAGCAAGTACAGAGAAGCTGGAGAGGGGACTCTGGACACCATGTCCTATGAGGAGAGGTTGAGTGAGCTGGGAATGCTTAGCCTGGAGAAGAGGAGATGGAGAGGAGATACTTTTGTGTTCTACAGCTCCCTAAAAGGAGGCTGCAGTGAGGTCAGTGTTGGTCTCTTCTCCTTAGATGAAGATGTAATGGCCTCAGGCTATGCTGGGGGGATTTAAGTCCGACATGTGTACAGTTCTGGAGCCCTCAGCACAGGAGGGAAATGGAGCCAGTCCAGAGGAGGCCACCAAGATGCTCAGAGGGCTGCAGCAGCTCTGCTATGAGGACAGGCTGAAAGACTTTGGACTCTGCAATCTGGAGAAGAGAAGGCTTCCAGGTGACCTTGGAGTGGCCTTTCATGATCCAGAGTGGGCTACAGGAGGGCTGGGGAGGGACAAAGTCTTGTAATGAGAGGATGAGGAAGTAATGGGTTTCAAGTGGCAGAGGGGAGACTGAAAGTGGATGTTAGGAAGAAGTTGTTTGCAGTGAGGGTGGTGAGACACTGGCACAGGCTGCCCAGGGAGGTTGTGGAGGACAGAAGCACAGAATGTGATCTTTGATCACATTCTGTGCTTCTGTCCTCCACAACCTCCCTGGAGGTGTTTGAGGCCAGGTTGGATGAGGCCTTGAGCAACCTGTTCTAGTGGGAGGTGTCCCTGCCTATGGCAGGGGGCTGGAGCTGGCTGAGTTTGAGGTGCCTTCCAATCTAAAGCATTCTGTGATTCTGGGGAAGGAATTTCTTTGCTGAAAGGCTGGCCAGGCATTGGAACAGGCTGCCCAAGGAGGTGATGGAGTCGCCATCCCTGGGAGGTGTTCAACCAAGGAGTAGATGAGTAGTTGTGATACTTCAGACCATGAATATCTTAGGTAGAAGGTTGGACTTAGAAGTAATGATTCTATGATTCTGGGTGGACAAGATGGACTACATTAAACCTTTCCTGTTTTAAGACCATTTTCCAGTCTGGGTAATCCTCTTGTGCCATTTTTTACATTAGTATCTCTGTGCCTTGGCCTGGAGGAGGCTGAAATTAATGCCCTATGCCATGTCTTCATCAATTTCTCCCCTCTCTCTGGAAAGAAAACAATTCAGAATAAACCAAATGAAAAGAACACCAACTGAAGGGCTTATCTGAACTTCTCAAAGGCTCTACCATTCATCAATTATCAAGGTTATTGATTTTCCTGCTAGTGAGAATGATAGAATGATGGGAAAGTTGATGCATGCAGTATTAGGAGATTAAAAATGGGGTTCTTGTACATGAACTGTGTTCTTAGACCCTGCTTCAACTAATTGAACAGCAGTGCCAGCACTCAGAGTAGCTCATTTGTTAACAATCTGCTAAATGAGTTATCAGCCACTCAGTGTCAAGTCTCAATGAAGCAGATTGGTACTTTGATTTGCTTAATTATATGAAATCAAACCTGCAGGGCAGGTTTTCCTGGAGGCGTTTCTGGGGTTGAGGTATTGAAGGGTAGGACTTGCTGTTGTGTTCTTCTCTGAACTTTGCAGACAGCAGATTTTCAGGGCTGACCACCTGTGACAGATGCAAACATAGGATCACAGAGTTGTTGGGGGTGAAGGGGACCTCAAGGATCATCCAGCTCCATCCCCCCTGCCAAGGGCAGGATCACCTCACACTAGATCATTTTGCCCAGAGACACATCCAGCCTGGATTTAAAAACAACCAGGGATGAGGCTTCCACCACCTTCCTGGGCAACCTCTGCCAGTCTCTCACCACCCTCATGCTGAAGAACTTCTTCCTAAGGTCTGATCTCAATCTGTCCTCCTCTAGTTTGGATCCATTCCCTCTCACTCCTATCACTACCTGACACCCTAAAAAGTCCCTCCCCAGCTTTCTTGTATCCCACTTCAGAAGGTCTCCTGGGAGCCTTCTCTTCTCCAGACTGAGCAACCCCAACTCTCTCAGCCTGTCCTCATAGCAGAGCAGCTCACTGTATGGAGAGGAATTTCTGTAGAGTATCCTCCAGTCATAATAGAGGAGAGAAAAACCTCTCTGTAGGTCTGCAATTGATTTGTGGGTTCTAAAATGGCTACAGTGCAAATCTGTTACAACAGCAGATTTGGTACACATCGATGCGCTCAGTCAACAGCCCGGTGAGGTAAGGCACTATAATTATCCTAACATTATCCCATAATTATCCTGACTTTAAGTATGAGGAGATGGAAGCTGAGAGCAGACAAACAGCTTGTCCATCATTATGCAGCATGAGTGCACAAATCTTGGCATAGTCTTGTTAGCATCTTCTAAGTCTCACTGTTGAAACAAAGCAAGCACTGGGAAGCCTGAAGAGTGGCAGCCAAAGCATTTTCCCTGCTTGTCCATTTTTTCCTTACTGGGAAAGAATGGAACAGTCTCAGTATTCAGGGAGCCCTCATTCCTCTCTACAAGGACCTTGATGATTACAGGGAGGTTGGGATTTGTCTTTTGGCTATCGTATCAGATGTCATAACAAGAGGAACTGGCTGGAGGGCTGAGCCCAGAGAGTGGTGGTGAATGGTGCCACATCCAGCTGGCAGCTGTCACTAGTGGTGTCCCTCAGGGATCAGTGCTGGGCCCCATCCTCCTTAACATCTTCATAGATGACCTGGATGAGGGCATGGAGTCAGTCATCAGCAAGTGTGCAGATGACACCAAGCTGGGGGCAGATGTGGCTGGGTTGGAGGGCAGAAGGGCTCTGCAGCAGGACCTTGACTGCCTGCACAGATGGGCAGAGTCCAAGGGGATGGCTTCAATAGCTCCAAGTGCAGGGTGCTGCACTTTGGCCACAGCAACCCCATGCAGAGATACAGGCTGGGGTCAGAGTGGCTGAGAGCAGCCAGACAGAGAGGGATCTGGGGGTACTGATTGATACCCACCTGAAGATGAGCCAGCAGTGTGCCCAGGTGGCCAAGAGAGCCAGTGGCATCCTGGCCTGCCTCAGGAATGGTGTGGCCAGCAGGAGCAGGGAGCTCATTCTGCCCCTGTACTCTGCACTGGTTAGACCTCACCTTGAGTGCTGTGTTCAGTTCTGGGCCCCCCAGTTTAGGAGGGACATTGAGATGCTTGAGCGTGTCCAGAGAAGGGCGAGGAGGCTGGGGAGAGGCCTTGAGCACAGCCCTACGAGGAGAGGCTGAGGGAGCTGGGATTGGTTAGCCTGGAGAAGAGGAGGCTCAGGGCAGACCTTATTGCTGTCTGCAACTACCTGAGGGGTGGTTGTGGCCAGGAGGAGGTTGCTCTCTTCTCTCAGGTGGCCAGCACCAGAACAAGAGGACACAGCCTCAGGCTGTGCCAGGGGAGATTTAGGCTGGAGGTGAGGAGAAAGTTCTTCCCTGAGAGAGTCATTGGCCACTGGAATGGGCTGCCCGGGGAGGTGGTGGAGTCGCCGTCCCTGGAGCTGTTCAAGGCAGGACTGGACGTGGCACTTGGTGCCATGGTCTGGCCTTGAGCTCTGTGCTAAAGGGTTGGACTTGATGATCTGTGAGGTCTCTTCCAACCCTGATGATGATACTGTGATACTGTGTGAAGTAGTCTGAAAATGCTCCAAGGAGGTTTACATTGGAGATCAGGAAAAATTCCTTTGCTGCAAGAATGGCCAGGGATTGGCACAGGCTGCCCAGGGAGGTGGTGGAGTCCCCATCCTGGAAGTGGAGAAGAAATCTGTGGACATGGCACTTTGCATGTGGCTTAATGGCCATGATGGTCTTAGGCTGATGTTTTGCCTCTGTGACCTTGAAAGTCTCTTCCAATAGAAACAATTCTGTGATGTAGTTACAGAATCATAGAATGGTTTAGGTTGGAAGGGACCTCAAAGCTCAGCCAGTTCCAACCCCCTGCCATAGGCAGGGACACCTCCCACTAGAACAGGTCACTCAAGGCCTCATCCAACCTGGCCTCGAACACCTCCAGGCAGGCAGCAGCCACAACCTCCCTGGGCAACCTGTGCCAGTGTCTCACCACCCTCACTGCAAACAACTTCTTCCTAATATCCAGTTTCAATCTCCCCTCTGCCACTTGGAACCCATTCCTCCTTATCTGTCATTACCAGACCTTGTCAGTAGTCCCTCCCCAGCCCTCCTGTAGCCCCCTCTAGATCCTGGAAGGCCACTCCAAGGTCTCCTGGAAGCCTTCTCTTCTCCAGGCTGCAGAGCCCCAACTCCTGTAGCCTGTCCTCATAGCAGAGCTGCTGCATCCCTCTCAGCATCTTGGTGGCCTCCTCTGGACTGGCTCCCACAGCTCCATGTCCCTCTTGTGCTAGAGGCTCCAGAACTGCACACAGTACTCTAGGTGGGGTCTGAGGAGAGCAGAGTAAAGGGGCAGAATCCCCTCCCTTGCTAGTTACAGTGTTGTGGTCACTACATCTTCCCTAGATCTTCCCTTTCTGCCAGAACCTGACTGCTGCTTGCTACTTTGACTTTTTTCCTGCTCACTACTGAAACTCTCCATCAAATTCCCTGTAAAAAATTAATCTGTGTTATTTCTTGTGGAAGGGCAATGATGTCCTTTCACAATGACAGAAATCACCTTGCTTCAGTACCTGGAAAAATGGAGAGGTTCCTCTCATACTTCTTGTAATTTCTGATGGATGCTAACACAATACATAACTCATCTGGCAAGAGAGGATTGTGCTGTTGGCATTTATGTCTGCTGCCATCACTCTAAATTCCTCTGAGGCCACCACAGGCAGGCAGTGTTGCGTGGCTGACTGTACAGGGACAGGAATGTGCTGGGTGTGGGTAGTCAGGGATCACAAGATCACAGAACTTTTAAAGTTGGAAGGGACCTCCAGAGATCATCCAGCCCAACCTCCCTGCCAAAGCAGCATCACCCAGGGTAGTCCACACAGGAATGCATCCAGGTGGGGTTGGAAAGGCTCCAGAGAAGGAGACTCCACAGCCTCTCTGGGCAGCCTGCTCCAGGGCTCTGGCACCCTCATTTGAACGAAGTTTCTCATGCTGAGCTGAAGCCTTCTCTGTTCCAGTTTGTATCCATTGCTCCTTGGCTTATTGCTGTGCAGCACCCAAAAGAGCTTGGCCCCCTCCACTTGACCCCCAGCCCTCAGCTCTTGCTAGACATTGCTCAGATCCCCTCTCAGCCTTCTCTTCTCCAGACTAACCAGCCCCAGGGCTCTCAGTCTCTCTCCACAGGGGAGATGCTCAAGTCCCTCAGTCATCCTTGTGGCTCTCTGTTGGACACTTACCAGTAGGTCTCTGTCTCTATTGAACTGGGGAGCCCAAAACTGAACAGAGTTTTGCAGGAGTGGTCTCAGCAGAGCAGAGGGGCAGAAGAACATTGATAAGACTTCCTCTCAGCCTTCTCTGCTCCAGACTAAAATGGAAGGTTTAATATTGTTCTGTGGATGCTTTCACAGAGATTAGAAGGCTTTAGTACCTGCCAACAGCTCTTTCATAATGAAAGAAACTGAACTGTGTTCAGTTCTGGGCCCCCCAGTTTAGAAGGGACATTGAGATGCTTGAGCATGTCCAGAGAAGGGCAATGAGGCTGGGGAGAGGCCTTGAGCACAGCCCTAGGAGGAGAGGCTGAGGGAGCTGGGATTGGTTAGCCTGGAGAAGAGGAGGCTCAGGGCAGACCTTATTGCTGTCTGCAACTACCTGAGGGGTGGTTGTGGCCAGGAGGAGGTTGCTCTCTTCTCTCAGGTGGCCAGCACCAGAACAAGAGGACACAGCCTCAGGCTGTGCCAGGGGAGATTTAGGCTGGAGGTGAGGAGAAAGTTCTTCCCTGAGAGAGTCATTGGACACTGGAATGGGCTGCCCGGGGAGGTGGTGGAGTCGCCGTCCCTGGAGCTGTTCAAGGCAGGACTGGACGTGGCACTTGGTGCCATGGTCTGGCCTTGAGCTCTGTGCTAAAGGGTTGGACTTGATGATCTGTGAGGTCTCTTCCAACCTTGGTGATACTGTGATGCTGTGAAATTGGTGCCTATCCATTTGTTACTGGAAAAATGTTCCTCTCATTTGCAACATTAGCAACAAAAACAAAGGGCACTTCAGTTGGTGCTAAGTACCCTTTATTCATGAATTCTTTTCAAAGCAGAGGTCATAGAATTGTAGAATCAACCAGGTTGGAAGAGAACTCCAAGTTTATCCAGTCCATCACCCAGCTCTGTCCAATCAACCTCCTTTTAAACACCTCCAGAGACAGCAACTCTACTCCCTCCCTGGGCAGCCCATTCCAATGCAAATCACTCTCTCCTCGTGGTAGGATGAGACGAAGCAGAACAAAGACATTTGTTCCTGAAAACAGGTTGCACAGGGAGGTTGTGGATGCCCCCTCTCTGGAGGTGTTCATAGTCAGGTTGGATGAGGTCTTGAGCAATCAGGGATAATGGAAGGTGTCCCTGTTCATGGCAGAGGGGTTGGAACTTGATTGATCTTCAAGGTCCCTTCCAACCCAAACTGTTCTACAGATGTATAAATAAATTTAACCCTAGGAAAACAGCAACTCTGCTCCCTGTGAAATCATAAAATCACAGAATGTGTCCAGTTGGCAGCAGCCTTTAAAGGTCATCTACTCCAAGCCCCTGCAATAAACAGGGACATCCCCAACTAGATCAGGTTGCTTGGAGCCCCATCAAGTCTGACTTTGAATCTCTCTTGGGATGCAGCCTCTACCACGTTCTTGGGCAGCCTGTTCTGGTGTTCCACCAATAGAGAGCCACAAGGATGATTTGAGAACTTGAGTATCTCCCCTGTGGAGAGAGACTGAGGGCCCTGGGGCTGCTCAATCTGGAGAAGAGAAGGCTGAGAGGGAATTTGAGCAATGTCTATCAAGAGCTGAGGGCTGGGGGTCAAGTGGAGGGGGCCAAGCTCTTTTGGGTGCTGCACAGCAATAAGCCAAGGAGCAATGGATACAAACTGGAACAGAGAAGGTTTCAGCTCAGCATGAGGAGAAACTTGTTTAGAGTGAGGCTGCCAGAGCCCTGGAGCAGGCTGCCCAGAGAGGTTGTGGAGTCTCCTTCTCTGCAGCCTTTCCAACCCCACCTGGATGCATTCCTGTGTGGACTACCCTGGGTGATGCTGCTTTGGCAGGGAGGTTGGGCTGGATGATCTCTGGAGGTCCCTTCCAACCTTGAACGTTCTGTGATTCTATAGTAGCCAAGAGCTGCATCCTAAAGTCTCCTTTAAGATAGCTGTGCCAGAATGCAAGTAGAAGAAAAAAGGAATTCTGAAGAGCCACCAGGCCACTTCAGTTCTCATAGGCACAGGCTGAGCTCTCCTCCTTCCCTCTCCTGAAGCAGAGGCAGTTCCTGGTTAATAGCATGTAAATACAGTCAGTGCAGCTGCTAATGTGTTCTTCTCCAGTCATTTGTCGCAGCTGATTAAGGAGAGAAATGCAAAAGGTTAATTTTCTAATTACATCCTCCCCTGAGGTAAATTATGCATGTTATCACATCCACTGACACTCTGGAATGGGCACTTCTTATTGCCAAGTGATCTGCTGTGAAATTCCATTGGATCTTCGCACAGTTTATTCTTAGTAAGCAAAGAAGATGGAGGGAAGAAAAAGAGAGCATCTGTCCTACCAAAACCACTTAACTCTTTCCATAAAGACTTCCTGGCCTGGATCAGGAACAGTGTGGCCAGCAGGACCAGCAAAATCCTTCTGCCCTTGTATTCTACAGGGGTTAGGCCACACCTTGAGTGCTGTGTCTAGTTCTGGGCCCCTCAGTTGAAGAAAGATGTTGAGGCGCTTGAATGTGCCCAGAGAAAGGCACTGGGGCTGGAGCACAGCCCTGTGAGGAGAGGTTGAGGGAGCTGGGGGTGTGCAGCCTGCAGAAGAGGAGGCTCAGGGCAGAGCTCGTTGCTGTATGCAGCTATCTGAAGGGAGGCTGTAGCCAGGTGGGGTTGGGCATTTTCTCCCTATTATGAGGTGATAAAATGATAGGCAATGACCTGAAACTGTGCCGGGGGAAGCTAGGTTGGAGATTAGGACAAGTTCCTTTTCTGCAAGAGTGGACAGGTGTTGGAACAGGCTGCCCAGGGAGGTGGTGGAGTCTCCCATACCTGAAGGTGGGCAAGAAACTTGTGAATGTGGCACTGTGGGCAATGGTGATGTTGGGTTGACAGCTGGACTTGGTTGTCTTAGAGGTCCTTTTCAACCAAAACAACTTCATGCTTCATTGTGTCCAGATCTCTGGCCCCCAGTTCAAGAGTGACATAGAAATGTGAAGTGGAAAGAAATTTCAAGGCTAGCAAAAGAGATGTTTGAGCTACAGAGAATTAAGCAGGCATTCAGCACTTGGGAAAGTCTGGCACTGCCTTTGGGACTGTTCAGGGCAAATGCAGGCAATCAGTTTTGCACAGCAACAGTTCCACTCTCCAAACCACAGAAAGCAAGTAAAAGGGCTGGGGCTGAGAGGTGGAGAGATAGGTGCTGCCCCTCTACTCTGTCCTAATGAGGCTGCATCTGGAGTGCTGCGGCCAGTTCTGGGGACCTCAGCTCAAGAGAGGCATAGGAACTGCTTGAGAGAGTCCTGCTCAGAGCCACAAAGATGCTGAAGGGAATGGAACATCTCTGTTAGGAGGAGAGCCTGAGGGAGCTGTGGCTGTGCTGCTGGGAGAGGAGGAGCCTGAGAGGTGACCTGAGTCATGGTGATAAAGATGTGCAGGGTGAGTGGGCAGAGGCTGGAGCCAGGCTCTGCTGGGTGATGCCCAATGACAGCACAAGGGGCAGTGGTGGAAGCTGAGGCATAGGAAGTGCCATGGAAACAGGAGGAGGATTTTTTTTCCCTCTGAGGGTGACAAAAGCCTGAAACAGGCTGCCCAGGGTGGTTGTGGAGTCTCCTTCTGTGGAGATATTCAAAGCCCACCTGGATGTGTTCCTGTGTGACCTGCTCTAGGTGCTCCTGCTGTGGCAGGAGGTTGGACTGGCTGAGCTTTGGAGGTCACTTCAAGGCCCTGACATTCTGTGGATCTGTGATTCTGCAGACCATAGAAAAAGGAAAGAGCAATAGAATTCCTTCCAGCTTTGTAGGCATATCTGATGCTGATACATTCACAGATGTGTGGCTTTTGTTTTCCAAAAGAGGGTTTTCAGGTCAAAATTACTTTACCAGACTTTTTCAACTACCTTCAATATTACCATGAGCTGGATTTTGATTAATGGCCTTATGATTTGCAGTTCTGTTGTGCTAGAACCTTGTGACTAACCTGTGAAGGAGTTGATTGAGTGCCCTTGCTTCATTCCTCCTGCCAATAATCCATTTTTCACCTGTCTGGAAGATCTTTTCTCCTTCCCAGCCTTTACTGTAGAGAAGGTTTATGGCTCTTTACTGCAATCTAACCTTTGTAGCTCTTCAAGCTTTTTCATCACTATTAACTCTGTCTCCTGGCAGTGCATCTGGCCCCATGCATTTAAAAGCAGCAGAAACAAAGCATTTGGTATGGCTGAAATGTGGCTGCTAGCAGTGGATGCACAGAAGTTTTCTACTTCATCTGAGTTCTGCTCAGTTACACCAATAAAGTATTTAGCCCTTCCATACCTCCAACATCAAGCTGAATCTCTGCTCTTTATCCTCTTTTCCTCTTTCTCTTCAAAAAGGGATTCTGCAGAATGATCTCTGAAGTTAAATGTGCTCTGGGTCTCCCAGGTCAGTTTGCCATTAATGCAGAAACAGAAATTCCTTCCAGCTTTTGATGTTATAGCTTATGAAAATCAGCCTGCCTCCTCCTCTCTGTCCTCCAGTATATCATCCTAAGAGGAGTGGAAAAGAGAAGGTGATGAATCTAGGCTAGACTGACAGAACTGGCTTCTTTAAGCTGCACTAGATCAGTAGCTGAGGGAAGAACGAGACCAAAGAGAATTTTGCTTGTTTACCTTTAATTAAGGTTAGGTGAGATGCAAATGTCAAAGCCCAAATTTAAGGTAAGAGGCTTAACAATAACTCTGTGGAGTCTGTTTGAAGGGTATTGAAATTTTGCTATCACATTGATCTTGGTCGAGTTTCAAAGACATCTCTGGAGATCATCTACCAAAGCAGAATCACCCAGATGAAGGTTGCCCAGGATGGAGTCCAGGTGGGTTTGGAATCTCTCCAGAGGAGGAGACTCCACAACACCTCAAGGCACCTTCAAAGTGAAGGAGTTGTTTAATTTATCCCAGCCAGCTAACAGTTGGTAGCCTTTCAGGATTCAGTATGGGTCTGGTTGATGTGTGGGGTTTTTTCATGATGTGAGAGTTCTCTGCAGCACTTTTTGGATCAAGGTACATATAGAATCAGTCAGGCTTGGAAGAGACTGTAAGGATCATCCAGTTCCAACCCCTCTGCCATGGGCAGGGACACCTCACGCTAGATCAAGCTGTCCAGCCTGGCCTTAAACATCTCCAGGGATGAGGCTTCCACCACCTCCCTGGGCAGCCTCTGCCAGTCTCTCACCACCCTCATGCTGAGGAAATTCTTCCTAGTGTCTAATCTAAATCTGTCTTCCTCTATATTGGATCCATTCCCCCCAGTCCTATCACAGTCTCAAGTTGTGCTAGGGTAGGTCTAGGCTGGATATTAGGAAGTTCTTCACAGAGAGAGTGATTTCCCATTGGAATGGGCTGCCCAGGGAGGTGGTGGAGGCACCGTCCCTGGGGGTCTTCAAGCAAAGCCTGGCTGAGGCACTTAGTGCCATGGTCTGGTTGATTGGTTAGGGCTGGGTGCTAGGTTGGACTGGATGAGCTTGGAGGTCTCTTCCAACCTAGTTGATTCTATGATCACTACCTGACAGCCTAAAAATTCCCTCCCCAGCTTTTTTGTAGCCCCCTTCAGATGTTGAAAGGTCACAATAAGGTCACCTCGGAGCCTTCTCCTCTCCAGACTGCACAGCCCCAACTCCCTCAGTCTCTCCTCATAGAGCAGCTGCAGCCCTCTGATCATCCTCATGGCCCTTCTCTGGACACCTTCCAGCACCTCCATATCCCTCATGTACCAGGGGCTCCAGAACTGGATGCAGTACTCCAGGTGAGGTCTTGCCAGTGTAGAGGTTGAGAATCACTTCCCTTGCTCTGCTGCCCACACTGCTCTGGCTGCAGCCCAGGCTCTGCTTGGCTCTCTGGGCTGCAAGAGCACACTGCTGGCTCATATTGAGCTTCTCCTCCACGAGCATCCCCAAGTCCCTGTTCTTGAGGCTGCTTTCAAGTCAGTTGTCGGGGTCCGGAGGCTGGCGAGAGGCGAGCTCGGGGCACTGACGACTCAGCAGCTTGCTATGCATCAGTACAGCTTTATTAGGGCAGTGCAGTGTCTTTTATAGTGCTCAGAGGAGGTGTATCCAGCCAGCCTGGGGCTGGCACAAGTGCACAGTACAGATTGGCCCCAAGCCACGTGCAGGGTGCAGATAGGTTACCCTGTGGTAAACAACCTGTGGTACCCACCCCAGGGGGCTGGCAGGCTCAGCCCCCTGGTGCTGTGTCCACCCCAGGGGCTGGCAGGTCCAGCCCTCTGCAGGTGTGTGTGTGGGTTGCTCACAGTTCACAGCCTAGCTTCCTTGAGCCAGCAAGCTCAAGGACATCTTCCATCACATGCTTACAGCTCATGTCCCTCTGCGGGAGAAATTCTCCCACAGTCAGTTACTGACTAACCTATATTGGTGCTTGGGATTGCCTTGACCCAGATGCAGGAGGTTGCACTTGCAGCTGCAGGTCAGACTGTAGCTGCCAGGTAGTGCATGGTCTCTAAGCACTGCCAAGACTACAGCATTTGTGCTGAAAGTTTACAGGAGATCCAAATGTTGAGGCTAGGAACAGTATGGACTGCTGATGTGTGATGAAGCTGATTCAGGACAGACAGCATCAGCTCCAAAATGGCCCAGGAGGGCATATTATAAACCTGCACCTAGCTAGCAAACTAAGAAGTATGTAGGACATGTGGAGACAAAACAGCTGGCAACCTTTGTCCTCCTTGTCATTGTAACAGATGGTTAGAGAAGAGCAGATTGAGATTGGATGTGTGGAACAAGTTCTGCACCATGAAGGTGCTGGAACACTGCAACAGGTTGCCCAGGGAGGTGGTTGGGTCCCCATCCCTGGAGATATTCCGGTTGAGAACCTCCCTGCTGACTGCAGAGGGGTTTGGATTGGATGAGCTTTGGAGTTTCCTTTGAACCCAGCCTGTTCTGTGATTCTCTAATACACCCTGGACCCCACATGTGAACACAGGAGTCACAGTGCCCAAGTATGCCTGGACAAACCAAACACCTCTGCCATAGTGCTTGGCAGCAAGACAAACTGAGTTCATGAAACCTAAGCTTCAGGGCAAGCTGCATGTTTTCATCTGTCTTCTGTTTGGAATAGGTTATGTGAGTCACAGAATCACAGAACACTGTGGGTTGGAAATAACCTCTGAAGATCATCTAGTCCAAGCCTGCTGCCACAGCAGGACTGCCTAGGGCAGGCCACACAGGAACACATCCAGTATTGGTAGATAATAAGTAAACCAAATGAGGAGCATGCCAAAAAAAGACTTCTGTGATGGTGGTGATTTTACTGCTTCTCACAGAATGTCAGGGGTTTGAAGGGACCTCCAAAACTCATCCAGTCCAACCCCTGAAGGAGACTTTGCCTCCAGGAAAACAGAAATATCTAGGGTCTGGGATATCACACTACATCAGGGGCTGGAAGGAGCACCTAAAGCTCAGCCAGTCCAACCCTTCTGCCACGGCAGGAGCATCTAGAGCAGGTCACACAGGAACACATCCAGGTGGGCTTTGAATATCTCCACAGAGGGAGACTCCACAACCCCCACGGGCAGCCTGCTCCAGGGTTCTGTCACCCTCAGAGGGAAAAAATTCCTCCTCCTGTTTGGAACTTCCTCTGCCTCAGCTTCCACCACTGCCCCTTGTGCTGTCATTGGGCATCACCCAGCAGAGCCTGGCTCCAGCCTCTGCCCACTCACCCTGCACATCCTTATCACCATGACTGAGGTCACCTCTCAGGCTCCTCCTCTCCCAGCAGCACAGCCACAGCTCCCTCAGGCTCTCCTCCTAACAGAGATGTTCCATTCCCTACAGTATCTTTGTGGCTCTGAGCAGGACTCTCTCAAGCAGTTCCTATGCCTCTCTTGAGCTGAGGTCCCCAGAACTGGCTGCAGCACTCCAGATGCAGCCTCATTAGGACAGAGTAGAGGGGCAGCACCTATCTCTCCACCTCTCAGCCCCAGCCCTTTTACTTGCTTTCTGTGGTTTGGAGAGTGGAACTGTTGCTGTGCAAAACTGATTGCCTGCATTTGCCCTGAACAGTCCCAAAGGCAGTGCCAGACTTTCCCAAGTGCTGAATGCCTGCTTAATTCTCTGTAGCTCAAACATCTCTTTTGCTGGCCTTGAAATTTCTTTCCACTTCACATTTTATATCTTCAGGGAAGGAAAGTACCACGGCAATTTGTTGTCCTTGTGTACACTTATCCACCAGCCAACTGCTTTGATCCCTGGTGTAAGCTTATCCATTCTAATGGAATTACCCAGAGCATGAGTTTGCCCCATGTTGTTTATTCATGCAGTAAATGCTGTGGCTGCTCACCCATTAAATCAACCCAATACTCACCCCTCCCCATCCTCCTCAATCCATTCTCACTGCAAAGATTGCTCAACCTCTGGGCCAAAAAGGGTGACACGAGGCCAAGAAGCTGTGACACACCACAGTTCATAGGCAGCCTCCTGTGACTTGTATAGCTTAGCAGGAAAATCCTGGAGAGCAATAATCAGCTTTACTGACAGTGCCACAAGGACAGAATGGAAATCTGATGTCTCTCTCTCTGTTTTCTTTTTCCCAGTGTCTTTGCCAGTTTTTAGAGTAATAAAATCCAATTGATGTGCCACAGATGTGGACTGCACTCAGGTCTTTTTCCTGGACCAAGGAAGGTCTTTTTCTTTCCCTTTTATGTTGGGGAAAAAAACCCAGTGGAAGTTGCTATAATTGCTGTTGTTGTCATAGCATGAAATGTTCTCTTCTCCTGTCATTTCCAAGCTCTCAGTGTTGCATTTTCTTCTGCTGATTGGTTCTAAGGAAATCTTTATTCAACATCAGTGTGATTTGAGGAGAGGCTGAGGGAGCTGGGGGTGTGCAGCCTGGAGAAGAAGAGGCTCAGGGGTGATCTTATTACTGTCTACAACTACCTGAAGGGGCATTGTAGCCAGGTGGGGGGTGGCCTCTTCTCCCAGGCAACCAGCAATAGAACAAGGGGACACAGTCTCAAGCTGTGCCAGGGTAGGTCTAGGCTGGATATTAGGAAGAAAGTCTTCACAGAGAGAGTGATTGGCATTGGAATGGGCTGCCCAGGGAGGTGGTGGAGGCACCGTCCCTGGGGGTGTTGAAGCAAAGCCTGGCTGAGGCACTTAGTGCCATGGTCTGGTTGACTGGCTAGGGCTGGGTGCTAGGTTGGACTGAATGATCTTGGAGGTCTCTTCCAACCTGGCTGATTCTATGTTTCTGTGATTTGTTGTGCTTTGGTTTTGTTTTGTTTTTTTGCCCTGTCCAAAAGTAATAAATGAAGTCTGTAAAATATTATTTGATTCATCAGCATATGGAACAATAGAATTGAAACATTTAATGCCAGCTGCTGAGGCTGTTTGTCTCTTGTCTCTACTTTTCAGGGTCTTTGTTTAAGCTTGATGCTTGCTGCACTGTTCCAGTTTGGGCCATGAGCATACCCAGTTCCTAAGACCTTATGGTTTTGTTTAAGAGGGACCTGGGCCCCCTCAAACTACCACAAACAGACAGACCAAAGCTGCTTGGACCTTAGGGAGGCTTAAGTAATGATGAGAATCTCTAGGAGTTATAAATTAGTTATAGCTTCAATTGGAAAAGCCCTCTAAGGTCATTGAGTCCAACCATTAGCCTCAGCTTACTCTGACCTTTAAACCATGTCCCAAAGTGCTCTGTTCTCATGTTTCTGGAGCATCTCCATGCATGATGACTCCATCACCTTGCTGGACAGCCTGTTCCAGTCCATATTTCTTTCCAATATCCACCCTAAACCTCCCTATTTCATATCTAAGACAGTTGCCTTTTCTTTGTGCCCTCCCTTGGACCCGCTCCAGCAACTCCACGTCCTCCTTCTCCTGTGTGAGTTGGACACAATTCCCCAACCCAAGCAATGCTACAGGCTGGGGACTGAGTGGCTGGAAAGCAGCCAGGCAGAAAGGGACCTGGGGGTACTGATAGATAGTAGCTGAAGATGAGGCAGCAGTGTGCCCAGGTGGCCAAGAGAGCCAATGGCATCCTGGCCTGCATCAGGAGCAGTGTGGCCAGCAGGACAAGGGAGGTTATTCTGCCCCTGTGCTCAGCACTGCTCAGGCCACACCTTGAGTGCTGTGTCCAGTTCTGGGCTCCTCAATTCAAGAGAGATGTTGAGGTGCTGGAAGGTGTCCAGAGAAGGGCAACAAAGCTGGTGAGGGGCCTGGAACACAAACCCTATGAGGAGAGGCTGAGGGAGCTGGGGGTGTGCAGCCTGCAGAAGAGGAGGCTCAGGGCAGAGCTCATTGCTGTCTACAACTACCTGAGGGGAGGCTGTAGCCAGGTGGGGGTTGGGCTCTTCTCCCAGGCAACCAGCAACAGAACAAGGGGACACAGTCTCAAGTTGTGGCTGGGGAAGTCTAGGCTGGATGTTAGGAGGAAGTTGTTGGCAGAGAGAGTGATTGGCATTGGAATGGGCTGCCCAGGGAGGTGCTGGAGGCACCATCCCTGGAGGTGTTGAAGCAAAGCCTGGCTGAGGCACTTAGTGCCATGGTCTGGTTGACTGGCTAGGGCTGGGTGCTAGGTTGGACTGGATGATCTTGGAACTCTCTTCCAACCTGGTTGATTCTATGATTCTATTCTATGATTCTGTTCTATTCTCTGATTCTATCTCCTGTGAGTTTAGATTGGCTGAAGATTCCAGATTTGGTCAATATAATTTCTGCATCTTCTCATTGGATTATATTCAGCCAGCAAGACAGTCATGAGTGTCACTGCTCATCAGTGCTACCTGAAACCTTCAACCTAGATTCTCTGCACCTTCATTTTGTTGCTGTTCATCACAGAAACATCCAGGTTGGCAAAGCCCTTCAGGATCACCAAGTCCACCCTGGAACCTTGTTTTACAAGATTCACCTTAAACCATATCAGTGATCACCACATCTGAATGAACCTTTGAACATCTCCAGTGACTCAACCACAAGTGTCTGTGGACAGTTTAAATCTTTCAAAAATCAAATGATTTAGTTTTTAGGCTTGTGTTTGCTTTTGGTTTTGTTGGGGGTCTTTTCCCCCTTTCATTTAAGGGTTTTTTGTTTTCATTATTCCATTTTAATAAGACAATAAATGCTAAGGCATTGATCTTAACCACTGATGGTTGGTCCATGCCTGTGCTCACAGATGAAAACCAGAGGAGTACCTGAGTTCAGCTTCTTAATTCATCAACAGGAATTTTGTTTACTTTGAGCTAATGGTTTTAGTGACTAAGCAGGGCTCCATGTCTTTGACAACTTGGGTTATACAATCCCCCTGCTTGGGAAAGCCTCTAAAAGAGCTTGCTGGAGCTTTAAAAAAAAAGTAGGAGTCATTAGCCCAGTCCCTTTGGAATGAGAGAGGAAAGAAAGGTTTTATTTTGTCTTTGTTTGTGGTTTTACTGTGTCCAGTTCTAGGCCCCTCAGCTTAAGAAAGATGTTGAGGTGCTGGAAGGTGTCCAGAGAAGGACAGCAAGGCTGAGGAGGGGTTTGGAGCACAGCCCTGTGAGGAGAGGCTGAGGCAGCTGGGGGTGTGCAGCTTGGAGAAGAAGAGGCTCAAAGCAAACCTCATTGCTGTCTGCAACTACCTAAAGGGAGGCTGTAGCCAGGTGGGGTTGGTCTTTTCTGCTAGGCTCAGAACAAGAGGACACAGCCTCAAGCTGCATCAGGGCAGGTTCAGGCTGGATGTTAGGCAGAAGTTCTTTGCAGCAAGAGTGATTGGCATTGGAATGGGCTGCCCATGGAGGTGGTGGAGTTGCATCACTGTAGGTGAGGTTGGAAGAGACAGTTAGTGCCAGGGTTTAGTTAATTAGAAGGTGTTGGGTGATAGGTTAGACTGGATGAACTCAGGGCTCTTTTCCAACCTCATTAGTTCTGTGATTCTTTCCTGCAGGCTTCAGCAGACCAGTTTGATGAAGCAGCCACTTCCACGAGCAAAGAGGAGGTCATTCAAGCTGACTGGAATCCACCATAGTGGTCCCTTATGGCTTCTGGTGGTGGTGGGTGTTCACTGGATGGTGAGTCTCTGCTGTGTTTTCTTTGTTTCCAGCTACCACAAAGCTTAAATCTTTATTTGATGTTTTTGGTTGTGGTTTTGAACCTCAGAGGGGCAACAAAGAATGCATTTCTCCTTCATCTTGACAGTACATACAGGCAGTCATTATATCCTGGTGGTCAAATGGTTATCTGAAGTTTAAGCAATATTCAGCAGCATCACAGGCTGGAAGGATCAGCTGATCCAGCCTTTCTAGGCAATAGTCTGGTTGATAGGAGGTGGCCTAGCAGCCTATCAAGGTGAGTCTTGAAACAGTCCAATCTAGGGGAATCCACTGCTTCCCCTGGGAGGTTTTTCCAGTGTTTAACTGTTCTCATGATTTAAAACGTTCATCTGAGGCGGGAGGGGGAAGCCCCAAAGCAAAAAACAGAAGTGGCTCTTCAGTATTTTGAGGTTGTTTGGATTTGGTGGTGTTTGGGAGGGGGGTTGTGTCTTTTTGCTTTGGTGTTATTTTGCTTTTTGGTGCTGTGTTGCTTTGGTTTGGCTTGGGATTGACTACAGAGGTGCTTTGGCTTGGGGTTTTGGTTTGATTTTTGTGGTGAAAAAGGTTTGCTCTGTATTTCTGCTGTGATTTGGAAGCTCAGCTCAGAATAGCTTCTGTGCAGTTTAGGTCATGTTTGATCTAGTTCAGACTTAGTCTCTCTTCATTTTGGAAAGGAGATTTGCTCAGCTAGAAGAGGAAGACATCTAAAGATGTGTGCTGCTCCATTTCAGCTCCATCTATTTAGAGGATGAGGTAGGAGAACCCACTCACTTAATAATAATCTAATTATGCAACTGGTAGGACTTGGCAAATGTAAGGACAAAAATACACTGCAAATAATATCTCCCAAGCCTTTTGAAATCCTTGAAAGGCTTTAATGTTTATTTCAACTTACTCTTCAGGCTCATAGTGAAGCCTGAAGCACTCCACCTATTTTGAGGCTTTCCATCTTCCTTCTGCTCAGATGCTTCCTAAATATAGAAGAACTACTGGCAGGAATCTGACAGCAAACTGTCCACTGTGGCTTTAAATATAATGGAGATGTTCTTTGCTTTCCACCTGCCAAGTGGCTGATTGCTGGCAGCAGAAGCAAGGGACAGATGGCCATCCAGCTCCATCTACACCCTATTGAGAGGAACAAGTGACAATCTGCAAAACACTCAAACCTAATTTAAACTGGTTTAACCTCAGGAAACCCAAGAGCCTCGTCGGTTTCTTTGGTGATGTGTAAGCAGATTTTGTGCTTTTTGATGCAGTGCTCTTGGGCACAAAGATTCCAGTGTTCAGAAGGCTTGGGTAGCTGTGTTCTCATACAAGTGCAACACCAAGCACAAACATCACAGGGTCACAGGATGTTAGGGGTTGGAAAGGACCTCTGCAGAGCTTCAGGTCCAACCTCCCTGCCAGAGAAGACCAGAGAATCCAGTGCAGGTGGCACAGGAACACATCCAGACAGGGCTGCAAAGGCTCCAGAGAAGGAGACTGCGCAACCTCTCTGGGCAGCCTGTGCCACTGCTCTCTCACCCTTACAGCAAAGAAGTTCTTCCTCCTCTTGAGCTGCAGCTTCCTGTGCTGCAGTTTCCATCCCTTGCCCCTTGGCCTATGGCAGGGCACAAGTGAGCAGAGGCTGTCCCTGTGCCTTCCTTCCTGACCCCCAGCCCTCAGCTCTTGACAGACATTGCTCAGCTCCCTCTCAGCCTTCTCCTCTGCAGACTGAACATCCTCAGGGCTCTCAGCCTCTCCTCACCAGGCAGTGCTCCAGGCCCTTCAGCATCCTTGCAACTCTGCCTTGGACTCTCTCCAGCAGATCCCTGTCCCTCTTGAAGTGGGGAGCCCAGAAGTGACCCAGAACTGGGTGAAATGCTCAAGGTGTGGCCTCACCAGGACACAGTAGAGTGGGAGGAGAATCTCCCTCTGTCTGCTGGCCACACTGTCCTAAATGTCTCCTAGGACCCCATTGGCCTTCTTGGCCACCAGGGCACATTGCAGAACTTGGTGCCCACCAGCACTCCCAGGTCCTTTTCCACAGGGCTGCTTTCCAGCAGACCACCTCCTAGCCTGTACTGGTGCAGTTTATTGTTCCTTCCCAGCTGCAGGGGGAGGAACTTATCCTTGCTGAACCTTGTTATGTTCCTCCCTGCCGTGCCCTCAGTCTGTCCAAGTCTCTCTGAGTGGCCTCACAGCCTGCAGATGCCTGAGCCAAACCTCCCAGTTTGAAATCCTCAGCAAACTTTCTGAGCAGAGTCCCTGTCTTTTACTTGAAGATACCAGAGCTACCTGTGAAAAAGCTGCAAGGGCATCCTGGTTGCTGACATGTCAGTGGCATGGAGCAGCCTGCATCGCTCCAGAACTCAGCTATCCAAGGCTTCTTCACCAGCAGAACTTAAAACAGCAGGAATGAAACACTGAAAGCTAGTGAGACTTTGTTCTAGGCCACTTAGAGAAAGAGATGGAAACAGAAGAGCAAGGGATGATGGGGGGGGGGAAGGCAAACCAAAAGGAACACCAGAGGAATACTATGGATATGGATCAAACTTGAACTCAGAATGACTTAGATTGAGATGTGAGACATTAGAGCAGGCTACCCAGGAAGGTGGAGTCACTGCCCCTGGAGGGGTTCAAAAGATGTGCAGATGTGGCACTTTGGAATGTGTTCTTATGATCATGGTGGGTAGAAAGTTGGACTTGATGATCTTAGAGGTCTTTTCCAACCTTAATGATGCTATGATTCTGTGAATTCCATTATTCCACTCTTGATCTCATGCAGTGGCTCTGGAAAAAATCACAGAATTGTCTGCCTGGAAGGTACCCCAAGGATCATCCAGTTCCAAGGATCATCCAGTTTGTGCAACTGAGATGATTCTGATTTCAACTTGTGTCTTACAGCAAATATTTACACTACAGATCAATTTCACAAGGGAGCAATTTACTCTGCTTCCTAAGATGTTATAGTGCTTAGGAAGTATGATGTGGGGAGATGAAGCACACAATTGTGAGGCTGGGAAGGGACCTCAGGGTTAATCTAGTTCAAATCCCCTGCCATGTGCAAGGACACCTCACACTAGATCAGTTTGCCCAGAGCCACATCCAGCCTGGCCTTAAAAATCTCCAGGGCTGAGGCTTCCATCATCTCCCTGGGCAATCTGTGCCAGTCTCTCACCACCCTTATGCTGAAGAACTTCTTCCTAAGATCTTATCTCAATCTGCTCTCTCCCCTAGCTTGGATCTATTTCCCTCCAGTCCTCTCACTACCTGACACCCTAAAAAGTCCCTCCCCAGCTTTCTTGTAGCCCCTTTCAGAGACTGGAAGGCCACAAGAACATCTCCTGGGAGCATTTTCCTCTCCAGACTGAACAACCCCAACTCTCAGACCAGTTTTCCCCCTCTTGCATTTCCCCTTATTACTCTATTGCATTGTAAGTTTCCCCCCCAGTATTATTTTCTTCAAAATTAGACTGAAGCTTCTGGAGGCAAAAACATCTTCTGTGTTCAGCAAGTTCCTTTCTTTTTATGTAGATCCTTTCAGGCTATGGTTCCACAGTTATTAATATTAGTTTTCTCCATGCTGGATTGCCCAGCAGGATCTGCATCAGATGGAGAGATGTGACTTCATTTATGTTTAATTAGCCAAGGCACATAATAAAGATTTCCTGCTGACATTCTGCTTTCAAACTAAGGCTGTGTTTACATAAGAGAATATGGAACACAACTAAAATCTGCTGGGTTTCATTTTATTTGGGTTTATTTTCTTTCCTTAACAAATGACAATTAGCAAGGAGAACTTACACTGGTGACCACAGCCTTCTTATTTGGGAGTTAGGACCCCTGGCTTTGGATTTGTGGTGTTATGGAACCACACTCAACAAAATCCCTTTGCCTTGCTGTTAGGAAAAGCAGAGGTCATCTTGATGGGGTAGAGTGGAGCAAGCTGAAGTGTTCATTTGTTCCAACTTTGCCTGAAAACTAATTCTGGAAGCTTCTGATGAAAACTGAACCTTACTGTTTCATCAGCTGTGAGGAGTGGAAGGAAACCAAAGGTTTCCTGAAAGGCACCAAGTTAAACTCCCTTATGTTAAGGGACTGCAGAGTAGCTCAAATTTTGTAGCACTTGAAAAAAGATCTTGACAAGGTCACAGAATCACAAAATTGTCAGGCTTGGAAGTGACCTCAAAGATCACAAGATGTTAGAGTTGAAAGGGACCCAAGCAGATCGAGTTCAACCCCCAGATCATCCACTTCCAGCCTCTCTGCCTTGAGCAGGGACACTTTCCACGTGCTCTGCACGTCCAGTCTGCCTTAAAATCCTTCAGGGATGAGGCTTTCACCACCTCCCTGGGCAACCTGTGCCTGTCTCTCACCACCCTCATGCTGAAGAACTTCTTCTTATTGTCTAATCTGAATCTCCTGTGCTCTAGCTTATGTTCTTCTCTGAACTTTGCAGACAGCAGTTTTTTTCAGGGCTGACCACCTAGACAGACACAAACATAGGATCACAGAATGATCAGGGTTGGAAGGGACCTCAAGCATCATCCAGTTCCAACCCCACTGCCATGGGCAGGGATACCTCACACTAGATTAGTTTGCCCAGAGACACATCCAGCCTGGCCTTAAAAACATTCAGGGCTGAAGCTTCCATCACCTCCCTGGGCAACCTCTGCCTGCCTCTCACCACTCTCGTGCTGAAGAACTTCCTAATATCCAGTCTGAATCCACCCACTTCTAGTTTTGCTCCATTCCCTCCAGTCCTATCACTGCCTACTATCACTATCTAACAGTAGGAACCGAACCTGCTGGTAGTGCTCCAGGTGTGGTCTGACCAGTGCTGAGTGGGATAATAACTTCTTTTACCTCTGCTAGTGATGCTCTTGATGATGCAGCCAGAATCCTGCTGTCCTTCTTTGCCTCTGCAGCTCAGTGTTCACTCACACTGAGCTTCTTCACAGCATCACAGAAACATCCAGGCTGGCAAAGCCTCTCAGCATCACCAAGTCCAACCTACTCTATAAGGTTCACCTTAAACCATAACCCTGAGCACCACATCCAAACCACTCTTAAACACATCCGAGGGGGTGACTCCACCACCTCCCTGGGCAGCTCATTCCAGTCCCTCACCACTCTCTCAGTGAAAAACTTTTTTCCTCCTGTCCAATGTAAACCTCCCCAGCCTCAGCTCGAGGCCATTCCCCCTTGTTCTGTCTCCAGTTACCTGTGTGAAGAGCCCAGCAGCAGCCTCTCCACAGTGTCCCTTTAGGTAATTGTTGCTCACCAAGAATCCTGAGGTCCTTTGTCTACAGAGCTGCTCTCCAGACAGGTGGTTCCTGGTCTGAGCCCCACTCCTGGCTAAGCTGTTCCCAGGTGCCAGACACCCTACAATTGTCCCTGTTGAAATTCCTGGAAGGGACCTCAAACCTCATCCAGTCCAACCCCCCTGCCAGAGTAGGAGCATCTAGAGCAGGTGACACAGGAACATATCCAGGTGAGGATATCTCCAGAGAAAGAGACTCCATAACCTCCCTGGGCAGCCTCCTCCAGGATTCTGTCATACAGTGAAAAAAGTCCTTCTCAGGTTTCAGCTTCCACCACTGCCCCTTGTGCAGTCTTTGGGCATCAGCCAGCAGAGCCTGGCTCCAGCCTCTGCCCACTCACCCTACACATCTTCATCACCCCTCAGGCTCCTCCTCTCCCAGCAGCACAGCCCCAGCTCCCTCAGGCTGTCTTTGTAACCGACATGTGCCATTCCCTTCATCTTTGTGGCTCTGTGCTGGACTCTCTCAAGCAGTTCTATGTCATCCACAAACTTCCTTAGGCTGCTCTTGGTCCCAACATCCAGATCCCTTATGAATATATTGGAGTTACTGGTTTGAGGGCATTTTAAACTGTCTTTTAGCTATTAAACCCCAGAATTATTTCACTGTTTTAACCATTAATACACCAAAAGAGTTTTGGCTACATTCAACATCAGTGTAAATACCAAGTTGCATCAAAAGCTTATGAGAGTGATTTCTCCCTTGTGACTTCTATTTTGTCCTAAGGGCTCTGTCTAGATTATAATAGTCTGCTGCTTTTAATGTGCCTGGGTGTAGAGTCACACTGAAGTCTTTGAGTTGCACCAACTGCAGTGGGGCAATATTTTGTAGTCCTGCAGTATTGAAACTTCCCTTTGAAGTTGCTAGCATGAAAGATTAGATGCAGCTCATGAAACACTGCTGAGGGAAATGGTTGAGATGCACAGATGGGTACAGGTAAGGAAAATCGTTTTTTAGTGAAGTAATTCTGACAGAGAAAGTACAAGCAAAATATTTCCTGCCTTTGGTTTGTGCTCATCCAAGCATTAATAATCATAACACTAAAATTGTAGCAGTCTGAAGTCACAGGCTCACAGGAGGTTAGGGGTTGGAAGGTACCCAGGGAGATGGAGTCCAACCCTCCTGCCAGAGCAGGACCACACAATGTAGCACAGATCACAGGGGAATGCATCTGGACAAGCCTTGAAAGGCTCCAGAGAAGGAGACTCCACAACCTCTCTGGGCAGCCTGTGCCACTGCTCTGGCACCCTTACAGTAAAGAAGTTCTCCCTTGTGTTGAGCTGGAACCTCCTGTGCTTCTTCCTAAAGTCTAATCTCAATCTGCTTTCCTCTAGCATGGATTCATCCTCCCCAGTCCTATCACTACTTGACACCCTAAAAAGTGCTTTCCCAGCTTTCTTGCAGCCCCCTTCAGATACTAGAAAGCTGCAAGAAGGTCACCTTGAAGCCTTCTCCTCTCCAGACTGAACAACCCAAACACTCTCAGTCCCTCCAGCCCTCTGATCATCCTCGTGGCCCTTCTCTGGACACCTTCCAGCACATCCAGAACCCCCTTTTCCTAGGGGCTCCACAACTGGAGTCAGTACTCCAGATTGGGTCTCACCACAGAATGGAGAGGGTTGGAAGCATCCTTAAAGATCATCTAGTTCCAACCTCCCTGCCGTGGGCAGGGACAACTTCCACTATCCCAGATTGCTCAAGGCCCCATCCAAAGTGGTCTTGGACAATTCTGGGTAGGGAGGCATCTACACTCTCCCTAGGCAGCCTATTTCTACCTCTAAACTTTCTCAGCCTGTTCTGGTAGCAGAGCAGCTCCAGCTTTCTGCTCCTGAAATTGCTCAAATATTGGTTTAAAACCTTTGCACTGGATTCACTTGCTTTCTAATTAGAAAGACCCTTCCCTCAGGTGGTGGTTTTTCCCTCTTTCTCCTTGGTACAAACAAGTTATTTTAGGTTTTAAATAACAAATGATGGTTTAAATAGAAGTTTCCCCTTAAATACTGTGTAATCCCAACTTGAACAACCTCATTATAATTGCAGGCAAAGCTGAAATGCTCATTATTTACATAGCTTTAGGACAGGCTGGAACTTTATGGCTCCTCTGGTAAATGCTGTGATGACTTAATTGATGATTTGCAAGGAAATGATTCATGTTAAGCTTTCATTTCACTTCGAAGAGTAATAGAAGAGATTACATTGGTATTGCTCCTAAACAATGGCTAAATGCCACGGCTGGCATTGTATTGAAGCCAAATCAGAGCAATTAGCAGGTGTGAATTGTTATTTGCTGGGATAAGCCTCTCTCTGTGCAGCCCTTTTGTTGGCTGCAGGCTGCTTCCCTGCTGCACTGCTGCTTCTCAATGAGTCAGTCTGCTTCCATGTGGGATTTTCTTTTGGGGCACACTTGTTTGGTTTATAAAGCTGTTGAGGCAATAGCAGTGAGTGGCTTCAAAAAGCTTGCATTTCTGCAAGCTCCTTAGTGCCCTCAGAGCTCCAGCCTGCTCTGTGTGTTTCTCTTCACCTGCAAGCTTCTTGGTACCTTGCAATGGGGCATCTCTGTTACAAGGAGCCTGAGGGAGCTGGGGCTGTGCTCCTGGGAGAGGAGGAGGCTGAGGTGTGACCTCATCAATGTTGATAAAGAGGTGCAGGGTGAATGCTGGAGCCAGGCTCTGCTGGGTGATGCCCAATGACAGCACAAGGGGCAGTGGTGGAAGCTGAAGTATAGGAAGTTCCATAGAAACACGAGGAGGAATTTTCCCTGTGAAGATGTCAGAACCCTGGAGCAGGCTGCCCGTGGGGGTTGTGGAGTCTCCTTCTCTGGAGATATTCAAAGCCCACTTGGATGTGTTCCTATGTGATCTGCTCTAGGTGCTCCTGCTCTGGCAAGGGGGTTGGACCAGATGAGCTTTGACTGCTGACATTCTGTGAGTCTGTAATTATAGAGATCATATTTTATAGAATCATAGGATAGTAGGAGTTGGGAAGGACCTCCAGAGATCCTTGAGTCCAACCTTCCAGCCAGAGCAGGAGCACCTAGGGCAGGTCACACAGGAATGCATCCAGATGGAGCTTGAAAGTCTCCAGAGGAGGCTTCACAACCTCTCAGGGCAGACTGAACCAGTCAGTCACCGTTACAGTTCACAGGATGTCAGGGATTTGCAAGGACCCAAAGTGATCATCGAGTCCAGCCTCCCTGCCAGAGCAGGACCACAAAATCTAGCTCAGGTCACACAGGAACACATCCAGACAGGCCTTGAAAGGCTCCAGAGAAGGAGACTACAACCTCTCTGAGCAGCCTGTGCCAGGGCTCTGGGACCCTTAGAGTAAACAAGTTCCCCCTTGTGTTGAGCTGGAACCTCCTGTGCTGCAGCTTCCATCCATTGCCCCTTGTCCTATCACAGGACACTACTGGAAAGAGCCTGGCCCCTGCTTCTGAAGACCCACCCTGCACATATGTGTAGACATGAATAGGATCTTCTCTCAGCCATCTCCAGACTAAACAGTCCCAGATCTGTTAGCCTTTCTTCATCAGACAGATGTTCCAGCTCCTCCTTCATCCTCACAGCCTCCATTGAACACTTACAAGTAGATCCCTGTCCCTCTTGTAATGGTGAACCCACACCAAGACACAGTATTGCAGATTTGGTTGCACTAGGACAGAGTAGGGTGGGAGGAAAACCTCCCTTGGTCTGCTGAACACACTCTTCTTAATGCCACCCTGGTGCAGTAGGTTCTTTTAAGTATGATATATATGTACATACCTATATATATATGTGAGTGTGTGTGTATATATGTACATAAAAATGCTGCCAGCAAGCAGATATATCCTGCAGCTCATTGTCATCACAGTGCATTATCAACACTCCCTACTGGAAGAGGGACAATTGAAAATGGATGTTAGGAAGAAGTTGTTTGCAGTGAGGGTGGTGAGACACTGACACAGGTTGCCCAGAGAGGTTGTGGCTGCTCCCTCCCTGGAGATGTTCAAGGCTGGGTTGGATGAGGCCTTAAGTGACCTGTTCTAGTGGGAGGTGTCCCTGCCATTGTGGTGGGGGTTGGAACTGGCTGAGCTTCGAGGTCTCTTCCAACCTAAACCATTCTACACTTCAATTTTAAATCTCGCCCTCCATTTTTTGATCCTCTTTTTCACCCCCTGCTTAAATCTCACTGCACTCTGGCAGCTGAGCTAGAAGCTGCTGCCAAATGAAGCCATGAAAAAAGTGAAATGGGAGAGAGAGAGAGTGAGCAGTTTTTATCTTTCATAGAGGCTCTTTTCTCAATATTTGATGATGTCTTTTCTATCCATCATAATGCCTGAGCTGCTCGGACCGGACAGCTCCTATTGGCGAGTGGTTAATAGCCGCGTATAGAAGATGATGCTCAGGAAATGTGCTGGCTGTAATTTATCCCTCTGGAAAGGCTGAAAAGCCTTTAGAGCATCTCAGCAAGTTCCCATCTCGTTGTCATATTTGTAAATAAACAGACTGATTTTGATAATAATTCAGCAGCGGGTGATATTTATTTTAGTTGGAGATCCACAGGAACAGCTTTAGGGCCGAGTAGTGACTGGATAAATATAAAAACTGAGACAAACAGGCAGATTTCCTCTCTATAGCATAAGAGCACATGTTGTATCCCTGCCAAAGCAGCAGGCTCCAGCTAGAAGAAAAGCCTTTTGGGGGTTGTCTATCTCTCTTTCTTTTTCTTTTTTTCTTTTTTCTTCTTTAAAAGCAGTGACCTTATGAGCTTCTCTCCACCTGCAAGCATCTTGGTACCTTGCATAGCTCGAGTCTCCTCTATGTATTTCTCTTCACCTGCATGCATCTTTGTACCTTGCATAGCTGCAACATGCTCTCTGTATTTCCCTTCACCTGCAAGCATCTTGGTACCTTGCATAGCTCCATTCTGCTCTGTGTATTTCTCTTCACCTGCAAGCTTCTTGGTGTTTCGACAGCTCCAGCCTACTCTTGGTGTTTCTCTTGACCTGCAAGCATCTTGGTACCTTGTATATAGCTCCAGCCTGCTCTGTGTATTTCTCTTCACCTGGAAGTTTCTTGGTGTTACAACAGCTTCAGCCTACTCTTGGTGTTTCTCTTGACCTGTAAGCATCTTGGTTCCTTGCATAGCTCCAGTCTCCTCTATGAGCTTCTCTTCACCTGCAAGCATCTTGGAATCTTGCATAGCTCCAGTCTCCTCTATGAGCTTCTCTTCACCTGCAAGCATCATGATACCTTGCATGGCTCCATTCTGCTCTGTGTATTTCTCTTCACCTGCAAGCATCTTGGTACCTTGCATAGCTCCATTCTGCTCTGTGTATTTCTCTTCACCTGCAAGCTTCTTGGTGTTTCGACAGCCTCAGCCTACTCTGGGTGTTTCTCTTCACCTGCAAGCATCTTGGTACCTTGTATATAGCTCCAGCCTGCTCTGGGTGTTTCTCTTCACCTGCAAGCATCTTGGTACCTTGTATATAGCTCCAGCCTGCTCTGTGTATTTCTCTTCACCTGCAAGCATCTTGGTACCTTGCATAGCTCCAGCCTGCTCTGTGTATTTCTCTTCACCTGCAAGCATCTTGGTACCTTGCATAGCTCCAGTCTCCTCTATGTATTTCTCTTCACCTGCATGCATCTTGGTACCTTGCATAGCTGCAACCTGCTCTCTGTATTTCTCTTCACCTGCAAGCATCTTGGTACCTTGCATAGCTCCATTCTGCTCTGTGTATTTCTCTTCACCTGCAAGCATCTTGGTACCTTGTATATAGCTCCAGCCTGCTCTGGGTGTTTCTCTTCACCTGCAAGCATCTTGGTACCTTGTATATAGCTCCAGCCTGCTCTGTGTATTTCTCTTCACCTGCAAGCATCTTGGTACCTTGCATAGCTCCAGCCTGCTCTGTGTATTTCTCTTCACCTGCAAGCATCTTGGTACCTTGCATAGCTCCAGTCTCCTCTATGTATTTCTCTTCACCTGCATGCATCTTGGTACCTTGCATAGCTGCAACCTGCTCTCTGTATTTCTCTTCACCTGCAAGCATCTTGGTACCTTGTATATAGCTCCATTCTGCTCTGTGTATTTCTCTTCACCTGAAGGCATCTTGTTACCTTGTATATAGCTCCAGCCTGCTCTGTGTATTTCTCTTCACCTGGAAGTTTCTTGGTGTTACAACAGCTTCAGCCTACTCTTGGTGTTTCTCTTGACCTGTAAGCATCTTGCCACCTTGCATAGCTCCAGTCTCCTCTATGAGCTTCTGTCCACCTGCAAGCATCTTGCCACCTTGCATAGCTCCACTCTCCTCTATGAGCTTCTCTCCACCTGCAAGCATCTTGCCACCTTGCATAGCTCCAGTCTCCTCTATGAGCTTCTGTCCACCTGCAAGCATCTTGCCACCTTGCATAGCTCCAGTCTCCTCCATGAGCTTCTCTCCACCTGCAAGCATCTTGGCACCTTGCATAGCTCCACTCTCCTCCATGAGCTTCTCTCCACCTGCAAGCATCTTGGCACCTTGCATAGCTCCAGTCTCCTCCATGAGCTTCTCTTCACCTGCAAGCATCTTGATACCTTGCATAGCTCTACTCTTCTCTGTGTATTTGTCTTCACCTGCAAGCTTCTTGGTGTTTCAACAACTCCAGCCTACTCTGGGTGTTTCTCTTCACCTGCAAGCATCTTGGTACCTTGTATATAGCTCCAGCCTGCTCTGTGTATTTCTCTTCACCTGCAAGCATGTTGGTACCTTGCATAGCTCCAGTCTGCTCTGTGTATTTCTCTTTACCTGCAAGTTTCTTGGTGTTTCAACAGCTCCAGCCTACTCTGGGTGTTTCTCTTGACCTGTAAGCATCTTGGCACCTTGCATAGCTCCAGCGTCCTCTATGTATTTCTCTTCAGCTGAAGGCATCTTGGTACCTTGTATATAGCTCCAGCCTCCAAATAAAGATAAAAAGACAGATTTAGAACTTGAGGATCAAAACTAGTAGCAGAATTGTTTCCCTGTCTCTTCCTCAGTCATCTTTTTCCTTACAGAATGCTTACTGCTGTAGGTCTGATGAAAATCTTTAGTACTGAGGCTCAGTCAGTGGCAGGAGTGGATATTACTGAATCACAGAGTTGTCAGGAGTGGAAGGGACCTCAAAGATCACCCAGTTCGAAGCCCCTTACCATGGGCAGGGACACCTCACACTAGATCAGTTTGCCCAGAGCCACATCCAGCCTGGCCTTAAAAACATTCAGGGATGAGGCTTCCACCACCTCCCTGGGCAACCTCTGCCAGTCTCTCACCACCCTCATGCTGAAGAACTTCTTCCTAAGGTCTAAAATCTAAATTTGCATGGGGCAGCAGTCTGTCCTTGTGGCCAAGAGAGCCAATGGCAGCCTGGGGGGCATCAGGAAAAGTGTGGCCAGCAGGGCTAGGGAGGTTCTTCTCCACCTCTGCTCTGCTGAGACCATACCTGCAATACTGTGTCCAGTTCTGGGCTCAACAGTTCAAGAGAGGCAGGAACCTGCTGGAGGAAGTCCAGTGCAGAGCCACGAGGATGAGTGGGGGTTTGAGCATTTCCATTGTGGTGGGAGACCGAGAGCCCTGGGGCTGCTCAGTCTGGAGAAGAGAAGGCTGAGAGGGGATCTGAGCAATGTCTAGCAAGAGCTGAGGGCTGGGGGTCAAGTGGAGGGGGCCAAGCTCTTTTGGGTGCTGCACAGCCATAAGCCAAGGAGCAATGGATACAAACTGGAACAGAGAAGGCTTCAGCTCAGCATGAGGAGAAACTTCTTTAGAGTGAGGCTGACAGAGACCTGGAGCAGGCGGCCCAGAGAGGTTGAGGAGTTTCCATGTGTGGAGCCTTTCCAACCCCACCTGGATGCATTCCTGTGTGGACTGCCCTGAGTGATGCTGCTTTTGGCAGGGAGGTTGGGCTGGATGATCTCTGGAGGTCCCTGCCAACCTCTAAAGTTCTGTGACTAAGGTTAGAAAAGATCTCTTAGACCAAGCCCAACCTTCCACCCAACACCTCCATGGCCACACAACCACATCCTGCACTGTTACCTTGTCTACATGGAGTTTATTGAGGGGCCAGATTTCACTGTTTTACTTCTAAGAGAAAGCAAAATAATAAAGCTCTGTGCTGGCTCCAGGCCAACTGCAATATTTTAATGGGAGAAATTAGATCATTAGTTGTGAAAAGAAAATAATGGTGGTGTCTGTGTTCTTCACTGGTTTGCTGAGAGGGATAAGGAACCAAAATGTCAATACATTTCCCTCACCCTGGGTGATCCTACTTTTGGCAAGGAGGTGGGACTGGAAAGGACTTCTGTGGAGGTCCTTTCCAGCCTCTAACATTTTGTGATAATAGGAAAGAAAGAAAAAACAGTGAAGCGTTAACTCTTCAGTCACAGATTGTCTGGGCCATGATATTGTTGCTGTCAGGTGTCTTTAGGAGAGGCTGCCTTTGAGGAAATGAAGAGCTTCTACTCCTGGTAGTGACAACGGTAGCTGGTAAAGAAGATTGCTGTCCCCCACAGCAAACTGCTGGCTAAGCTGTCAGCCCATGGCTTGGATGGCAACACTCTGTGCTGGGTTAGGAACTGGCTGGAGGGCTGAGCCCAGAGAGTGGTGGTGAATGGTGCCACATCCAGCTGGCAGCTGTCACTAGTGGTGTCCCTCAGGGATCAGTGCTGGGCCCCATCCTCTTTAACATCTTCATAGATGATCTGGATGAGGGCATGGAGTCAGTCATCAGCAAGTGTGCAGATGACACCAAGCTGGGGGCAGATGTGGCTGGGTTGGAGGGCAGAAGGGCTCTGCAGCAGGACCTTGACTGCCTGCACAGATGGGCAGAGTCCAAGGGGATGGCTTCAATAGCTCCAAGTGCAGGGTGCTGCACTTTGGCCACAGCAACCCCATGCAGAGATACAGGCTGGGGTCAGAGTGGCTGAGAGCAGCCAGACAGAGAGGGATCTGGGGGTGCTGATTGATACCCACCTGAACATGAGCCAGCAGTGTGCCCAGGTGGCCAAGAGAGCCAGTGGCATCCTGGCCTACCTCAGGAATGGTGTGGCCAGCAGGGGCAGGGAGGTCATTCTGCCCCTGTACTCTGCACTGGTTAGACCACACCTTGAGTGCTGTGTCCAGTTCTGGGCCCCCCAGTTTAGGAGGGACATTGAGATGCTTGAGCGTGTCCAGAGAAGGGCAACGAGGCTGGGGAGAGGCCTTGAGCACAGCCCTACGAGGAGAGGCTGAGGGAGCTGGGATTGGTTAGCCTGGAGAAGAGGAGGCTCAGGGGAGACCTTATTGCTGTCTGCAACTACCTGAGGGGTGGTTGTGGCCAGGAGGAGGTTGCTCTCTTCTCTCAGGTGGCCAGCACCAGAAGAAGAGGACACAGCCTCAGGCTGCACCAGGGGAGATTTAGGCTGGAGGTGAGGAGAAAGTTCTTCCCTGAGAGAGTCATTGGACACTGGAATGGGCTGCCCGGGGAGGTGGTGGAGTCGCCGTCCCTGGAGCTGTTCAAGGCAGGACTGGACGTGGCACTTGGTGCCATGGTCTGGCCTTGAGCTCTGTGCTAAAGGGTTGGACTTGATGATCTGTGAGGTCTCTTCCAACCCTGATGATACTGTGATACTGTGATACTGTGTGATACTGTGCTTGCCTCGCTCCAGTAGCAACCAGGAGTGATCCTAAGGCAGGAAGGGCAACAAATTGGGACGTGGCTATTTTGTAAACTCAGGGGATGTAAAACACTCTCCCCTCCCCAACTGCAGCTGCTTGAGAAATGTCTTTAATAAAGCCTCCTTTATTTATTTATTTTGAACTGATTGGTGTTGTAGGGCACAGCTCAACAGCAGAGGTCCGAGTCATTGAGCGTAGTGGGAGGTTGCATGTTCAGCTTCTTAACTAAGTCATCAGTTGCATTAGAAGAGTTGTTGGAAGGCTGAATGCACTCAGGTTTGTGCCTCTTTGTCTTCCTGCAAAACATGTGTCTGCCTTTCTGTGTCTCACTGCCTGCTGTGGAACGCAGTAACCATCCCCTTTAAACACGTTTACCACATGCTTCCTGAGAGCCACTCTGAGCTTAGATGCTTCTGGGTGAGTTTGTGCAATATGCAGTCAGGTAGGTTGAGAAATCACAGAATCACAGGAAACATTCAGTTGGAGGAGACCTCCAAGCTCATTCAGTCCCACCTTCCACCCAGCACTGAAAGGCCGACACCAAACCATGTCCCTAAGCACCAGCTCCACAGACTCCTTGTACATCTCCAGGCATGGGGACTGCAGCACTGCCCTGGGCAGAACATTCCAGGGGCTGAGAACCCTCTCTGGCAAGAAATATTTCCTAGCATCCAGCCTGAACCTCCCCTGGGGCAGCTTGGAACCATCTCCTCTGCTCCTGTCCCTTGGCACCAAGGAGCAGAGGCTGCCCCCTCCTCATTCCAACCTCCCTGCAGGGAGCTGTAGAGAGCAAGGAGGTCTCCCTCAGCCTCCTCTTCTCCAGCCTGCACACCCCCAGCTCCCTCAGCCCCTCCTCACAGCCCAGCTGCTCCAGGCCCTTCTGCAGCCTCACTGCCCTGCTCTGGACAGGCTCCAGCCCCTCCATGTCCTTCCTACAGTGAGGAGCTGAACACAGCACTTGAAGTATGGCGTCCCCAGTGCTGAGCACAGAATGATCCCCTCCTGTCCCTGCTGCCCACCCTGTTTCTCACCCAAGCCAGGATGCCATTGGCTTTCTTGGCCACCTGGGCACTGCTGGCTCATATTTCATGGACTGCCAACCAGCTCCCTCAGGTCCCTCTTTGAGTTGCAGCTTTCCAACCACACTTCTCCAAAGCTGTACCTTGCCACAGAGTTTCTTGTGACCTGGCATTTAGCGTGGTCCAGTGCAGTGCTTTGGCCCCCTCTAAGTACATAAGTTTTTCTTTATGGTTAAGTGGAGATTCCTGTCTTCTAGCTTGTGCCCAGTGCCCCTTGTCCTGTCACCAAGGAGACACACCATGGCCCCCTTTCAGAGATTGACAATTAGTGAGAGGATCCCATGTCATCCTTGTTCCTTCAGGCAGATGTCCCACTAAACTGTGGTCCCTTGTCACTATGTTTTCCTTTTTCAGGCAACTTCTGTTACTTGTGTGCTTTCTGTGTGCCTGTTTTGCTGTTCTAGTTGTCAGATCACTCACAGCTCTGCAAGACAGGTTGCTGCTATGTCCATCATAGCATTGTGAAATACCTATACAGAGCTGCTGGCAATGCAGAGTTAGATCCCAGTTCAGTATTTAGTGATACTTCAGGATGGGATGTAGTGGGCATGGTGGCATTGGGTTGCTGGTTGGACTCAGTGATCCTAGATATTTTTTCCCCAACCTTAATAATTCTGTGGTTCTAGTGCACTAAAAATATACACTACATTTGGGTTCATGGCTGACTGATACCAAATACAGTCATGGCACTGTAGGACGTGGTTTAGTGGGCATGGTGATGTAGGGTTGGTGGTTTGAATTAATGATCACAGAATTGTCATGGTTGGGAGGGAACTCGAGGATCATCCAGCTCCACATGGCAGGGACACCTCACACTAGATCAGCTTGCCCAGAGACACATCCAGCCTGGCCTTCAAAACATCCAGGGATGAGGCTTCCACCACCTCCCTGGGCAACCCCTTCCAGTCTCTCACACCATCATAGAATCAACCAGGTTGGAAGAGACCTCCAAGATCATCCAGTCCAACCTAGCACCCAGCCCTAACCAATCAACCAGACCATGGCACTAAGTGCCTCATCCAGGCTTTGCTTCAACACCTCCAGGGACGGTGCCTCCACCACCTCCCTGGGCAGCCCATTCCAATGCCAATCACTCTCTCTGCCAACAACTTCCTCCTAACATCCAGCCTAGACCTGCCCTGGCACAACTTGAGACTGTGTCCCCTTGTTCTGTTGCTGGTTGCCTGGGAGAAGAGGCCACCCCCCACCTGGCTACAATGCCCCTTCAGGTAGTTGTAGACAGTAATAAGATCACCCCTGAGCCTCCTCTTCTCCAGGCTAAACAGGCCCAGCTCCCTCAGCCTCTCCTCATAGGATTTGTGCTCCAGGCCCCTCACCAGCTTTGTTGCCCTTCTCTGGACATGTTCCAGCACCTCAACATCTTTCTTGAATCATGCTGGAGAACTTCTTCCTAAAGTCTAATCTCAATCTTCCCTCTAGCTTGGATCCATTTCTCCCAGTTCTATCACTACCTGACACCCTAAAGAGTCCCTTCTCAGCTTTTCTGTAGCCCACTTCAGACACAAAAAAGTCTCTTGGGAGTCTTCTCCTCTCCAGACTGACTTCAACGTTCTCAGCCTGTCCCCATAGCAGAGCAGCTCCAGGCCTCTGATCATACTCATGGCCCTTCTCTGGGCACCTTCCAGTACCTCCAGACCTTTCCTGTCCCAGGGGCTCCAGAACTGGACACAGTGCTCCAGGCAGGGGCTCACAAAAGCAGAGTTAGAGGGGCAGAATCCCCTTCTTTGCCCTGCTGGATACACTTTTTTAAGGGTCCTAGAGTTCTTTTCCAACCTTTGTGCTTGTAGTGCACTTCAAGTGCACATTTGTATTTAGTTTCATGGTTTAGCAATGCCAAATACATCTATGGCTCCTCAGGAAGAGGTTTACTCGGTGTGGTGATGCTGGGTGGATGGTTTGAATTGATGATCTTAGATGTATCACAGTATTATTAGGATTGGAAGAGACCTCACAGATCATCAAGTCCAACCCTTTAGCACAGAGCTCAAGGCCAGACCATGGCACCAAGTGCCACGTCCAGTCCTGCCTTGAACAGCTCCAGGGACGGCGACTCCACCACCTCCCCGGGCAGCCCATTCCATGTCCAATGACTCTCTCAGGGAAGAACTTTCTCCTCACCTCCAGCCTAAATCTCCCCTGGCACAGCCTGAGGCTGTGTCCTCTCGTTCTGGTGCTGGCCACCTGAGAGAAGAGAGCAACCTCCTCCTGGCCACAACCACCCCTCAGGTAGTTGCAGACAGCAATAAGGTCTGCCCTGAGCCTCCTCTTCTCCAGGCTAACCAATCCCAGCTCCCTCAGCCTCTCCTCGTAGGGCTGTGCTCAAGGCCTCTCCCCAGCCTCGTTGCCCTTCTCTGGACACGCTCAAGCATCTCAATGTCCCTCCTAAACTGGGGGGCCCAGAACTGAACACAGCACTCAAGGTGTGGTCTAACCAGTGCAGAGTACAGGGGCAGAATGACCTCCCTGCTCCTGCTGGCCACACCATTCCTGAGGCAGGCCAGGATGCCACTGGCTCTCTTGGCCACCTGGGCACACTGCTGGCTCATGTTCAGGTGGGTATCAATCAGCACCCCCAGATCCCTCTCTGTCTGGCTGCTCTCAGCCACTCTGACCCCAGCCTGTATCTCTGCATGGGGTTGCTGTGGCCAAAGTGCAGCACCCTGCACTTGGAGCTATTGAACACCACTTTTCCCACTTGAATGTTTCTGTGACTGCAATGTGCTTCAAACATGCATGTGTATTTGGTTTCATGGCTTAGCAAAACCGAATCCATCCATGGCACTTCAGAAGGGAGTTTAATGGGTGTGGTGTGTAGGGTTAAGGGACTGAATTGATGAAATTGGAGGTCTTTCCCAACCTTTATGCTTCTAATTGCTTCAAATGTACATTTATATGTGGTTTTCTGGCCTAGTAATACCAAATACATCCATGGCTTATCTGGAAGGGATTTATTTGGCATGGAGATCTTGGGTTGATGGTTTAAACTGATGGTCTTAGAGGTCTTTTCCAACTTTAATGATTCTGTGACTGTAATGTGCTTCAAATGTACATGTGTATTTGATTTCATGGCTTAACAAATGCCACATACATCCATGGCTCATCAGGAAGGGGTTTGTTTGGCGTGGTGACCTTGGGTTGATGGTTTAAATGGATGGTCTTTTCCAACTTTAATGATTCTGTCATTGTAATGTGTTTCAAATCATAGAATCAACCAGGTTGGAAGAGACCTCCAAGATCATCCAGTCCAACCTAGCACCCAGCCCTAGCCAGTCAACCAGACCATGGCACTGAGTGCCTCAGCCAGGCTTCTCATGAAGCCCCCCAGGGACGGTGCCTCCACCACCTCCCTGGGCAGCCCATTCCAATGCCAATCACTCTCTCTGTGAAGAACTTCCTCCTAACATCCAGCCTAGACCTACCCTGGCACAACTTGAGACTGTGTCCCCTTGTTCTATTGCTGGTTGCCTGGGAGAAGAGGCCACCCCCCACCTGGCTACAGCCTCCCTTCAGGTAGTTGTAGACAGTAATAAGCTCACCCCTGAGCCTCCTCTTCTCCAGGCTAAACAGGCCCAGCTCCCTCAACCTCTCCTCATAGGATTTGTGTTCCAGGCCCCTCACCAGCTTTGTTGCCCTTCTCTGGACACCTTCCAGCACCTCAACATCTCTCTTGAATTGAGGGGCCCAGAACTGGACACAGCACTCAAGGTGTGGCCTGAGCAGTGCTGAGCACAGGGGCAGAATAACCTCCCTTGTCCTGCTGGCCACACTGCTCCTGATGCAGGCCAGGATGCCATTGGCTTTCTTGGCCACCTGGGCACACTGCTGCCTCATCTCCAGCTACTATCTATCAGTACCCCCAGGTCCCTTTCCTCCTGGCTGCTCTCCAGCCACTCAGTCCCCAGCCTGCAGTGCTGCTTGGGGTTGTTGTGGCCAAAGTGCAGAACCCTGCCCTTGGCCTTGTTCAATCTTGTCCCATTGGCCTCTGCCCACCCATCCAGCCTGGCCAGGTCCCTCTGCAATGCACATATGTATTTGATTTCATGGCTTAACAATGCCACATGCATCCATGGCTCATCAGGAAGGGGGTTGGTTGGCATGCTGATGCTGGGTTGGTGGTGTGAATTGATGATCTCAGAGGTTTTTCTCAACCTTTATGCTTCTAATGCACTTAAAGTGTGCATTTATATTTGCTTTCATTGATGATCTTGGAGTTCTTTTCCTACTTTAATGATTCTATGACTGCAATATGCTTCAAAGGTACATATGTGTTTGATCTCATGGCTTAGCAATGCCACATACATCCATGGCTCATCAGGAAGGGGGTTGTTTGGCATGCTGATGCTGGGTTGGTGGTTTGAATTGATGGTCTTAGAACTTTAATGATCCTATGATTTTAATGTACTTAAAATGTCTGAAGCCTTAGCTTTAGGTGCACTCTTGATGCCATTGCATTTCAAAATGGAATTTCCAAGGGCATTCAGGTGTCTAATGCCTGCTGATGTGTGTGTTTTGAAACAGGTCTTTTGTGCTCAGGTTTTCCAGCATGGCTTCTTCTGTTGTTTTTTTGGGCACTGAGTGTTAACTTGCATTTAGCTGGCTAGCCCAGGATTCCTCTGGCCTAACTTATTTAGCTTAGATGTCTTCTTTTCAGGTATCTACTCCCTTATGCTTCATCCATAGTCAACAGCCAGAGAGGCATAACAAATGTGATTCATCTCTGCTTAAAATAAACGTCTCAAGTAGGTGGGCTTCATCTCCAGTAACTACCACTTCAACTGTGAAAGAAGAGGGGAGGGGAAAAAAAATCAATCCAAAGCTGATGAAAAAGCATAAACCCATCCATAAAAGGGGATTTATAAGGGTTTTTCTCTCCTCCCAGAGCAAACTGAAATGGAAAATTAGGCTGTGCTTTATATCATTCTCTCTTTCTGGCTGTGTGCTTAGGATCAGTTTTCATTTTTGCACTGCATAAATCAGATGCCATGCAAGGAGCAGGGGGAACTGGACAGATGGGCAGAGTCCAAGGGGATGGCTTCAATAGCTCCAAGTGCAGGGTGCTGCACTTTGGCCACAGCAACCCCATGCAGAGATACAGGCTGGGGTCAGAGTGGCTGAGAGCAGCCAGACAGAGAGGGATCTGGGGGTGCTGATTGATACCCACCTGAACATGAGCCAGCAGTGTGCCCAGGTGGCCAAGAGAGCCAGTGGCATCCTGGCCTGCCTCAGGAATGGTGTGGCCAGCAGGAGCAGGGAGGTCATTCTGCCCCTGTACTCTGCACTGCTTAGACCACACCTTGAGTGCTGTGTTCAGTTCTGGGCCCCCCAGTTTAGGAGGGACATTGAGATGCTTGAGCATGTCCAGAGAAGGGCGACGAGGCTGGGGAGAGGCCTTGAGCACAGCCCTACGAGGAGAGGCTGAGGGAGCTGGGATTGGTTAGCCTGGAGAAGAGGAGGCTCAGGGCAGACCTTATTGCTGTCTGCAACTACCTGAGGGGAGGTTGTGGCCAGGAGGAGGTTGCTCTCTTCTCTCAGGTGGCCAGCACCAGAACAAGAGGACACAGCCTCAGGCTGTGCCAGGGGAGATTTAGGCTGGAGGTGAGGAGAAAGTTCTTCCCTGAGAGAGTCATTGGACACTGGAATGGGCTGCCCGGGGAGGTGGTGGAGTCGCCGTCCCTGGAGCTGTTCAAGGCAGGACTGGACGTGGCACTTGGTGCCATGGTCTGGCCTTGAGCTCTGTGCTAAAGGGTTGGACTTGATGATCTGTGAGGTCTCTTCCAACCTTGGTGATACTGTGATGGGCTTTGAAAATGTCCATCTACCTGGACCTGAGTAAGGTGTTTGACTCTGTCCCTCATGACATCCTCGTCACCCAACTGGCACAACAGAGACTTGATGGGTGGAACACTGCTGGATAAGGAATTGGCAGGATTGTCACATGCAGAGTGGTAATCAAGGGCACAGTGTTCACCTGGAGACCAGTGTTGAGTGGCATCCCTCAGGGGCCAGTGCTGGCACCACTGCTGTTGAACATCTTTGTCAGCAGCATGCACAGAGGAATCGGTGCACTCCCAGCAGCTTTGCAGATGACACCAAGCTGTGTGGCACAGCCACTTGCTAGAGGGCAGGGATCCATCTAGAGGGACCTGGACAGGCTGGAAAGGTAAACCCAGGCCAACCTCATGACATTCAACAAAGCCAAGTCTGGCTGAATGACAGCATAACCCTCCTGTGTGGCAGCCACTCCACTCAGTTTGGTGCCATCAGCAAACTTGTTGGCAGTGCCCTCTGTGCCCTCACTCAGGTCATTGAATATATTGAACAGAACTGATCCCAGTATCAACCCCTGAGGGACTGCACTAGACACAGGTCTCCCACTGGACTCCATCCCATTGACCACAACTCTCTGATTTCTTTCCATCAGCCAATTCTCATCCACCTCACTGCCTGATCATCCAGACCACATTTTCTCAGAGAGAAAATCAATCACAGTGGTTTGCTCCTGTGTTCCATATTCTGGTAGTTCATGTGTCCATGCTGTAAGTCAGCCCTGGGAAGGACTCAGCTCTTCATCCATAGCAGATGCAGAATGCTCTTCTGGCTGACAAACAGTTCTTTGGTACCCACAGAATTGGGCTAATCTGCTAGGCACAGCAAATGAAGGTAATAGTGGTTAAAGCAGTGCTTTGTCCACATTTTTGCCTCTAAATGACACCAAGCTAGGAGCAGGTGTGGAGCTGTTGGAAGGTAGGAGAGCCCTGCAGAGGGACCTGGCCAGGCTGGATGGGTGGGCAGAGGCCAATGGGATGAGATTGAACAAGGCCAAGTGCAGGGTTCTGCACTTTGGCCACAACAACCCCAAGCAGCACTACAGGCTGGGGACTGAGTGGCTGAGAGCAGCCAGGCAGAGAGGGACCTGGGGGTACTGATAGATAGTAGCTGAAGATGAGGCAGCAGTGTGCCCAGGTGGCCAAGAGAGCCAATGGTATCCTGGCCTGCATCAGGAGCAGTGTGGCCAGCAGGACAAGGGAGGTTCTTCTGTCCCTGTGCTCAGCACTGCTCAGGCCACACCTTGAGTGCTGTGTCCAGTTCTGGGCTCCTCAGTTCAAGAGAGATGTTGAGGTGCTGGAAGGTGTCCAGAGAAGGGCAACAAAGCTGGGGAGGGGCCTGGAGCACAAACCCTATGAGGAGAGGCTGAGGGAGCTGGGGGTGTGCAGCCTGCAGCAGAGGAGGCTCAGGGCAGAGCTCATTGCTGTCTACAGCTACCTGAAGGGAGGCTGGAGCCAGGTGGGGGTTGGTCTCTTCTGCCAGGCAGCCAGCAACAGAACAAGGGGACACAGTCTCATGTTGTGCCAGGGGAGGTCTAGGCTGGATGTTAGGAGGAAGTTGTTGTCAGAGAGAGTGATTGGCATTGGAATGGGCTGCCCAGGGAGGTGGTGGAGTGCCTGGATGTGTTGAAGCAAAGCCTGGCTGAGGCACTTAGTGCCATGGTCTGGTTGACTGGACAGGGCTGGGTGCTAGGTTGGACTGGATGATCTTGGAGGTCTCTTCCAACCTGGCTGATTCTATGATTCTAAATCAGTTTATTTTAGCTGCAAAGGGAGTTAGCAAATTGCTGGATTAGCAGGCAGATTGAGACAGTTCATTAGGCTTTCTATTAATTTCTGTGTGTGACATACTGAAGGAAGGTAGAAGTCTTCCAGCTTGCATCCAGAATTTAGCACCTGAGCAGATCAAAACATGAAATAAGGACCTCTCTCTGCTATGTGGAATGTTGTTAGAGATTTCATTTTTCCATATACAGAAGAAAAGTACAAAAGAAACATAAACTGAGTGAAAATACACATGGTTACCATGGCAACAAAAGTTGCTGAAACCACCAGAGTCTGGTATAGAATCCTTTAGATATGGAATGTGCCCAGGGAAGGGCCACGAGGATGATCAGAGGGCTGGAGCTGCTTTGTTATGGGGACAAGCTGAGAGAGTTGGAGTTCAGTCTGGAGAGGAGAAGGCTCCCAGGAGACCTTCTTATGGCTTTCCAGTATCTGAAGCCCCCTGAAGGCTACAGGAAAGCTGGGGAGGGACATTTTAGAGTGTTGGAGAAATGGATCCAAGCTAGAGGAGGGCAGATTGAGATCAGACCTTAGGAAGAAGTTTTTCAGCATGAGGGTGGTGAGAGACTGGCACAGGTTGCCCAGGGAGGTGGTGGAAGCCTCAGCCCTGGATGTTTTGAAGGCCAGGCTGGATGTGGCTCTGGTCAAGCTGATCTGGTGTGAGGTGTCCCTGCCCATGGCTGGGGGGGGGGTGGGAAGTGGATGATCCTTGAGGTTCCCTCCAGCCTTGACAATTTTGTGGTTCCATGAAATACACAATTTATAACTCTATGCAGGGCTCTTTACATCTCAACTTTGATTTGGTAATTATCCTGTCTCTGATACTACATCAAAGGTAATGCATTGAGTTTCAGTCTTAGTGTATACTGAGCACCTGAGCATGCTGTGCAAACAAAAAGGAGGAAAAAAGCCCCAAACAATGAAAAGACAAAGAGAAAAGAGCCACCAAACAAGCTGCTTTCTCACAACTTCATGGCACCTGTGACTGTCTTACCTTTTCACACTGTCACAGAATTAACCAGGCTGGTAAAGATCTCTGAGATGATGGAGTCCAGCCTAGCACCTAACACCTTCTAATGAACTAAACCCTGGCACCAACTTCTTAAACATCTCTGGTGATGGGGACCCCACCACCTCCATGGGCAGCCCATTCCAATGCCAATCACTCTTGCTGCAAAGAACTTCTTCCTAACATCCAGCCTGAACCTGCCTTGCTGCAGCTTGAGGCTGTGTCCTCTTGTTCTATCCCTGGCTGCCTGGCTGAAGAGCCCAACCCCACCTGGCTACAGCCTCCCTGCAGGTAGTTGTAGACAGCAATGAGCTCTGCCCTGAGCCTCCTCTGCTGCAGGCTGCACACCCCCAGCTCCCTCAGCCTCTCCTCACAGGGTTTGTGCTCTCATCCCTTCCCAGCCTTGCTGCCCTTCTCTGGGCACATTCAAGCACTTCAACATCTTTCTTAAACTGAGGGGCCCAGAACTGGCCACAGGACTCCACATGTCAGCTAATCAGCGTTCAGTGCTTGTAAAATAGCTGCAACTGCTCATCAGGTGTTGAAAATGTAGCATTTGAGGAGGCTGGAAAAGACCTCTAGGATCGAGTCCAGCCATCAACCTGCCAACATCGTATTCACTAAACCATGTCCCCAAGTGCCCTGTCCACACCTTTGTTTGACCACCTCTAGGCATAGTGACACCACCACCTTCCTGGGCAGCATGTTCCAGTGCCTGACTACTTATGCAGCAAAGAATTTTTCCCTAATATCCAATCTAAACTTCCTCTGCTACAAGTGCAGGGAGTTTCTTCTCACTTTTCCTGGTTGCCTGTGAGCAGAGACCAGCACCAACCTCTCCACAGCCTCCTTTCAGGTAGCTGCAGCCAGCCATGAGGTCTGCCCTCAGCCTCCTCTGTTTCATGTTAACCAGCCCCAGCTCCTTCAGTCAGTCTTCATCAGATTTATTCTCCAGGCACTTCACAGCTTCCTTGCTCTCCTCTGGACCCGCTCCAGCACCTCCACATCTCCCTTGTATTGAGGTGCCCAAACCTGAACCACAGTACTTGAGGTGTGGCCTCAGCAGAGCAGAATCCAAGGGGACAATCCCCTGCCTGCTCCTGCTGGACACAGCATTTCTGATCCCAGCCAAGATGCCAGTGGACACCTGGACACGCTGCTGGCTCATCTTCAGCTGCTTGTCCATTGCAACCTCCAGGTCCCTTTCACACTAAGCAACCATCACATCACACAAATCTATTCACTGTAAGAAGATTTGATGTGCTGCATCAGTTGAAGCCACTACAGTTTGTGCAACTGAGATGATTCTGATTTCAACTTGTGTCTCACAGCAAATATTTACACTACAGATCAATTTCACAAGGGAGCAATTTACTCTGCTTCCTAAGATGTTATAGTGCTTAGGAAGTATGATGTGGGGAGATGAAGCACACAATTGTGAGGCTGGGAAGGGACCTCAGGGTTAATCTAGTTCCAACCCTCCTGCCATGGGCAGGGACACCTCACACTAGATCAGCTTGCCCAGAGCCACATCCAGCCTGGCCTTAAAGACATTCAGGGATGAGGCTTCCACCACCTCCCTGGGCAACCTCTGCCAGTCTCTCACCATCCTTGTGCTGAAGAGCTTCTTCCTAAGGTCTAATCTCAATCTGCCCTCCTCTAGTTTTGCTTCTTGTCCCCCCCAGTCCTATCACTACCCAGCAACCTAAACCAAGATCTTTAATAGCAGTGGGAAAGAGGGTCCACTGCTTTTCCTTTATAAAATGAGGAGGAAGACTGTGAGAGAAAAATCCCTGAAAGAAGGAGGTCTTCTGGAAACAAAAAGGGTGAAAGAGAGTGGATGTAGATATTTGGGCTCCAGGATGGGGCACCAAAGGAAAGTCAAGCCTAGGAACTCTGTCTGGGGATTCCAGTGTACAGTTCTGAAGTCCTCAGCACAAGAAGGACGTGGTCATCCAGCCCAAGCTCCCCTGCAGTCAGCAAGGAAATCCTCAGGTAGATCAGGTTGCCCAGAGCCCTGTCCAACTTCATCTTCAGTAAATCCAGAGATGGGGACCCAACCACCTCCCTGGGCAACCTGTTGCAGTGTTTCAGCACCCTCCTGGTGCAGAACTTGTTCCTCACATCCAATCTCAATCTGCTCTGCTCTACTTTGAAGCCATTGCCCTCATCCTGTCCCTGCAGGCCTTTGCACACAGTCTCTCTGCAGCCTTCTTGTAGCCCCTTCAGGCCCTGTCAGGCTGCTCTTAGGTCTGCCTGGAGCCTTCTCTTCTCCAGACTGCACACTGCTAGCTCCTTCAGCCTGTCCTTATAGCAGAGCTGCTCCAACAGTCTTAACCCTTTTCGTGGCCTCCTCTGGACTTTCTCCCTCAAGACATGTGAAGCACTTGTCCCAGGGCTGTGTCCTACAAAGCAACATGTGAGTCTGCCCTTTGGGATGCTTAGACTAGGGGTTGAGGTTGGGAGTATTGATGAGATGACAGGTAGCAGAGACAAAAGTGCAGTTAGATGGCAGCTCATGGGCGTGAGGGCAAGGGGAACAGAAAATACTGCCTTGTACCATCAAAGCTCAGGTGATGTTGCTCTTCATGTGTTAGACTTCCTACCTGTCACGTTTAGAGGTAGAAATAGGCTGCCTAGGGAGAGTGTAGATGCCTCCCTACCCAGAATTGTCCAAGACCACTTTGGATGGGGCCTTGAGCAATCTGGGATAGTGGAAGTTGTCCCTGCCCACGGCAGGGAGGTTGGAACTAGATGATCTTTAAGGATGCTTCCAACCTTCTCTATTCTGTGGTGAGACCCAATCTGGAGTACTGACTCCAGTTGTGGAGCCCCTAGGAAAAGGGGGTTCTGGATGTGCTGGAAGGTGTCCAGAGAAGGGCCACGAGGATGATCAGAGGGCTGGAGGGACTGAGAGTGTTTGGGTTGTTCAGTCTGGAGAGGAGAAGGCTCCAAGCTGACCTTATTGTGGCCTTTCAGTATCTGAAATGGATTACAAGAAAGCTGGGGTTGGACTTTTTAGGCTGACAGGTAGTGAAAAGACTGCAGGGAATGGAACCAAGCTAGAAATGGGTAGGTTCAGACTGGATGTTAGGAAGAAATTCTTCAGCATGAGGATGGTGAGACCCTGCAATGGATTGCCCAGGGAGCCTCATCTCTGGAGGTGTGTAACACCAGGCTGGATGAGGCTCTGGACAGCCTGATCTAGTGTGAGGTGTCCCTGCCCTTGACAGGGGAGTTGGAAGTGGATGATGCTTGTGATCTCTTCCAACCCTGACTGATTCTGTGTTTCTATGATTCCATGATCTACTGAAGTTCCTTTCAAGATTATTTTCTGTGACTGATCTTCCTAAGATCTAATCTCAATCTGCTCTCCTTTAGTTTTGTTCTAGGATAGTAGGAAAATACGAGATAACAAAAACACTCTTTCATGCAAGAGTGGTCAGGAATGGAATTTGTTGCCCAGGAAGGTGATGGAGTCACTGGCCACAAATGTGTACAAGGTACACCTAGTCACAACACTCTGGGCCATGGTTTAATGTCCATGGTGGTGCTGGGCTGATGGTTGGACTCAGGGATCTTAGAGGTCTTTTCCAAATAAAAAGATTCCACCTGGAATATTGCAGCCAGTTCTGGGCTCCCCAGTTCTGGGGGAATGGAGATCTGCTGGAGAGAGTCCAAGGCAGGGCTGCAAGGATGCTGAAGGGCCTGGAGCACTGCCTGGTGAGGAGAGGCTGAGAGCCCTGGGGCTGTTCAGTCTGCAGAGGAGAAGGCTGAGAGGGAGCTGAGCAATGTCTGTCAAGAGCTGAGGGCTGGGGGTCAGGAAGGAAGGCACAGGGACAGCCTCTGCTCACTTGTGCCCTGCCATAGGCCAAGGGGCAAGGGATGGAAACTGCAGCACAGGAAGCTGCAGCTCAAGAGGAGGAAGAACTTCTTTGCTGTAAGGGTGAGAGAGCAGTGGCACAGGCTGCCCAGAGAGGCTGTGGAGTCTCCTTGTCTGGAGCCTTTGCAGCCCTGTCTGGATGTGTTCCTGTGCCACCTGCACTGGATTCTCTGCTCCTGCTGTGGCAGAGGGGTTGGACTGGAGGTCCCTTCCAACCCTTAGCATCGTATGACCCTTTGATTCTATGGTTGTACTAGCATTGTCTTTCCCATCTGTGTGTGTAGCATGTGTCTATAGCTGCTTAACATCCTTTCTTTTTATTCCCCTGGACACTCCAAAGGAGAAAAATGAATCTATTCAAATACCAACTAGAATCAGCTCCCAGCCAAGTTAAAGTGGATCTGAATGGAAGCTGAGCAACAGGATTTTGCCCTTCCTCAACTCTGAACAAGACACAGTTGAAAAGTTCATTTTGAAATTGGCATATTGATGATGTCCTTGCTCCATACATACTTTAAAAGCCAGAAAGACAAAAACCTCTGCCAACAGAATTCCATCAGAAATCCATTTAAAAGACTTTCTATCCTCTGCCTCCACCTCCAAGAGAACGAATCTTTCTCCTCCAAAGAGGGCTTGTTCTCCTCAGTAATATTATCTTTGTCCCCAGGGTAGTCTCTGACTCTCAGAGCCTGACAGCTTCATCAAAGTTTTCAAATTGCCTTTTTTCCCCCCCATCTCTCTGTTTCAAAGCAGCAGATTTTTTGCCAACCTCTGAGTGGAATCGAGTCAGCAGCAGCTATCAGCTGCCCTGAGCCCAGGTGCTGATGGAGTTTTCAACTTGACCCCTTTCACACCAGCATTTCAGGTTATCCTGGCTGTGGCCCATTGCAATTGAATCATGAAATGGATTAGGTTGGAAGGGACCTCAGAGCTCATCCAGTTCCCACCCCCTGTCATAGGCAGAGTCACCTCCCACTAGAACAGGTTGCTCAAAGCCTCATCCAACCTGGCCTTGAACACCTCTAGGGAGATGGAGGTATTTGGTTTGGGAAGAGCACATGAGCTTGGGTGGGGAAAAAAATGAAAGCCATTGAGTTAAACAACAGGACTTGGACAACTTGCTGCTGCAAATCACGTGCAGGAGAGATGTGGCTTCTGCTTTAAGGAGCATAGGTAACCATTTCTGAGTCCTCTGTGTGTGTGTGCAGGGAAATCACAACATGACTAAGCCTTTGGGTGAGCTTTGGCTACTTGTGTTCTCCTGTGCAGGGAACATGTGGAAAGATATCACAGAATAGTCAGGGTTGGAAGGAACCTCAAGGATCATCCAGTTCCAATGCCCTTGCCATGAGCAGGGACACCTCACACTAGATCAGCTTGCCTAGAGCCACATCCAGCCTGCCCTTAAACATCTAGGGCTGAGGCTTCCACCACCTCCCTGGGGAACCTGTGCCAGTCTCTCACCATCCTCATGCTGAAGAACTTCATAACATCAGGCCTACCATGACAATAAGAGAGGTGCTCAAATCTCCCAGTCATCCTTGTGGCTCTCCAATGGACCCTTCCAGCAAGTCCCTGAAACTTTTGAACTGGGGAGCCCAAAACTGGACACAGTATTCCAGTTCTGGTCTCAGCAGGGCAGAGCAGATGGAGAGAAGAACTTCCCTAGCCCTGCTGGCCACACTTTTCCGGATGCCCCCAGCCTGCCACTGGCTCTCTTGCCCACAAGGACACATTGCTGCCCCATGCAGAACCTCCTGCCCACCAGCACTCCGAGGTCTTTCTCCATGGAGCTGCTTTCCAGCAGGTTAGCACCAACCTGTGCTGATACCTGATGTTATTCCTGCTCAGATGCTTGTCCTCACTGAACCCCATGAGGTTTGTCCAGCTCTCAATCTGTCCAGATGTGGTCGGATGGCAGCACAGCCTGAGGGGTGTCAGCCACCCCACTGCCCTCCCCAGTTGTGTATCCTCAATGCAGAGCAGCACTGTGTTTGTATCTCTAGCTGCCTATTGCTTCTGTCTCCACAGTTCACCATAGAATCACAGAATGGTTTGGCAGTGACCTCAAAGATCAGCTAGTTCCTGGGACACCTCCCACTAGAACATGACCTGACTATCTACAGGTACACACCACAGGCTGTAGAGCATTCTTACATGAAATACATCATTCAGGTCCCTAAACTCGGAGGTTAATCTCCATAGATAGTCTCTGTAGTGAGGCTCTGTGAGCGGGTGGTGGAGTCACCATCCCTGGAGTGGTTTAACAGAGCTGGGGGGGTGGGGCTGAGGGACATGGTTTAGTGGTACTGGTGGGGTTCTGAGTTCTAGGCAAGGGGTTGGGCTTGTGGATCTCAAAACTCTCAGACTCAACAGTTGTATGATTCTGTGATCCTAATAGTGTCTTCAGGTCCACGTAGAGTGGATCTCACCATTAAAGAGCTCTATGACCTTAGGAGTCTAAAAGAAAGAAACTCTTCTGAACTGAAATTCACAGCAGCTCAATCACTTTCTAGAGTGATCTAACTTTCCCTTGGTTGCAGAGGGAACCTGCAGAGCTGAACAGGCTTGTATAGGCTCACTAAATCAAGAGCTTAATATTACAGCCTCCTATTTTCCACCAGAGTGATGATTTTAATTAATAAAGTTAATGACTAATTTGTTTTCATGTTTCCTTAGAGCCAGCTCCCACTGAATATAAAGGCAATCAGAGTGATAACCAAGCATTAGAAACACTTCACTTTGGGAGCTGCAGCCTGTGAGCAGTAGCTTGCATACAATTGCTGCAGCCATCCCTCAGGAAATGTTTCTGGTTTAGAGAAGTGTGGGAAATTTATGATGAAATTGATTCAGGACACAAGAGGAAGTCTCATTGGTGCTTTCCAATGGCATCTGCTTATAAACTGAGGAAAGTTCTGGCAGCCCATGGCTTGGACAGGGGAACTTTGTGCTGGGTCAAGAACTGACTGGGTGGCAGTGCCCAGAGAGTGGTGAAGAATGGTGCCACATCCAGCTGGGGCCAGTTGCTAGTGATGTGCCTCAGGAATCAGTGCTGGGCCAGTCCTGTTTAATATCTTCATTGATGATCTGGGTGAGGGCATTGAGCCCAGCATCAGTAAGTTTGCAGATGACACCAAGTTGGGAGCAAGTGTGGATCTGTTAGAGGGCAGCAGGGCTCTGCAGAGGGACCTGGACAGGCTGCACAGATGGGCACAGTCCAATGCCATGAGTTTTAACAAGTCCAAGTGCCAGGTTCTGCACTTTGGGCACAACAACCCCATGCAGTGCTACAGGCAGGGGACAGAGTGGCTGGAGAGCAGCCAGGCAGAGAGGGACCTGTCTGGGACTGGTTGGCAGCTGAACATGAGCCTGAGTGTGCCCAGGTGGCCAAGCAGGCCAATGGCATCCTGGCCTGTATCAGGAACAGTGTGGCCAGCAGGACCAGGGCAGCCCTTCTGCCCTGTACTCAGCACTGGTTAGGGTCACATCTTGAGTGCTGTGTCCAGCTCTGGGCCCCTCAGTTTAAGAAAGATGTTGAGGTGCTGGAACATGTTCAGAGAAGGGCAGCAAGGCTGGGGAGGGGCCTGGAGCACAGCCCTGTGAGGAGAGGCTGAGGGAGCTGGGGGTGTTTAGCCTGCAGAAGAGGAGGCTCAGGGCAGAGCTCATTGCTGTCTACAACTACCTGAAGGGAAGCTGCAGCCAGGTAGGGTTGGGCTCTTCTGTCAGGCAGCCAGGGACAGAACAAGAGGACAGAGCCTCAAGCTGCATCAGGGCAGGTTCAGGCTGGATGTTAGGAAGAAGTTCTTTGCAGCAAGAGTGATTGGCATTGGAATGGGCTGCCCATGGAGGTGGTGGAGTCCCCGTCCTTGGAGGCATTTAAAAGGAGGTTGGACGAAACACTCAGTGCCAGAGTTTAGTTAATTAGGAAGTTTTGGATGATAGGTTGGACTTGATGATCTTAGAGGTCTTTTCCAATCTGGCTCATTCTGTGAGTCTGGGAGCTAAGCAGTTTTAGCTGTGTGCTGTTCGACTGCCACAAGACAGAAATAACAGAGCAGAAGCTGCCCCTCTCCTCTTTGCCTGCAGTATCACAGCATCCCAGTATTATCAGGGTTGGAAGAGACCTCACAGATCATCAAGCCCAACCCTTTAGCACAGAGCTCAAGGCCAGACCATGGCACCAAGTGCCACGTCCAGTCCTGCCTTGAACAGCTCCAGGGACGGCGACTCCACCACCTCCCCGGGCAGCCCATTCCAGTGTCCAATGACTCTCTCAGGGAAGAACTTTCTCCTCACCTCCAGCCTAAATCTCCCCTGGCACAGCCTGAGGCTGTGTCCTCTTGTTCTGGTGCTGGCCACCTGAGAGAAGAGAGCAACCTCCTCCTGGCCACAACCTCTCCTCAGGTAGTTGCAGACAGCAATAAGGTCTGCCCTGAGCCTCCTCTTCTCCAGGCTAACCAATCCCAGCTCCCTCAGCCTCTCCTCGTAGGGCTGTGCTCAAGGCCTCTCCCCAGCCTCGTTGCCCTTCTCTGGACATGCTCAAGCATCTCAATGTCCCTCCTAAACTGGGGGGCCCAGAACTGAACACAGCACTCAAGGTGTGGTCTAACCAGTGCAGAGTACAGGGGCAGAATGACCTCCCTGCCCCTGCTGGCCACACCATTCCTGATGCAGGCCAGGATGCCACTGGCTCTCTTGGCCACCTGGGCACACTGCTGGCTCATGTTCAGGCAGGTATCAATCAGCACCCCCAGATCCCTCTCTGTCTGGCTGCTCTCAGCCACTCTGACCCCAGCCTGTATCTCTGCATGGGGTTGTTGTGGCCAAAGTGCAGCACCCTGCACTTGGAGCTATTGAAGCCATCCCCTTGGACTCTGCCCATCTGTGCAGGCGGTCAAGGTCCTGCTGCAGAGCCCTTCTGCCCTCCAACCCAGCCACATCTGCCCCCAGCTTGGTGTCATCTGCACACTTGCTGATGACTGACTCCAGTAGTCACTGAATGGTTGGTGTTGGAAGGTCCCTTTAAAGGGAGCAGGGGCAACATAGCATCTCCCACCTCACTGGGCAACCTGGGACAGGGTCTCACCACCTTCATGGTAAAAACTGTTTTCTTTGTGCCTTGTCTGAATCTTCTCTCTTTTTATTGACACCCACCCCCCTTTTGGCCTGGCACCACAGAGCTTGTTTATTAGAAGTCTGTCCCATCTCTCTTCTGAGCCCCTAAGTTTGCTCAGCGTGGAGCAAAGGAGGCTGAGTGTAGACCATGTGGCTCTCTGCAGCTCCCTGAAAGGAGGTCGAAGCCAGGTGGGGATTTGTCTCTTTCCTCAGTAACAAGTGACAGCACAAGAGAAAAAGGCCTCAAATCAGGGCAGGGGAGATGGGTAGTGGACATTAGGAGGGATCTTTAGGAAGAGCTTGTGGGGCTGGAGCAGGGCCAGGGGAGAGCAATGAGTCTGGGGAAGGGACTGGAGGGGAAGGCTGCTGAGGAGAGGCTGAGGGAGCTGGGGGGGTTCAGCCTGGAGAAGAGGAGACTCAGGGGGGACCTTAGCACTCTCTACAGCTACCTGAAGGGAAGTTGCAGCCAGGTGGGGTCAGGCTCTGCTCCCAGGCAGCTTGTGCCAAGAGGAGAGGGCATGGCCTGAAGCTGTGCCAGGGGAGGGTTAGGTTGGGTGTTAGGAAGCAGTTCCTGCTGGAAAGGGGAATTAGAGACTGCAATGGAATGCCCAGGGAGGTGGTGGAGTCACTGTCCCTGGAGGTGTTTAGGAACAGCTTGGCTGTGGCACTCAGTGCCATGGTCTGGTTGCTGTGGTGCTGTTAGGTCATAGGCTGGACCTGATGATCTCAGAGGTCGATTTCAGGCTCAATGATTCTCTGGTTTTCTGATTCTGTAGTTTCTTCACCAAAAGTGTTGTTAATTCCTGGGACAGGGCAGTGGCAGAGTCACCATAGAATGGTTTAGGTTGGAAGGGACCTCAAAGATCCTCCAGTTCCAGTGCCTCACCATGGGCTTTAAGGTAATGTAGAGGTGGTGCTGAGGGACATGGTTTTGTCAGGGTTGGGTTACTGGTTGGATTTGATGATTTCAAAGGTTTCTTCAGGCAAAACAGTTCTCTGATGTCATGATAGCATCTGTTTCTGCCTGACACACTGCTGAAAACATCTGGATCACAAGATCCAAACCCTATAGAGAACTGAGAGTTTCTTAGTTACCAGTTACCTTCCTGGTAACTCCCTGGAGTTAATCCCTTGGGATGTTTTCTCTGCTTCTCTTTTATGAACCACTTCATTCATTCGTCTCATGGGAGGCCATTTTCAGTGCATCTCACCTCCCAAAGTTACCTGGCAAGTCCTGGGGACCAACAAAGATAGGGAAGCCCACAACTGTCATAGAATGATTTGGGTTGGAAGGGACCTGAAAGATCATCTAAGTTTCAGCCTTCCTACCATGGGCAGGGACATCTTCCACCAGCCCAGGCTGCTCAAGGCTCTGTCCAACCTGGCCTTGAACAACTACAGGGAGGAGACATCCACTACCTCCCTGAGCAGCTTTCCTCTAACTGCAAAAGTGACATTGAGGTTCTGGAGCCTGTCCAGAGCAGGGCAGCGAGGCTGCAGAAGGGCCTGGAGCAGCTGGGCTGTGAGGAGGGGCTGAGGGAGCTGGGGGTGTGCAGGCTGGAGAAGAGGAGGCTGAGGGAGACCTCCTTGCTCTCTACAGCTCCTTGCAGGGAGGTTGGAGTGAGGAGGGGGCAGCCTCTGCTGCTTGGTGCCAAGGGACAGGAGCAGAGGAGATGGTTCCAAGCTGCCCCAGGGGAGGTTGAGGCTGGATGCTAGGAAATATTTCTTGCCAGAGAGGCTTCTCAGCCCCTGGAATGTTCTGCCCAGGGCAGTGCTGCAGTCCCCATCCCTGGAGGTGTTCAAGCAGCCTGTGGAGCTGGTGCTTAGGGACGTGATTTAGATTGACCCTTCAGTGCTGAGTGGAAGGTTGGGCTGGATGAGTTTGGAGATCTCTTCCAACTGGATTTTTTCTTTGTGTGTGCTTCTGTGTATGAGGCTTAGCTGTGTGCATGATCTCAAGGAGCAAGATTTGTGGTCACCCAAAGATATTTCCAGACTTTGGTTTATGTTGAGGAAAAATGAGCAGTTGCCTGTAGGAACTAAGCCAATTGTGTGATTGTACCAACACAGCTGGCAGAGAAGCCTCCTTCAGGAAGAATTAGGACCTGTTCTGTAAGGAAAAGGGAGGATTTTGTGGGTACACAGAGCATTCCCCTGGGTATGGAATGCAGAGAAAGAGGAATGACCTCAATAAAATAGCCTCTGATCAGGAAAGCACTCTGTGTGTGTGTGAAACCAAACCCCAAAACCCCTTTCCCCACAAATATTTGTGTTGAAAGCAGATTTTCACTGCTTTGTTCATTATATCTTGCACTATTTCAAGGTTGCCAGGGGAAAAAAGGAAATGGAAAAAAACCAACCCAAAAACCCACCAGAGGATGTTGGTATATCCTTAATATCCCCAGGGCAATCCCACATAGCATCGTTTGTGTTCTCCTTGCAGATGGCATCTATTGCTGTGGTGCTTGCAATAATTCCCTGAGGTGGAACTGGGTGACAGAATCATCCATTCAGGCTGTCAGGGAGCAGAAAACTCACCACGTTTGGAGAAGTGGATGGAAAGTTTCTTGCTTGTTTTGCTGCTGGCACTTGGGTTATTTACAATCCTAGAATCACAGTCTCACAGTATCATCAGGGTTGGAAGAGACCTCACAGATCATCAAGTCCAACCCTTTAGCACAGAGCTCAAGGCCAGACCATGGCACCAAGTGCCACGTCCAGTCCTGCCTTGAACAGCTCCAGGGACGGCGACTCCACCACCTCCCCGGGCAGCCCATTCCAGTGTCCAATGACTCTCTCAGGGAAGAACTTTCTCCTCACCTCCAGCCTAAATCTCCCCTGGCACAGCTTGAGGCTGTGTCCTCTTGTTCTGGTGCTGGCCACCTCCCCCTGGCCACAACCACCCCTCAGGTAGCTGTAGACAGCAATAAGGTCTGCCCTGAGCCTCCTCTTCTCCAGGCTAACCAATCCCAGCTCCCTCAGCCTCTCCTCGTAGGGCTGTGCTCAAGGCCTCTCCCCAGCCTCGTTGCCCTTCTCTGGACACGCTCAAGCATCTCAATGTCCCTCCTAAACTGGGGGGCCCAGAGTCAGTAAAGAGTTTGGGGAATGGACTGTGGTTCTCACTTTGTGTACAGCTTTAGAGGACAGGCAGAGAATCCATGGTGATCCCTACTGTTCCTCTGACAGGGCTATTAGAGTATTTACTATTTCTAGAGCTGCAGGAAAAGCTCATTTAGCCATTTGTCAGCCTATCCATCTGTCTGTCTCTCTATCTCTGTCTATTTGTCTGTCTATTTATCTATCTGCCTGCCTGTCTTTCTGCCTGTCTATCTATGCACCCAAGAAGGAACAATAAACTGCACCAGTACAGGCTGGGAGAGGATCTGCTGGAAAGCAGCCCTGTGGAGAAAGACTTGGGAGTGCTGGTGGGTACCAAGTTCTGCATGGCACAGCAATGTGCCCTGGTGGGCAAGAAGGGACCTCTGGAGAGCTTCCAGTCCAACCCCTCTGCCACAGCAGGACCAGAGAATCCAGTGCAGATGGCACAGGAACTCATCCAGACAGGGCTGCAAAAGCTCCAGACAAGGAGACTCCACAACCTCTCTGGGCAGCCTGTGCCACTGCTCTCTCACCCTTACAGCAAATAAGTTCTTCCTCCTCTTGAGCTGCAGCTTCCTGTGCTGCAGTTTCCAACCCCTGCCCTTGTCCTACGGCAGGGCACAAGTGAGCAGAGGCTGTCCCTGTGCCTTCCTTCCTGACCTCCATCTCTTGACAGACATTGCTCAGCTCCCTCTCAGCCTTCTCTGCAGACTCAACAGCCCCAGGGCTCTCAGCCTCTCCTCTCCAGGCAGTGCTCCAGGCCCTTCAGCATCCTTGCAGCCCTGCCTTGGACTCTCTCCAGCAGATCCCTGTCCCTCTTGAAGTAGGGAGCCCAGAACTGGATGCAGTATTCCAGGTGGGGCCTGACCAGGTCAGAGCAGAAAGGTAGGAGAACCTCCCTGCATCTGCTGGCCACACTCTTCTTAATACACCCCAGGACCTCATTAGTGTGTCTAGCTCATGAGCTAGAAATTATCATAGTGATAAGGATTGAGGATGTGATGAGGTCATGAGGTTGGAGCTGAGCTGCTCTCAGTGGTGCCTAGTGCCAGGAGGGGCACTGGGCACAGATTAGCATACAAGACAAAGCACTTGAAATGTGAGGCTGGTGGAGCAGTGGATCAGACTGCCCAGAGAGGTGGTGGAGTATCCTTCTCTGGAGGCATTCAAAAGCCACCTGGATGTGTTCCTGAGTAATTGACTGAGTGATCATGCTCTGGGAGGGGAGGAGAGTTAAAGTAGACCACTTCCAACCCCCACCATTCTGTGAATCCATGAAACTGACAGTGCATAAATATTTGCTTGCTTCCTGTGTTCCCCTGTAGCCCTTAAAGCATTCAATCAATTAAAATAAGTAGAATCCAATTAAAGGGAAAGGTTTGATTCCCTGTGCATGGAAGTTATCATTATCTGTTCTTTGGTGTTCACTGTTGGTGTGGTTTGAAGGAAGCAAACCAGAAAAATCTGCTACACCATAAGTATTTGAGCCAAACAAAGGCTGGTTTTCTGTCTGCTTGTAGAGCCTGGAAGGACAAATGAAAGTATGCACTGCTGACCAGGACTGAATGTCAGGGCAGCCAGGGCAGGGATTGAAAGGGAAGTCCACATCCTGACAGGCATAGCTGTGAAAGCATCTACTCTGGTCTGATTAGGTCACAGCTGGAGTAATGTGTCCAGTTTGGGGCTTCTCAGTTCAAGAGAGGCAGGCACAGAATCACAGAATTAACCAGGTTGGAAAAGACCTCTGAGATCATCCAGTCCAACCTATCCCCCAGACCTATGCAGTCAACCAGACCATGGCACCAAGTGCCTCATCCAGGCTTTGCTTCAACACCTCCAGGCACAGTAACTCCACCACCTCCCTGGGCAGCCCATTCCAATGCCAATCACTCTCTCTGCCAACAACTTCCTCCTAACATCCAGCCTGAACCTGCCCTGATGCAGCTTGAGGCTGTGTCCCCTTGTTCTGTCCCTAGGTACATGGCAGAAGAGACCAACCCCACCTGGCTCCAGCCTCCTTGCAGGTAGTTGTAGACAGCAATGAGCTCTGCCCTGAGCCTCCTCTTCTGCAGGCTGCACACCCCCAGCTCCCTCAGCCTCTCCTCACAGGGCTGTGTGCATGTATCACTATGCTCGAGGACAAGCATCAGTAAGTTTGCAGATGACACCAAGCTAGGAGCAGCTGTGGAGCTGTTGGAAGGTAGGAGAGCCCTGCAGAGGGACCTGGCCAGGCTGGATGGGTGGGCAGAGGCCAATGGGATGAGACTGAACAAGGCCAAGTGCAGGCTTCTGCACTTTGGCCACAACAACCCCAAGCAGCACTACAGGCTGGGGACTGAATGGCTGAGAGCAGCCAGGAGGAAAGGGACCTGGGGGTACTGATAGATAGTAGCTGAAGATGAGGCAGCAGTGTGCCCAGGTGGCCAAGAGAGCCAATGGCATCCTGGCCTGCATCAGGAGCAGTGTGGCCAGCAGGACAAGGGAGGTTATTCTGCCCCTGTGCTCAGCACTGCTCAGGCCACAGCTTGAGTGCTGTGTCCAGTTCTGGGCCCCTCAATTCAAGAGAGATGTTGAGGTGCTGGAAGGTGTCCAGAGAAGGGCAGCAAGGCTGGGGAGGGGCCTGGAGCACAAATCCTATGAGGAGAGGCTGAGGGAGCTGGGGGTGTGCAGCCTGCAGCAGAGGAGGCTCAGGGCAGAGCTCATTGCTGTCTACAACTACCTGAAGGGAGGCTGTAGCCAGGTGGGGTTGGTCTCTTCTGCCAGGCAAGCAGCAACAGAACAAGGAGACACAGCCTCAAGTTGCGCCAGGGGAGGTCTAGGCTGGATGTTAGGAGGAAGTTGTTGGCAGAGAGAGTGATTGGCATTGGAATGGGCTGCCCAGGGAGGTCGGTGGGGTCGCTGTTCTTGGAGGTGTTGAAGCAAAGCCTGGCTGAGGCACTTAGTGCCATGGTCTGGTTGACTGGCCAGGGCTGGGTGCTAGGTTGGACTGGATGAGCTTGGAGGTCTCTTCCAACCTGGTTAATTCTATGTTTCTATGATTCTCCTTCCTGTTTCTTTAGCTGCCCAGCCAGATCCCAGAATGCACAACCCAACCTGGTTCCAAAGTAAATGTTGCATTTGCAACAAGGTTGACTTCATAGTCTGCAGAAAAACAGTTGAGGAACTGAGACTCCTCCAGTGATATTTAATATTCACTGCAGAGCAAACTTCAAGGGAGTTTCAGCATTCTCTCCAGTAGAGGTGAATATCCCAATCTTGTTTACTTTTGTCTGGTGTCAAAGACAGTTACAGAGTCACACAGTGTCTCAGAAACACTCAGATTGGCTAAGCCCCTCAGGATCACTATGTCCAACCTGTAAACCTACTCCACAAGATTCACCTTAAATCATATCTCTAAGCAACATACCCAAAGGACCCTTAAATACATCCAGGGTGAGTGACTCATTCCAGTCCCTGACCACTCTCTCCATTAAAAGCTTTTTCCTAATGTCCAATCTAAACCTCCCCAGCCTCAGCTTGAGGCCATTCCCCCTTGTTCTGTCTCCAATTACCTGTGAGGAGAGACCAGCTGCTCAGGTAGCTGTAGACAGCAATGAGGTCTGCCCTCAGCCTTCTCTTTCTCAAACTAGCCATCCCCAGCTCCCTCCCTCACTCATTATAAGATTTACTCTCAAGGCCCTTCCCAGCTTCCTTGTATAGGCTGGATGTTAGGAAGAAGTTCTTCACAGAGAGAGTGATTGGCATTGGAATGGGCTGCCCAGGGAGGTGGTGGAGGCACCGTCCCTGGGGGTCTTCAAGAAAAGCCTGGCTGAGGCACTTAGTGCCATGGTCTGGTTGATTGGCTAGGGCTGGGTGCTAGGTTGGACTGGATGAACTTGGAGGTCTCTTCCAACTATGATTCTATGATTCTTGTCCTCCTCTGGCCCTGCTCCAGCACCTCTGCATCTCTCTTGTATAGAGGCATTCAAAACTGAACACAGAACTCAAGGTGTGGCCTCAAGCAGAGTCCAAGGGGACAATCCCCTCCCTGCTCCTGCTGGACACAGCATTTTCAGTAGAAGCCAGGATGCCATTGGCCTTGTTGGCTGCCTGGGCACACTGCTGGCTCATATTCACCTCCTGCCCATTACAACCTCCAGGTCCCTTTCTGCCAGGCAGCTCTCCAGCCACACTGCTTTAAACCTGTAGTGCTGCTTGGGGTTGTTGTGACCCAAGTGCAGGAGCTGGCATTTGGCCTTGTTGAAGCTCATCCCATTGATGTTGGTACATTGATCTAAGCCTGTTCAAGTCCCTCTGAAGAGCCTCTCTACTCTCGTTCATATCAAGGCTGCCACCTAACTTGGTGTCATCTGCAGACTCATTGCTGGCACTCTCTATGCCTCAATCAAGGTCCTCAATAAATATGTCAACCAGAAGTGGCCTCAACACAGATCCCTGAGGAACACCACCAGTGCCCAGCCACCAGCTGGATTTAGCTCCATTGACTACCACTCTGGGTCCTCTTGTCCAGCCAGTGCTTTAGGCAGGAGACAAGGTGCTCAGCCAAGCCATGAGTAGCAAATCTGTCTACAAGAACTGTGTGGGGAACAGTACCAAAGGCTTTTCCAAAGCCTAGGAATACAACATCAGCAGCCTTTCCCTCATCCAGTAGCCAGGTGATCTTGGCATAGAAGGAGATCAGGTTGGTCAGGCAGGACCTGCCCCTCATAAACCCAGGTTGACTTGGCCTAATCCCCCTGGCTGTTGTCTATATGGTGCATGGTGGCATCTGAAGTGCCCTGCTCCATGACCTTCTGTGGTACCAAGGTCAGGCTGACAGGTCTATAGCTTCCCAGCTCTTCCTTTCTGCCCTTCTTGGAGGCAGGTGTCACATTTGCTACCCTCCAGTTACAGTTATGTTTTGTTTAAGCTGGCATCTCCAAGGTCAGAAATTCACCCTAATATTGTCTGTGCAGAAATTGTTTAAGCAGAGATACTTGGTGAGAATTCCTACAGGGATGAAGGCTTGGTCATGTAAATGAGATGGTTAAGATCTAAGCCCCCAGGCTGACCTTTCAGAAATAAATCATAGAATCACAGAATCAACCAGGTTGGAAGAGACCCCCAAGCTCATCCAGTCCAACCTAGCACCCAGCCCTAGCCAGTCAACCAGACCATGGCACTAAGTGCCTCATCCAGGCTTTGCTTCAACACCTCCAGGCACAGCAACTCCACCACCTCCCTGGGCAGCCCATTCCAATGCCAATCACTCTCTCTGACAACAACTTCCTCCTAACATCCAGCCTAGACCTACCCTGGCACAACTTGAGGCTGTGTCCCCTTCTTCTGTTGCTGGGTGCCTGGCAGAGGAGACCAACCCCACCTGGCTACAGCCTCCCTTCAGGTAGTTGTAGACAGCAATGAGCTCTGCCCTGAGCCTCCTCTGCTGCAGGCTGCACACCCCCAGCTCCCTCAGCCTCTCCTCATAGGGTTTGTGTTCCAGGCCCCTCACCAGTTTTGTTGCCCTTCTCTGGACACCTTCCAGCACCTCAACATCTCTCTTGAATTGAGGAGCCCAGAACTGGACACAGCACTGAAGGTGTGGGCTGAGCAGTGCTGAGCACAGGGGCAGAATAACCTCCCTTGTCCTGCTGGCCACACTGCTCCTGATGCAGGCCAGGATGCCATTGGCTCTCTTGGCCACCTGGGCAAATCTGTTATAACTGATGACTTCCCTAAATTCAGAGGCCTTCCTTCTATCTTTTATTACTCTCCAGTGCTCTAATGAGTAAAGCATTTCAAATGACATTTTGGTTGCCATAGTGATATATGTATACACACACACACATATATATGCATTATTTCCCCTTCTCCTCATATGTCCTGAGGCTGAATTCCTTTTGCTTGTCCTCTTGCTTTGTTTCAGCAAGATAAAGGCCCCAGCTCTAACCAACCTAACTTCCCTCCCCTCTCTTAGACATCAGTGGAAGAAAATGGATATGTGCCCTAATGATAGAATGTGTTCATACTTAATTACTGGATGCCATTATTTAGAAGGCGTAATGTTGCTGCCAAACACAGTGCCTTCCTGCTCCACAGAGTAATTAATAGCGTTGTTTATTGTGCTCTTAAGTTTTTCCTCTTTTGTCAGACACAATTTGTTAAGTAAATTAGATATTGAAATGCATATGGGTTTGAAAGATAGGGAATAATAAAGTATTAGCAAGGATTTAATGATAGCCGAAATAGCCGGAGAGGAAAATAGTGTTCTGGTGCAAACAGTTTCCATGGTAATGACTTAAAGCTTTCAATACTGAAGAGGGGAGGGAATCATTTCAAAGCTGTGAGCTTGGACATATATATTTTTACAACAGGGAAGCATCAGGCATAGCAGTATTAGTGTTCACAGAATGTCAGGGGCTGGAAGGGACCTCTAAAGCTCATCCAGCTCCAACCCCCCTGCCAGAGCAGGAGCACCCAGAGCAGATCACACAAGAACACACCCAGGTGGGGTTTGAATATCTCTAGAGAAGGAGACTGCACAACCCCCCTGGGCAGCCTGTGCTAGTCTCTCAACACCCTTATGTTGAAGAACTTCTTCCTAATATCTAAACTCAGTCTGCCCTCCCTTAGCTTGGATCCATTTAGACAGACTTATCACTACCTGACACCCTAAAAAGTCCCTCCCCAACTTTATTGTAGCCCCCTTCAGAGACTGGAAGGGCACAAGAATTTCTGGTCTCCTGGGAGCCTTCTTCTCTCCAGACTGAAAAGTCCCAACTCTTTCAGCCTGTCCCCAGAGCAGAGCAGCTCCAGCCCTCTGATTATCCTCATGGCCCTTCTCTGGACACCTTCCAGCACCTCCAGACCTTTCCTGTCCCAGGGGCTCCAGAACTGGACACAGTGCTCCAGGTGGGGTCTCAGCAGAGCAGTGCAGAGGGGCAGAATCCCCTCCCTCCCCCTGCTGCCCACACTGCTCTGGCTGCAGCCCAGCCTCTGCTTGGCTCTCTGAGCTGCAAGTGCACACTGCTGCCTCTTATCCACCAGCACCCACAAACCCTTTTCTTCAGGGCTGCTCTCAAGCCATTTCAGACCTCTTTCATCTTCAAATTCAGCACAATTCCAAAGCAACTGCAGCAGACAGATGTTGCTGTCACAGTTCTGTCACCTCTTCAAGAGAGAAAGTGTGAAGGTTGGACTTGACAGTCTTAAAGGTCTGTTGCAACTGAAACAGTTCCATGGCTTTATGATTGTTGCACTGAATTCTTTCTAACTTTAGCTAATTCCCTGCAAGGATTCATGCTGTCTGTATTAAGTCTAATTATGTATAATAATCTGGCCATAAACAAGTGTCCAGTTCTGGGCCTCTCAGTTTAAGAAAGATGTTGGAGTGCTGGAATGTGTCCAGAGAAAGGAGACAAAGCTGGTGAGGGGCCTGGAGCACAGCCTTGGGAAGAGAGGCTGCGGGAGCTGGGGGTGTGCAGCCTGCAACAGAGGAGGCTCAGGGCAGAGCTCATTGCTGTCTGCAACTACCTGAAGGGAGGCTGTAGCCAGGTGGGGTTGGGCTCTGCTGCCAGGCAACCAGCAACAGAACAAGGGACACAGTCTCAAGTTGTGCCAGGGGAGGTCTAGGCTGGATGTTAGGAGGAAGTTGTTGGCAGAGAGAGTGATTGGCATTGGAATGGGCTGCCCAGGGAGGTGGGGGAGTTACTGTGCCTGGAGGTGTTGAAGCAAAGCCTGGCTGAGGCACTTAGTGCCATGGTCTGGTTGACTGGCTAGGGCTGGGTGCTAGGCTGGACTGGATGAGCTTGGAGGTCTCTTCCAATAAAACAAGGGGACACAGTCTCAAGTTGTGCCGGGGTAGGTCTAGGCTGGATGTTAGGAGGAAGTTGTTGGCAGAGAGAGTGATTGGCATTGGAATGGGCTGCCCAGGGAGGTGGTGGAGGCACCGTCCCTGGAGGTGTTGAAGCAAAGCCTGGCTGAGGCACTTAGTGCCATGGTCTGGTTGACTGGCTAGGGCTGGGTGCTAGGTTGGACTGGATGAGCTTGGAGGTCTCTTCCAACCTGGTTGATTCTATGATTCCATGATTCAGTGACTCTGCAGTTTATGTTTCTGTGATTCTGTGGATCTATGATTCTATAGTTCAATGATTCTATGAATAAAGATCCTCTGGGGAAAACAAATAATTCTTTCCCAAAGACAGAATTTTCTTATGCTAAACCAATTTAATCTTATACCAAATTAATTTAACCTTTTAGTACCAACATTGATATATTTCAGTTTACAAAGGGTTCTTTCATTTTCTAAGGGCTGTAAACCTACTCTTTATACCATTTTTTTTATCCCATCCCTAACTTCAATTTTCATGTTTTAAAAAAACCTAAAAGCCCAAAGGTTTGGGTAAGAAGAAGTTTAGAAGATGTGGAGTGTAAAGCACAGGAATCTTCTGCCTGAAGTGTTTCTCCAAGGCTGTGTGAGGGCAGCACTTTTCTTTCAACCAAAGATGGGAAATTCCACCTAATGGCTTCAAAAAAGCACACTTGGCTTTTTGCATGTCCCTGTGTTCCTCACAGGAAGGGGCTGGCACCACTGTCCTCTGTTACTTGGTGACTTGTCTTGGAAGAAGAAAGTCATCCAGAACAGGGAGATTCTCTGGGGGATCTCTAATTATTGCCTTGCAGTAGTGCTAACGTTCATTAGCATTGTGTGCTCAGACAAATGAGAGAAAGCATCACACGTCCTGCATATCCAGGGCTCCTCTTTTGCTCAGGGACTTGATGTTTCCTCCTCCCTCCGTTCTTCTCTCCCTCCCTTCCTCTCTCTCTCTCTCTCTCTCTCTCTCTCTCTCTCTCTCTCTCTCTCTCTCTCTCTCTCTCTCTTCCTTGCTCAGGGACTTGATGTTTCCTCCTCCCTCCGTTCTTCTCTCCCTCCCTTCCTCTCTCTCTCTCTCTCTCTCTCTCTCTCTCTCTCTCTCTCTCTCTCTCTCTCTTCCTTTCTCCCTCTCTCCCTTCTTCCCTTCCTCCCTCCCTCCCTTCCTCTCTCCCTCCCTTCCTCCCTCCCTCCCTCCCTCCCTTCCTCCCTTCCTCCCTCCCTTCCTCTCTCCCTCCCTTCCTCTCTCCCTCCCTTCCTCTCTCCCTCCCTTCCTCTCTCCCTCCCTTCCTTCCTCCCTTCCTCTCTCCCTCCCTCCCTCTCTCTCTCTCTCTTTTCCTCCCTCTCTCCCTCCCTCCCTCCCTCCCTCCCTTCCTCTCTCTCTCCCTCCCTCCCTCTCTCTCTCTCTTTTCCTTCCTCCCTCCCTCCCTCCCTCCCTCCCTTCCTTCCTCCCTCCCTTCCTCTCTCCCTCCCTCCCTCCTTCCATCCCTCCCTCCCTCCGTCCTTTCCTCCCTCCCTCCGTCCTTTCCTCCCTCCCTCCCTCCTTTCCTCCCTCCCTCCTTTTCTCTCTCCTTTCCTCCCTCCCTCCCTCCCTCCCTCCCTCCCTCCCTCCCTCCCTCCCTCCCTCTTTCCCTTCCTTCCTCCCTCCCTCCCTCCCTCTTCTTTTTATCCTTCTTTCATTTCTTTTCTTCTTTCATGTCTTTCTTTATTAGTGGTGAAGATGCTAAGATTGCCCTGAGACCAACTACCCACTAGAATCCTCAGATGGAATTGAAACACTGCAAAGGCAATGTTCATGTGCAGTTTGTAGCCTTGGGTTCCAGTTATGGAATCACAGGGTAATAGGGGTTGGAAGGGACCTCCAGAGACAGTCAGGTCCAGTCCCCCTGCCAGAGCTTATGACCTAGGACAGGTCACATAGGAATGCATCCAGATGGGTTTGGAAAGGCTTCAGATAAGAAGACTTCACAGTCTCTCTGGGCAGCCTTCCTCAGGGCTCCAGCACCCTCACAGTGAAGTTTTTCCTCACGTTGAGGTGGAACTTCCTGCATTCCAGTTTGTATCCATTGCCACAGGACAGCACTGAAAAGAGCCTGGCCCCTGCTTCTTGGCACTCACTCTGCAGATATTCATAAGCATTCAAAAGGTCAGCTTTTTCTTTTCCAGGCTGAACAGCCCCAGGTCTCTGAGGCATTCCTCACCAGACAGATTTTCCAGCCCCTTCATCATCCTCACAGGCCTCTGGTGGAGACTCTCTAGATCATGGTTTAGCTTTTGATCTCACTTGAAACCATATACCCATGAGGTTCTGCAGAGGGGAGATTGAGCAAACCTCTTTTTGCTAAATGATATCTTTGGAATATAGTGAAGCAATGGAGAAAGGTAGAAGGGTGAATATGATCCTGAACAAGTTAATTGTTCGCTCAATTTAGTTGATGATAGCTGTATTAAAGGCAGGACTTAAAATAGAGCAAAGCAGATGTAAGGAAAGGCAGAGGTTCTAACTAATCTCCAAAGGAAAACCAAAGGTTCTAAACCTACCTTGAAATGATAGTTCAGGTGATGGACAGAGAGAGATTGGGGGGCAGAAAGGCTTAGGCTGAGCTTGGTCACTCTGCAGTTAACACTTGTCATCAGTACAATTAGGTGATGCTCTCCAGCACAGGTTATCTACAGCCTATATAGTACAGAAACATCACCTCCACGTGCAAAGCCACCACTGTTAGTTAGTTTGTATATGGCAGCACCAAGTCACCTCTCTTCTGAAAGGGAGGAAGCAGGTCACAGGGCTTGCTTGATGCGAAAGAACCACAGGAAGGATTGAGCCCAGCATCAGTGAGTTTGCAGATGATGCCAAGCTGAGAGCAAGTGTGGGTCTGTTAGAGGGCAGGAGGGCTCTGCAGAGGCACCTGGACAGGCTGCTCAGGTGGGCACAGTTCAGTATCATGAGGTTTAACAAGGCCAAGTGCCAGGTTCTACACTTCGGCCACAACAAACCCATGCAGTGCTACAGGCTGGGGACAGAGTGGCTGGAGAGCAGCCAGGCAGAGAGGGACCTGGGAGGACTGAGGAGTACTGGGAGGGGACTGGTCGATAACAGGCTGAACATGAGCCAGCAGTGTGTCCAGGTGGCCAAGAGGGCCAGTGGCATCCTGACCTGGATCAGGAACGGTGTGGCCAGTAGGATTAGGGCAGTCCTGCCCTGTACTCAGCACTGGGAAGGACACACCTTGAGGACTGTGTCCAGTTCTGGGCCCCTCAGTTTAAGAAACATGTTGAGGTGCTGGAACATGTTCAGAGAAGGGCAGCAAGGCTGGGGAGGGGCCTGGAGCACAGCCCTGTGAGGAGAGGCTGAGGGAGCTGGGGGTGTGCAGCCTGCAGAAGAGGAGGCTCAGGGGTGACCTCATTGCTGTCTGCAACTACCTGAAGGGAGGCTGTAGCCAGGTGGGGTTGGGCTCTGCTGCCAGGCAACCAGCAACAGAACAAGGGGACACAGTCTCAAGCTGCATCAGGGCAGGTTCAGGTTGGATGTTAGGAAGAAGTTCTTTGCAGCAAGAGTGATTGGCATTGGAATGGGCTGCCCAGGGAGGTGGTGGAGGCACCGTCCCTGGAGGTGTTGAAGCAAAGCCTGGCTGGGGCACTTAGTGCCATGGTCTGGTTGATTGGCCAGGGCTGGGTGCTAGGTTGGACTGGATGAGCTTGGAGGTCTTTTCCAACCTGCTTGATTCTATGATTCTTTAGGACAGGTTTTTAAGTTTGCCTGCATGAAGTGAGGCAGAATTTTAGTGCAAAACTGTTGAATAATGGAAGGAAAGAGAGCTGAAAAGTTTCATAACCAAGTGGAGATATAAACTAGCCAAGGTATCCTGGTTTAAAACAGCAGAGAATCAAAGACCTTGGCTGCTTAAAGAGCATGTCTTAGATCTGCTGGTTCTTTATCAGCCAGACCAGGCTGCTGTATGGAAAGAGAAATGAGCTGCTCTGCCTTTATTTAAGCAGCACACTGAATCCTGCATTCAGATGTGCTTCAGTCCAGGAGGAACCATTACACTCCTTAGTTTCACCATTAGTGATCACTTAGTGTGCATCCTGCCATTTATTAAGTCCAAAATGTTTAGTTAAGCTGGAGTCTCACTGAACAACATTTGCAGCTGGCAGCTGCCACAGCTGTGGCTGTGTTTGCTTGCTGTGTTTGCTTGGTGTTATGTTGAGGGATGCAGAATCATAGAGGCTGAATGGCTCAAAGATCAGGGTGTCCAACCACCAGTGCAATATCACCTTGACCACTGCACCACGTCCTGAAGTGCCATGTCTGCAGGAGTTTTTGAATGCTTTCAGGGATGAGAGGGAGCTGAGCAATGTCTGTCAAGAGCTGAGGGCTGGGGGTCAGGAAGGAAGGCACAGGGACAGCCTCTGCTCACTTGTGCCCTGCCATAGGCCAAGGGGCAAGGGATGGAAACTGCAGCACAGGAAGCTGCAGCTCAAGAGGAGGAAGAACTTCTTTGCTGTAAGGGTGAGAGAGCAGTGGCACAGGCTGCCCAGAGAGGTTGTGGAGTCTCCTTCTCTGGAGCCTTTGCAGCCCTGTCTGGATGTGTTCCTGTGCCACCTGTGCTGGATTCTCTGCTCCTGCTGTGGCAGGGGGTTTGGACTGGAAGCTCTCCAGATGTCCCTTCCAATCTCTAACTACCTATATCCTGGGCTGGAAGGGACCTCTAGAGATCATCTAGTCCAGCCCCCCTGCAGTCAGCAGGGACATCCCCACCAGACCAGATCATCCAGGGCCTCATCAAGCCTCACCTTGAATGTCTCCAGGAAAGGCATCTCCCTGGGCAACCTGTTCCAGCACTCCACCGCCCTCAGAGTAAAGAACTTGTTCCTAACGCCCAATCTCAATCTGCTCTTCTGAAGCTTGAACCCATTGCCCTTGTCCTGTCACCGCAGGCCTTTGTGAACAGCTTCTCTCCATCCTTCCTGTAGCCCCTTTCAGGTCCTGGCAGGCTGCTATTAGGTCCTCTCAGAGCCTCCTCTTCTCCAGGACGAATGCCCCCCAGGTCCCTCAGCCTGTCATCATAGCAGAGCTGCTCCACCCCCTGATCATTTTTGTGCCCTCCTCTGGAACTGCTCCATCAGGTCCATGTCCTTCCTGTGTTGGGGACTACATTGGATGCAGTACTCAAGGTGAGGTCTCACCAGAGCAAAGAGTGATGATGGTGCCTCCATCACCTCCCTGGGCAGCCCTGGTTCCAGTGCCTGACTACTTTTACAGTAAAGATTTTTTTCCTGATATCCAACCTAAACCTCCCCTTAGTGCAACTCAAGATCATTCCCTCTCATCCTATCACTTGTGGCCAACCCCCACCTCACTCCAACTTCTTTAAGGGAGTTGTAGAGAGCAATGAGGTCTTCCTTCAGCCACCTTTTCTCCACACTAAGTAAGCCCAGTTCCCTCACCTTTCCACACCAGGCCTGTCCAGGTTCATTGCCTTCATCTAGACATGCTCCAGCAGCATAGAATCAGAATCATAGAATGGCAGAATGCCAGGTTGGGAGGGACCTCAAGGATCATCTGCTTCAACCTTTCCAGGTAATAGCTGTCACGAAAAAGACACACCACCATGCTACTGTTCTCACCCCAGCATTGCCTGGCTAACCTCAGTCATGGTGAGAAAGATGTGCAGGGTGAGTGGGCAGAGGCTGGAGCCAGGCTCTGCTGGGTGATGCCCAATGATAGCACAAGGGGCAGTGGTGGAAGCTGAGGCATAGTTCCACGGAGACAAAAGGAGGAATATCTTTCCCTGTGAGGGTGCCAGAACCCAGGAACAGGCTGCCCAGGGGGGTTGTGGAGTCTCCCTCTCTAGAGACACTCAAGAGCTGCCTGTCCGTGTCCGTGTTTGACCTGCTGTAGGTGCTCCTGCTCTGGCAGGGGGGTTGGACTGGCTGAGCTTTCACAGAATCACAGAAACACCCAGGCTGGCAAAGCCCCTCAGTGTCACCAAGTCCAACCCTGAACCCTACTCTACAAGATTCACCTTAAACTGTAGCCCCAAGCACCACATCCAAATGACTCTAAAACAGTCACCAGTGTGGGTGACTCCATCACCTCCCTGGGCAACACATTCCAGTCCCTGACCACTTTCTCTGTGGAAAAGTTTTTCCTAATGTCCAATCTAAACCTGCTCAGACTCAGCTTGAGGCCATTCCACCTTGTTCTGTCTTCAGTTATCAGTAAGAAGAGACCTTTTGAGTTCCCTTCAGCCCCTAAACTTCTGTGATTCTATGGTCCTTGTGCTTTTGTATTCCTAGTAGATTTTTGAGGGGGAAAATCTGTAGCAGAAATGCTGAGTTGTTCATAAGAGCTGAGATCCATTAGACTGTAAGAGATGCTGAGGTGTTCAGAGGAGCTGAGATCCATATGACTGTAAGAGATGCTGAGGTGTTCACAGGAGCTGAGATCCATATGACTGTAAGAGATGCTGAGGTGTTCAGAGGAGCTGAGATCCATAGGACTGTAAGAGATGCTGAGGTGTTCACAGGAGCTGAGATCCATAGGACTGTAAGAGATGCTGAGGTGTTCACAGGAGCTGAGATCTATAGGACTGTAAGAGATGCTGAGGTGTTCTCAGGAGCTGAGATCCATATGACTGTAAGAGATGCTGAGGTGTTCACAGGAGCTGAGATCCATAGGACTGTAAGAGATGCTGAGGTGTTCACAGGAGCTGAGATCCATAGGACTGTAAGAGATGCTGAGGTGTTCACAGGAGCTGAGATCCATAGGACTGTAAGAGATGCTGAGGTGTTCACAGGAGCTGAGATCCATAGGACTGTAAGAAGTTTGCTCTAATCTATACTTTAGAGAAAGGTTGGAACCTGAAAGCAAAGCCAGCATCAGAATTGTATCAGTTTAATCAAGGGGGAAATTCCTGTCTTGGCTCTAAATTAAGTGTTATGATATAACCCTGAGTCTATAAGCAAAGCAAATCAACCAGACACTCCAGAGAGATTTTTATAGCACAACCCAAGACTTGCCTACCATAATGTTTGATGTCTTTCTCTGATTTGCTGAGGCCAGTGCCTGGTGCTTCACACTTTGATCCAGCAACATCATAAATACCACTTTATTTATGCCATGATGGTTGCTAGCTCACTGCTGCACGGCTCAGAGCCACCACTCCTGGCTCCACGGTGCAAATCACTGCTGCAGATGAACTTGGGCTGCTTGGTCAAGTTTGCTAAGAACACCCCAAGAAAGCAAACAAACACTAAACCCTAAAAAAAAACAAACTAAAGAGTTTTGGGGGTTCCCATTTTGAGAAGGACAAGGAAGTACAGCAGAGAGTCTAGCAGAGAGCCACTAAGAGGCTGAGGGGGATGGAACATCTGGGAATATCTTCTGGGGCTATTTAGCATGGAGGAGAGCAGCCTGAGAGGAGATCTTCTGGCCAAGAAGGCCAAAAGGAGCCTGGGGTGCATTAAGCAGAGTGTGTCCAGCTGATCAAGGGAGGTTCTCCTCCTCCCCCTCTCTCTGCCCTGCTGAGACCTCATCTTGAGTACTGCCTTCAGATTTGGGCTCCCTGTTTTAAGAAGGACAGGGATCTGCTGGAGAGAGTCCAGGGGAGGGCTACAAGGATGATGAGGGGACTGGAGCACTGCCTGATGAGGAGAGACTGAGAGACCTGGGACTGTTCAGTCTGCAGAGAAGAAGGCTGAGAGGGGATTTAAACAATGGTTATCTGAGGGCTGGGGGTCAGGAGTGGTGGACAAACTCTGCTTACTGCTCCCTAGGATAGGACAAGCAGCAATGGATGGAAGCTGCAGCACAGGAGGTGCCAGCTCAGCACAAGGGGGAACTTCATTACTGTAAGGGTCCCAGAGCCCTGGCACAGGCTGCCCAGAGAGGCTGTGGAGTCTCCTTCTCTGGAGCCTTTCCAGGCCTGTCTGGATGTGTTCCTGTGTGACCTGAGCTAGATTTTGTGGTCCTGCTCTGGCAGGGGGGTTGGACTGGATGATCTCTTTGGGTCCCTTCCAACCCCTCACATCCTCTGAGCCTGTGATCTGATAGATGCTGAGTGATATCTGAAGGATGAGTGTCAGGAGGATGGAGCCAGACTCTTTTCAGAGCTGTCCAGTGACAGGACAAGGGGCAGTGGACAGAAACTGCAACATGGAAGGTTCCATGTAAAGCTAAGGAAGAAATATTTCCTTTTGAGAGTGGCAGAGCACAGGAATAGGGTGCCCAGAGCGGGGGTCCTGTTCTTGGGTCACAACAACCCCAAGCAATGCTACAGTGTTGGGGCAGTGTGGCTGGAAAGCTGCCTGCAGAAAGGGACCTGGGGATTGTAATGGACAAGCAGCTGAGTATGAACCAGCAGTGTGCCCAGGTGGCAAAGAAAGCCAAAGGCATCCTGGCTGGGATCAGAAATACTGCATCCAGCAGCAGCAGTCCCCTTGGACTCTGCTCTGGTCAGGCCACACCTTGAGTATTGTGTTCACTTTTGGGCACCTCAATACAAGGGAGATGTGGAGGTGCTGGAGAGAGTGCAGAGGAGGGCAAGTAAGCTGGGAATGCCCTGGAGAGTAAATCTGATGAGGAGTTACTGTGGGAGCTGGGGCTGGTTAGTGTGAAACAAAGGAGACTCAGGGCAGACCTCATGGCTGTCTGCAGCTGTCTGAAAGGACCTTGTGGAGAGGTTGGTGCTGGTCTCTGCTCACAGGGCATTAGTGACAGAACAAGAGGGAATGGCCTCAAGCTGCCAATGGGTAGGTTTAGGATGAACATTTGGAGGAATCTTGTGGTCAGGGACTGGAATGTGCTGCCCAGGGAGGTGGTGGAGTCACCAGGCCTGGGTGTGTTTAAAGGTGGTCTGGATGTGGTGCTTAGGGCTATGGTTTAAGGTGAGCCTTGCAGAGCAGGGCTCTGGGTTGGACTTGGTGATCCTGAGGGGCTTTGCCAAGCTGAGTTTTTCTGTGACTCTGTGCTGTTGCATGTTCTTTGCTGCTGTTGAAATACTCAAGAACAGGATTTGTCTAATTACTTGGCCAAAGTTCTGGCATAACCAAATGAAGGTACAGGCTTACTAAAATAGCCAGGGTGGGGTTAGACTGGACATGAGGGAAAAGTACTTCCCAGCAAGAGCAGTCTGTTTAGTTTGAGGAAGAGGAGACTGGGGGCAGACCTCATTGCTGGCTACATTGTGGAGAGGCTGCTGCTGGTCTCTTCTCACAGGTAGCTGCAGACAGAACAAGGGGGAATGGCCTCAGTCTGAGGCTGGAGAGGTTTAGATTGGACATTAGGAGAAAGTTCTTCACAGAGAGTACCTTGAGTGCTGTGTCCAGTTCTGGGCCCCTCAATTCAAGAGAGATGTTGAGGTGCTGGAAGGTGTCCAGAGAAGGGCAACAAAGCTGGTGAGGGGCCTGGAACACAAATCCTATGAGGAGAGGCTGAGGGAGCTGGGGGTGTGCAGCCTGCAGAAGAGGAGGCTCAGGGCAGAGCTCATTGCTGTCTACAACTGCCTGCAGGGAGGCTGTAGCCAGGTGGGGTTGGGCTCTTCTGCCAGGCAAGCAGCAACAGAACAAGGGGGCACAGTCTCAAGTTGTGCCAGGGAAGGTCTAGGCTGGATGTTAGGAGGAAGTTGTTGGCAGAGAGAGTGATTGGCATTGGAATGGGCTGCCCAGGGAGGTGGTGGAGGCACCGTGCCTGGAGGTGTTGAAGCAAAGCCTGGCTGAGGCACTTGGTGCCATGGTCTAGATGACTGGCTAGGGCTGGGTGCTAGGTTGGACTGGATGATCTTGGAGGTCTCTTCCACCCTGGTTGATTCTATGATTCTATGATTCAAGAGAGAGTGTTCAGGGACTGGAATGAGCTGCCCAGGGAGGGGCAACACAACCCTTGGTGTGTTTAAGGGAGGTTTGGATGTGATGCTTAGGGCTATGGTTTAAGGTGAATCTTGTTGAGTAGGGTTCTGGGTTGGACTTGGTGGTCTTGAGGGGCTTTACCGATCTGGCTGATTCTGTGCTCTGGGTAATCCTGCTCTAGCAGGGCAGGGGTTGGACTAAACAATCATCAGAGGTCCCTTCCAACTCCCTCCATTATGTGGTGTTATGAAAGAAGAGACTCTAAAGAAAGCAATGGCCACAAACATCTCAGCAGGGTCATCATTTCACCTCCAACTACTTTTCTAGGCTAAGCAGCCAGCAGCTGCCCATTTCTTCTACCTGTTAATGGCCTGTAAATGGCAGAACTCTCCTCCTTTTTAATTCCTCCACTTTGCCAAGACACATTAAACATTAACATTGAAGCTTCATGCAGCTTTTCAGCCAGTTAATTCTCACTCTTCCCTTACATATTATTCATGCCTGCAGATTTGAAATGCTTTAAATGTAGTCCATATTGCCAGCTCATTTTCCATTCCCACTGCTTTATCCCATGGGATAACATCCCATAGCCTTTTCAGGTGTACTTGACATTTCTGATCATCTCTAATTACTGTCCATGGGAGGTTGGGTTTTTTTGGGTTGGTTTTTTTTTCCTGGTTTTGTTTAGCCTCAAGCAGCAAAGGTTTGTAGCTGTTACAGGACTTCTGTTCCTTAAAATCTTTAAAGATGCAGTTAAATCATTTCTAATCCCACTGTGACCCAAGAACAGGACCCCCGCTCTGGGCAGCCTATTCCTGTGCTCTGCCACTCTCAAAAGGAAATATTTCTTCCTTAGCTTTACATGGAACCTTCCATGTTGCAGTTTCTGTCCACTGCCCCTTGTGCTGTCACTGGACAGCTCTGAAAAGAGTCTGGCTCCATCCTCCTGACACTCACGCTTCAGATATCACTCAGCATCTACCAGATCACAGGCTCAGAGGATGTGAGGGGTTGGAAGGGACCCAAAGAGATCATCCAGTCCAACCTCCCTGCCACAGCAGGACCATACAATCTAGCTCAGGTCACACAGGGACACATCCAGACAGGCCTTGAAAGGCTCCAGAGAAGGAGACTCCACAGCCTCTCTGGGCAGCCTGTGCCAGTGCTCTGGGACCCTTACAGTAACGAAGTTCCCCCTTGTGTTTAGCTGGAACCTCCTGTGCTGCATTTTGCATCCATTGCTCCTTGTCCTATCCCAGGGAGCAGTGAGCAGAGCCAGTCATAGTATCATAGTATCATCAGGGTTGGAAGAGACCTCACAGATCATCAAGTCCAACCCTTTAGCACAGAGCTCAAGGCCAGACCATGGCACCAAGTGCCACGTCCAGTCCTGCCTTGAACAGCTCCAGGGACGGCGACTCCACCACCTCCCCGGGCAGCCCATTCCAGTGTCCAATGACTCTCTCAGGGAAGAACTTTCTCCTCACCTCCAGCCTAAATCTCCCCTGGTGCAGCCTGAGGCTGTGTCCTCTTGTTCTGGTGCTGGCCACCTGAGAGAAGAGAGCAACCAGATATTGATAACCATTGATTAAATCCCCTCTCAGCCTTCTCCTCTGCAGACTGAACAGCCCCAGGTCCCTCAGCCTCTCCTCACCAGGCAGTGCTCCAGTGCCCTCATCATCCTTGTAGCCCTCCCTTGGACTCTCTCCAGCAGATCCCTGCCCCTCTTAAACTGGGGAGCCCAAAACTGAAGGCAGTACTCATGATGAGGTCTCAGCAGGGCAGAGAGAGGAGGAGGAGGAGAACGTCCCTTGATCTGCTGGACACACTCTTCTTAATGCACCCCTGCCTTTGGCCTTCTCAGGGATGATCTTATTACTGTCTACAACTGCCTGAAGGGAGGCTGTAGCCAGGTGGGGGGTGGCCTCTTCTTCCAGGTAACCAGCAACAGAACAAGGGGACACAGTCTCAAGTTGTGCCGGGGTAGGTCTAGGCTGGATGTTAGGAAGAAGTTCTTCCCAGAGAGAGTGATTGGCATTGGAATGGGCTGCCCAGGGAGGTGGTGGAGTCCCCATCCCTGGAGGTGTTGAAGCAAAGCCTGGCTGAGGCACTTAGTGCCATGGTCTGGTTGACTGGCTAGGGCTGGGTGCTAGGTTGGACTGGATGAGCTTGGAGGTCTCTTCCAACCTGCTTGATTCTATGATTCTAAGGGCACGGTGATGTCCCATGGATAACTTGTTGTCCACCAGCACTCCCAGCTCCCTCTTTTGTTGATCCATTCAACAAGAAAAGCCAATTGTTGGTGGATTATTTGGTGACAAGCAGCAACTGAATCCCCTTTGATTGGATGTATCAGTTCTAAATATTTACTCCTGTGAAACAATGCAGTTGTGATCAAATTATTCAAACAGCTTCTAGTGTCTGATGCTATGAGTTGAACACCTCTGTGTTGATGAAGAACTTCTTCCTAACATCCAATCTCAGTCTGTCCTCCTCTAGCTGGGATCCACTCCTCCCAGTCCTATCACTACCTGACACCCTCAAAAGTCCCTCCCCAGCTTTGTTGTTGCAAACCATCATTGCTTTGCCCATATTTCTCTGTTATCTGTATGCAATCAGTAAGTTGACTCAAAGCTGTTAGTCAGTAACTCTGAAATACTTTGCTGCACAGCCACTAAGGGATGTAGGATTCACCCTACCAGAGTTGGCTGGGCCTGGGTTATGCAGATTTCTCTTGGACACTTGGAACATGTAAATACTGAATCATAATATCATAGAATGGTTTAGGTTGGAAGGGACCTCAAAGCTCAGCCAGTTCCAACCCCCTGCCATAGGCAGGGACATCTCCCACTAGGACAGGTCACTCAAGGCCTCATCCAACCTGGCCTTGAACACCTCCAAGGAGGGAGCAGCAACAACCTCCCTGGGCAACCTGTGCCAGTGTCTCACCACCCTCACTGCAAACAACTTCTTCCTAACAGCCACTTTCAATCTCCCCTCTGACACTTTAAACCCATTCCTCCTTATCTGTCATTACAAGACCTTGTCAGTAGTCCCTCCCCAGCCCTCCTGGAGCCCCCTTCAGATACTGGAAGGCCACTCCAAGATCTTTTGGAAGCCTTCTCTTCTCCAGGCTGCAGAGCCCCAACTCTCTCAGCCTGTCCTCATAGCAGAGCTGCTGCAGCCCTCTGAGCATCTTGGTGGCCTCCTCTGCTATGTCTCCCAGCAGTTCCATGTCCTTCTTGTGTTGGGGGCTGCAGAACTGCACACAGCACTCCAGGTGGGGTCTGAGAAGAGCAGATTTAATACTGAATTTAGCAGCCTTCACTCAGCAGTTCTTTCCCTCTACTGCAACTCAGGATTTATACACCTGAGGTTCAAATCAAAGTGATTAAGTATAAAGCATAGATCCATCCCAAACATGCCCATATTTCTATCAAGCTGAAGAGCTGAATGTCTGTATGCTGGAATTTACTCAGGGGCTTTTATGAACACAGGCTTTTAGCCATTTTTCTCCACCTCATCATAAAGTGTTCTAGGAGTGTATGCTCACACATTACCACTGCTACATCTGAACCGTGCTATAAATCCAAATCACTCTGCCCCAGAGCAGCTAATTCCAGGGCTCAATATGCCTGCTAATTAAATTTGACTTAATATTTCTTCTTTCTTCTTTTTGGTGGTTTTTTTTTTTTTGCCTTTTTTGGTCCTCATTCTGAAATGATCTATACATATCTTTATGTCTTTTTGATTCAAGCCTTTTTCGTTTGAGCATCTGGTTTGAGGGAGAAGTAGATTTCTACTTATGGCCACCAAGTTCTGCATGGCACAGCAATGTGCCCTGGAGGGCAAGAAGGCCAATGAGGTCCTGGGGGGTATTAAGAAGAGTGTGGCCAGCAGATGCAGGGAGGATCTCCTACCTTTCTGCTCTGACCTGGTCAGGCCTCACCTAGAATATTGCATCCAGTTCTGGGCTCCCCACTTCAAGAGGGACAGGGATCTGCTGGAGAGAGTCCAAGGCAGGGCTGCAAGGATGCTGAAGGGCCTGGAGCACTGCCTGGTGAGGAGAGGCTGAGAGCCCTGGGGCTGTCCAGCCTGCAGAGGAGAAGGCTGAGAGGGAGCTGAGCAATGTCTGTCAAGAGCTGAGGGCTGGGGGTCAGGAAGGAAGGCACAGGGACAGCCTCTGCTCACTTGTGCCCTGCCATAGGCCAAGGGGCAAGGGATGGAAACTGCAGCACAGGAAGCTGCAGCTCAAGAGGAGGAAGAACTTCTTTGCTGTAAGGGTGAGAGAGCAGTGGCACAGGCTGCCCAGAGAGGCTGTGGAGTCTCCTTGTCTGGAGCCTTTGCAGCCCTGTCTGGATGTGTTCCTGTGCCACCTGTGCTGGATTCTCTGCTCCTGCTGTGGCAGGGGGGTTGGACTGGAAGCTCTGCAGAGGTCCCTTCCATCCTTTTAACATCCTGGGGTCACATTTGATCTCAGAATGCATTGTGTTCTGCATTTGGTAGTAGGTTGCCTCAGTTGCTCTATACTGAGAGTGCCTGAATGGACTCTGTGTTTATCTTTCAAGTTGTGCAGTTCTGCAAGGCAAAAAGGTGAGGCTGTGACTGTTCTCCATGGCAGCTCAAGGACAGAGAAACCAATCAGGTTTGGATATGAGATGTTACTACTACGAAACGAGCATCCTTCCCCTTGTGGCTGAGAAGACCACTGTTATCCTGGGGTGCTTTAGGAAGATTGTTGCCAGCAGGTCCTCTTCTCTACTCTGCCCTGCTGAGGCTACATCTAGAGTACTGTATCCAGTTCTGGGCTCCCCAGTTCAGGCAGAACAGGGATAAACTAGAGAATGTTCAATGCAGGATACAAGGATGATTAAGGGGCTGGAACATCAGTCTGATGAGGAAAGGCTGAGAGGCCTTGGACAGTTTAGTCTAGACTAAAGGCTGAGAGGAGGTCTCACAAGTACATCAATATCTGCAGGCTGGGTGTCAAGAAGCAGGGGCCAGGCTCTTTTCAGCAGTGTCTGTGATAGAGTGAGGGGCAGTGGATACAAACTGGAACCTGGGGAGTTCCACCTCCACATGAGGAAAGACTTCTTCACTGTGAGGGTGCTGGAATCCTGGAGCAAGTTGCCCAGAGAGGTTGTGGAGTCTCATTCTCTGGAGACTTTCAGACACATCTGGATGCTTTCCTGTGCGCCTCTGGCAGGGGGGGGCTGGACTGGATGATGTCTGGAGGTACCATCCAACCCCTACCGTTCTGTGATTCTGTGATCCTGCCCACTGAAGTTGAATGTGGAACCTCTCAATGGCATCCTTCAACAGAAGAAGTCACTTCCTGTGAAGTCAGTAGAAAAGATTGCCAGGGGCTAAATCAAGTCAGTTAAAAGTTGTTATCCTGTCATTGTCATACTACTAGAACTGTTTTTTTCTGTGCCTTGACAGTGCTGGAGGGCAGGTGTTGAAGTAGAACAGGTGTAGGTGGCAGATAAGAACTTGGAATAAGGATCATTTGCAATTTTATTGCTTCTTTTCCAGCCTTTACAAGTTTAGTTCCTTGAAATATGATTAAAGGTGATAAGAGATTAAAGTGATGCATTGGTGCATCTAAACTCTGGGCCAGAAAATATTCCTGCAATTCTTGCCCAGGATGTGGATAACTTTTAACAATCTAGGAGGAGAGAGAGAAGGAAGGAAATAAAGACAGATTATTGCTATCTAATTTATATCAGAAATAAGGAGATGAAGCTGAGGCAGGAACTAAGGTAAAGTGTAAACAAAGTATTAAAGGCAGGCAAAATGGGTGGGTCACAGAACGACAGAATGAACCAGGTTGGAAAAGAGCTTTGAGATCATCAATCCAACCTAGCACCCAACACCTTCTAATTAACTGAACCCTGGCTCCAAGTGCCTCATTCAGCCTCCTCTGAAACACCTCCAGGGATGGGGACTCCACCACCTCCCTGGGCAGCCCATTCCAATGCCAATCACTCTCTCTGCCAACAACTTCCTCCTAACATCCAGCCTTAACCTGCCCTACTGCAGCTTGAGGCTGTGTCCCCTTGTTCTGTCTCTGAGTGCCTGACAGAAGAGCCCAACCCCACCTGGCTGCAGCTTCCCTTCAGGTAGTTGTAGACAGCAATGAGCTCTGCCCTGAGCCTCCTCTTCTGCAGGCTGCACACCCCCAGCTCCCTCAGCCTCTCCTCATAGGGTTTGTGCTCCAGGCCCCTCACCAGCCTTGCTGCCTTTCTCTGGACACCTTCCAGCACCTCAACATCTTTCTTAAACTGAGGGCCCAGAGCTGGACACAGCACTCAAGATGTGACCCTAACCAGTGCTAAATACAGGGCAGAAGGACTTCCCTTGTCCTGCTGGCCACACTGTTCCTGATCCAGGCCAGGATGCCCTTGCCTTCTTGGCCACCTGGGCACACTCAGGCTCATGTTCAGCTGCCAACCAGTCCCCCCAGGTCCCTCTCTGCCTGGCTGCTCTCCAGCCACTCTGCCCCCAGCCTGTAGCACTGCATGGGGTTGTTGTGGCCAAAGTGCAGAACCTGGCACTTGGACTTGTTAAAACTCCTGGTATGGAACTGTACCCATCTGTCCAGGTGCCTCTGCAGAGCCCTCCTGCCCTCTAAGAGATCCATACTTTCTCCAAATTTGGTGTTGTCTGCAAAATTGCTGATGCTGGACTCAGTGCCTTCATCCTGATCATCAAGGAAGATATTAATCAGGACAGGCCCAGCACTGATTGCTGGGGCACACCACTAGTGACTGGCCCCCAGCTGGGTGTTGCACTCTCTGGGCACTGCCATCCAGGTAGTTCATAGAACCATAGAATCAACCAGGTTGGAAGAGAACTCCAAGCTCATCCAGTCCAACCTAGCACCCAGCCCTAGCCAATCAACCAGACCATGGCACTAAGTGCCTCAGCCAGGCTTTGCTTGAAGACCCCCAGGGACGGTGCCTCCACCACCTCCCTGGGCAGCCCATTCCAATGCCAATCACTCTCTCTGTGAAGAACTTCTTCCTAACATCCAGCCTAGACCTCCCCTGGCACAACTTGAGACTGTGTCCCCTTGTTCTATTGCTGGTTGCCTGGGAGAAGAGGCCACCCCCCACCTGGCTACAATGCCCCTTCAGGTAGTTGTAGACTGGCCCTCTGGGTGTTCTGTCTATGTCCTGGAGTTCCTGTCTTGGCAGGAGACTTTCAGGTGTAGGCAGGGTGTCTTGTGATGTGCAGTCTCAGCAGGATGTCATGCTGGCTGTGCAGGTTGATTGCATGGAAGCATTTAGAGCCTGTTCCTGGTAAACTCGAGGCAGTGGAGTTCCCAGGCAATTCAGAGGAAGTAAGCAATAGCATCAGGCCACAGCAGGCATGAATACAACAGCAGAGCACATTACCTGTGTATCTCAATGTAACCAAGACTAATGGGCCTCTGGGCACAGAATGGCCAGTCAGAATGGCAGTTAGCCAAGCTTGACCATCCTAGGTGAAGCCATAGGCTTGCTTTACCCAAATTGGGGAAAAGCATAGGCTTTGCACCAGGCAGGCACGAGCTAAGTGTGTGAACCTTGTTTACCACAGAAGCAAAACAAGTCTGGGCAGGCCAGAGTCCTTAGACTGGCTCCAGGTTCTTTGTCCTCTTTCCCGTGGTTGCTTCTCCCCAAAACAGAAAGAGGGAGAGCAGAAAAACATACCTGGGCAAGCCAGGGCATGGATAAGCCTATTTTGGGCTACCAGGCCTACCACAACAGGTTGTAGCATGTGGCTAGTAGGAGATACTCACTGTATTAGGCAGAGAACAGAAGAAATAACACCACAGAAGTGCTTTATTAAAATAGAGATGAGTCTCCTTGGTGTATTTCCCCTAGCACTAGGTTAAACTGGGTTGACTCTTCTCCTGCAAGGAACCTCTTGAATCACAGAATGAATCATAGAATGTCAGGGGCTGGAGGGGACCTCAAAAGATCAAATCAATACCCACATTGTTAAAGAAACCAAACCACAAACAAACAAACCCAAACAAATGCAAAAATAAAGAGCAATAAAAACTTAAAAAGAAAGGGGGGAAAAGGAGTGGTTTGCCAGATAACTGAATCCTTTTTGCCCAAGCCCTTAACTATAAACCCAGCCTAGCTCTGCCTGGGCACACTGCTGGCTCATCTCTCCAGAGAAGGAGACTCCACAACCTGCCTGGGCAGCCTGCTCCAGGGATATGGCACCCTCACAGCACTGTGATGCTCAGGTGGAATCTCCTGGATTCCAATCTACTCCTGCTGTCCCTTGTCCTGTCACTGGGCTCCACTGGAAAGAGACTGGCCTCATGCTCTTGCCCCCCACCCTTCAGCCACTGATTGATCAGATGGCCTCTCAGACTGCTCTCTCCAGGCTCAAGAGCCCCAGGACTGGCAGCTTTTCCTCCTCACAGAGATGCTTCAGTCCATCCATCATCTTTGTAGCCTCCACTGCACTCTCTCCAGTACTTTCTTCTGAGCTGAGGGAGCCCAGAACCAGACCCAGTACTCCAGATGCAGCCTCACCAGGGCAAAGAACCTCCCTTGACCTTCTTGCCACACTCTTGCACCTGAAGAGCCTGCTGAACTTCTTGGTTCATGGTTAACTTGTCCACCAGGACTCCAGGAGTCAGTACTGTCAACCTCCAGACCGTGGGGAACGGAGCTCATACGTCACCCTGGGCTACCCTCAGGTGAGCAGGCAAATTGCTGTGGGAGAATATACACTTAAACAGAAGAACTTTCTCCCAACTCAATCAAAATTGCATAATCTTCATAACTAAACTTACTTCAGACTGGGGCTGCACTACTGGTTCCAGGATGAGCCTGCTTGAGGTACCCCACACAGTGCTCTGCTAATGAGCACAAAGCTCTCCTCTGTCGTTTTGCTGTCTCCTGTGGTTAGGCTTTATTGTAGCTGAAACACATCCTGCTACTAAGAGTCAGAACAGTGCCTCAGCAAAGGAACTTTCATGTGTACATGAGGAGGAAGTTTTTCAACTGTGAGTGTGGCAGAACCCAGGAACAGGCTGCCCAGGGGAGCTGTGGAGTCTCCCTCTCTGGGGCATTCAAACCCCACCTGGATGTGTTCCTATGTGACCTGGTCTAGGTGTGCAGTGGCATCCTGGCTGGGATCAGAAATGCTGTGCCCAGCAGCAGAGGGGGGTGATTGTCGCCTTGGAATCTGCTCTGATGAGGCCACACCTCGAGTGTGGTGTTCAGTTTGGGGCACAGCAATACGAGAGAGGTGTGGAGGTGCTGGAGCCAGTGCAGAGGAGGGCAGGGAAGCTGGGAAGGGCCTGGAAAACAAATCTGATGAGGAGCAACTGAAGGAGCTGGGGCTGGTTAGTGTGAAACAGAGGAGGCTGAGGGCAGAGCTCATTACTGTCTGCAGCTACCTGAAAGGACCTTGTGGAGAGGTTGGTGCTGGTCTCTGCTCACAGGGCATTAGTGACAGAATGAGAGGGAATGGCCTCAAGCTGCAGCAGGGCAGGTTTAGGGTGGACATTTGGAGGAATCTTGTCCCAGCAAGAGTGGTCAGGGACTGGAATGTGCTGCCCAGGGAGGTGGTGGAGTCACCAACCCTGGATGTGTTCCTGTATGACCTGAGCTGGATTGTGTGGTCCTGCTCTGGCAGGGATGATCTCGATGGTCTCTTTGGGTCCCTTCCAACCCCTGAAATCCTGTGATCCTGTGACGTGTTTCAAGGTGGTTTGGACGTGGTGCTTGGGGCAATGGTTTAGTTTGCACCTGGCAGAGTAGGGTTCTGGGTTGCACTTGGGAAAGATCCCAGGGGTCCTTCCCACCCAGAAGGTTTCTGTGGTTCTGTGATATCCCTGTTGGCTGTTGAGTCTTCCAGTTCTCAGAGGAAAGCTAATCAAAGGGATGGATGCAGAGACAACGTATGAGGAGGGAGGATCTTTTTTGGTTTGTCTTGTCTTGCTTTTCCTTTGCAATGAGAGATCACTGAGCTGGAAAAAGCTATTAGGACCCAAACAGGAAGGTCTGATGCCTCCTACTTACTTACTGGGGGCCATGTCTGTATCTCATTCATATTCTAGTGGCTTGGCCTTTTGTGGCCTGCTGAAAACCCATAAAGGCAATGACAGCAAGAGTGACTGCATCACAAGTGCACCCTTTCCTCATTTCCATCTCTGCTCTCCTCTGAGGCTGACATGATTAGAAAGTCAAATGCAGTGGCTGCAGGGGTTCTTGCTTTTCCCTTCCTCTCCTTTTTTTTTTCCCTCAGCAGATTTGGTTTGTTAGCTTGCTTCTCTTTTAGGTTTTACTCCTGTTTTTTGTGCCACAATCCAGGCTCCCTGCATTCCTATTCACAGTCCAGCCACTTGGCAGTAGGAGGCACATCAGTGGAGCCTGCTCTTGCTCTCTAGTTCCTTGTTGGCATTGAGTTCCTCAAAACTCAGCTGCTTTTGCAATCTGGAATTGCAGCTTGAGAATGATTTCCCTAATGTCCTCCTTCAGAAGAAGTTAAAAAGGAAATAAAAGGTAAACAAAGGAAAAAGGTGAACAGAACACACAAAGAATCCCTCACTATCCATACAGTGAACTGACCATGATCTCCCAGTTCTCTTTAAGGCCTTGATCAATGAGCTGGAAGAGGGAATTGAGGGCACCCTCAGTAAGCTTACAGATGACACTAAGCTGGATGGGAATGTTGATCTCCTTCAGGGTAGGAAGGCTCTGCAAAGGGATCTGGACAGTCTAAACTGATGGTTTCAAGTCAGTTAGAATCATAGAATCAGGCAGGGTTGGAAGGGACCACAAGGGACCACAAGGGACACCCTACCCCAGATCAGCCTGGCCACAGCCTCAGCCAGCTTGACCATAAACACCTCCAGGGACAGGGCCTCAACCACCTCCCTGGGCAACCCATTCCAGGCTCTCACCACTCTTATGGTGAAGAACTTCCTCCTCATGTCCAGTCTGAATCTCCCCACCTCCAGCTTTGCTCCATTCCCCCTAGTCCTGATAATTGTATAACATGCAGCTGAAGAGTGTAACTGTGAAGAGGTGGATGGGCAGAGTCCAAGGGGATGGCTTCAATAGCTCCAAGTGCAGGGTGCTGCACTTTGGCCACAGCAACCCCATGCAGAGATACAGGCTGGGGTCAGAGTGGCTAAGCGCAGCCAGACAGAGAGGGATCTGGGGGTGCTGATTGATACCCACCTGAACATGAGCCAGCAGTGTGCCCAGGTGGCCAAGAGAGCCAGTGGCATCCTGGCCTGCCTCAGGAATGGTGTGGCCAGCAGGAGCAGGGAGGTCATTCTGCCCCTGTACTCTGCACTGGTTAGACCTCACCTTGAGTGCTGTGTTCAGTTCTGGGCCCCCCAGTTTAGGAGGGACATTGAGATGCTTGAGCGTGTCCAGAGAAGGGCGACGAGGCTGGGGAGAGGCCTTGAGCACAGCCCTACGAGGAGAGGCTGAGGGAGCTGGGATTGGTTAGCCTGGAGAAGAGGAGGCTCAGGGCAGACCTTATTGCTGTCTGCAACTACCTGAGGGGTGGTTGTGGCCAGGAGGAGGTTGCTCTCTTCTCTCAGGTGGCCAGCACCAGAACAAGAGGACACAGCCTCAGGCTGCGCCAGGGGAGATTTAGGCTGGAGGTGAGGAGAAAGTTCTTCACTGAGAGAGTCATTGGACACTGGAATGGGCTGCCCGGGGAGGTGGTGGAGTCGCCGTCCCTGGAGCTGTTCAAGGCAAGGTTGGATGTGGCACTTGGTGCCATGGTCTGGCCTTGAGCTCTGTGCTAAAGGGTTGGACTTGATGATCTGTGAGGTCTCTTCCAACCCTGATGATACTGTGATACTGTGATACTGTGAAAAGATGCAAGAGAGATTAAGCAGTGCCAGAGATGTATGATTAAAGGATCAGCTGTGATGGGAGGGGGTTGAGACGAATCTTATTCTGAACACGTGGATAGGAACTTCTGAGGTCACTCTTCAGGCACCAGTTGAATGTTTCCTAACTTAGTTTCATTTCTTGTTGGGGTGTTTTTTGGTGGGGAGGGGTGTGGAGGTGGATAGGAGGAACAGGCCCTGAGGGTCTAGGTTGATGAAAAGCTCCACATGAGCTGGAAGTGTGAGTGCAGCCCAGACAGCAACCCTGTGCTGGGCTGCAGCAAGAGCAGTGTGGGCAGCAGGGCAAGGGAGGGGATTCTGCCTCTTGGCTCTGCTCTCTTGAGACCCCACCTGGAGTCCTGTGTGCAGTTCTGGAGCCCCCAACACAAGAAGGACATGGAACTGTTGGTGCCACTCCAAAGGAGGCCACAAAGATGCTCAGAGGGCTGCAGCAGCTGAGAGAGTTGGGGCTGTGCCGCCTGGAGAAGAGAAGGCTTCCAGGAGCGCTTGGAGTGGCCTTCCAGGATCTGAAGGGGGCTCCAGGAGGGCTGGGGAGGGACTATTGGCAAGGTCTTGCAATGACAGGACAAAGAGGAATGGGGAGATTGAAAGTGGATGTTAGGAAGTTGTTTGCATTGAGGGTAGTGAGGAACCAGCAGAGGTTTCCCAGGGAGGCTGTGGATCACAGAATCACAGAATGTGATTCTGTGCTCCACAGTCTCCCTGGAGGTGTTCAAGGCCAGGTTGGATGAGGCACTTGAGTGACCTAGTGGGAGGCATCCCTGCCTATGGCAGGCAGTAGGAACTGGCTGAGCTTTGAGGTCCCTTCCAACCCAAGCCCATCCTATGGTTCTCTGCTAACAGAGGCAGTGGACAGTGCACTTAGTGGCCTTTGCTGGCTGAGTGGACACAAGCACCTCATATAAAGGAAGACTTCAAAAACTGTAAAGATTTGTGAGGGGGAAAAAAAAGAAGAAAAAACCACCCAAGGAAAAGACTGATGTGGACAATTAACATGCAGACAAAAAGAATCTCTGCAGCAGAATGATGAATGAGGAAGAGAGCTCTTGGAAGGGTTGTGTTTTATGGGCAGCATTTAAACAGTATATAAAGAGCAAATAAATGGGATGCGGTGACATTTACTATGCATTGGTCTTCCTCTGCTGCATGGACATTAAAGAGCCTACAGCAATTTCACTGTCAGCAGGATTTGTCCCCGAGTCCTTGACCAAAATTTGTCTTCCTCTCCCTTGCTGTGCTGCATGCTGATTTTTTTTCCCCCTGCTCTGTCTGTTTGCCAACATCTAGAGCAGAGGGAAATTTATTTCGGTGCTGGCTGCGGAGGCACAGCTGTAGGACAAAATGTTATATAGAAGCCATGAATGAAAAATGTGATTATTGTTGCTATTATTATGTCATCAACACAGAATTTGGAATTCCAGCCAGCATCCTTCTCTGGTTCTAAGGCCCAGAGTTTGAGATTGAGTGTTCTTGTTCCGCTTCCTAAAGCTACAAGCTGAATGGATGGATGGGGAAGCAGATTCCAGGCTTTCCTGTTTCTAGGGGCACCATCAACTTGGCATTCTGCAGTGCTTTCTGGTCCTTCTGCTTTTCAGATGGTATGAAATGAAAGAGAAAATCACAGAATCACAGAATGTCAGGGGCTGGAAGGGACCTCCAAAGCTCAGCCAGTTCAACCCCCCTGCCAGAGCAGGAGCACCTAGAGCAGGTCACACAGGAACACATCCAGGTGGGGTTTGAATATCTCCAGACAGAAGACTCCACAACCCCTCTGGGCAGCCTGTTCCAGGCTTCTGTCACACTCACAGGGAAAAAAATCCTCCTCCTGTTTCCATGGAACTTCCTATACCTCAGCTTCCACCACTGCCCCTTGTGCTGTCATTGGGCATCACCCAGCAGAGCCTGGCTCCAGCCTCTGCCCACTCACCCTGCACATCTTCATAAATATTGATGAGGTCACCTCTCAGTCTCCTCCTCTCCCAGGAGCACAGCCACAGCTCCCTCAGGCTCTCCTCCTAACAGAGATGTTCCAATCCCCTAGTCATCTTTGTGGCTCTGTGCTGGACTCTCTCAAGCAGGTCTATGTCCCTCTTGAACTGTGGGCCCTAGAACTGCACGCAGTACTCCAGATGTGGCCTCACCAGGGCAGAGCAGAGGAGCAGAGGAACCTCTCTCAACCTACTAGCCACACCTGATGAGAGATCTTGAAGCAGTGGATATTCACCCACCCCTGTAGATGTTTAGCTCTTTCCTCTTCTATCAAAACACTGTCACAGGTTGCCCAGGGAGGTTGTGGCTGCCCCCTCCGTGGAGGTGTTCAGTGCTAGGTTGGATGAGGCCTTGAGTGACCTGTTCTAGTGGGAGGTGTCCCTGCCTATGGTTAGGGGTTGGAACTGGATGATCTGTGAGGTCCCTTCCAACCTAAACCATCCTGTGATTCTATGAAAATCCTGAAATGGGCAAGATTGTGGCTCCCTCTGGCCAGAGGAAATAACAGCACATGCAAGGCACTGCAGCCAAGGGTGCCTGCCAGATACTGGTCCTCTGGATTATTGCTGTCTACAACTACCTGAAGGGACATTGTAGCCAGGTGGGGGTGGCCTCTTCTCCCAGGCAACCAGCAACAGAACAAGGGGACACAGTCTCAAGTTGTGCCAGGGTAGGTCTAGGCTGGATGTTAGGAAGAAGTTCTTCCCAGAGAGAGTGATTGGCATTGGAATGGGCTGCCCAGGGAGGTGGTGGAGGCACCGTCCCTGGGGGTCTTCAAGCAAAGCCTGGCTGAGGCACTTAGTGCCATGGTCTGGTTGATTGGTTAGGGCTGGGTGCTAGGTTGGACTGGATGAGCTTGGAGGTCTCTTCCCACCTGGTTGATTCTATGTGGATTCTATGTGGATTCTATGTGGATGCTGGCAGAGTCCCCACCAGGTGATGCTGCTCACTCCAAACACCACCTAGGTGTCTGGAGCAAAGGCAGCTTCCAAAACATGCAGTAGCAGCAGAATCCCAACGCTGCTGTTACCGTGGAGACAGCCAGAGAAAGAGTGTGCAAGCACATGTGTGTGTGTGAGTGTGTGAGGGGGTGGATCAAGGCAGGAAAATGAGGAAGAACTTCTGGAAGAAGCATTTTGTGGCCCTGTTGCATGGAGTCACAGAATGGTTCGGTTGGAAAAACCTTTAAGTTCCTTGAGTCCAACCATTCACAGGATTCCAGACTCACAGAATGCCAGGGGCTGGAAGTGACCTCAGCCAGTCCAACCCCCCTGCCACAGCAGGGGCACTTAGAGCAGGTCACACAGGAACACATCCAGGTGGAGTTTGAATGTCTCCAGAGAGGGAGACTTCACAACCCCCCTGGGCAGCCTGTTCCAGGCTTCTGTCACCCTCACAGGGAGAAAAATCCTCCTCCTGTTCCCATGGCACTTTCTCTGCCTCAGCTTCCACCACTGCCCCTTGTGCTGTCATTGGGCATCACCCAGCAGAGCCTGGCTCCAGCCTCTGCCCACTCACCCTGCACATCTTTATCACCATGACTGAGGTCACCTCTCAGGCTCCTCCTCTCCCAGCAGCACAGCCACAGCTCCCTCAGGCTCTTCTCCTAACAGAGATGTTCCATTTCCTTAATCATCTTTGTGTCTCTGCACTGAACTTTCAAGCAGTTCTGTGTCCCTTTTGAACTGGGAGGGGAGAGAGCAGTACCTAACTCTGTCAAGTCTGGTGCTAAACCATGCCCCTCAGCACCACGTTTCTGCCCCTATGCAAGGCCTCCAGATTCAACCAGCTGGGAAAACTGTTCCACTGTTTGGGAGCCCTTCAGTAAGGAGCCTCCTCTGATGTACAGCATAATGCTCCCCTGGTGCAATTGCAGGGCATTTCCTCTCCTCCTATCTCTTGTTACTAGGGAGAAGAGACTGACCCCCAGCTCAGTACAACCTCCTTTCTGAGAGTAGCAGTGAGCCAGGTCTCCTTTCAGCCTCCTTTTCTCCAGGCTAAACAACCCCAGTTGCTACAGTTGCTCCTCTCCTCAACATCACAGTATCATCAGGGTTGGAAGAGACCTCACAGATCATCAAGTCCAACCCTTTAGCACAGAGCTCAAGGCCAGACCATGGCACCAAGTGCCACGTCCAGTCCTGCCTTGAACAGCTCCAGGGACGGCGACTCCACCACCTCCCCGGGCAGCCCATTCCAGTGTCCAATGACTCTCTCAGGGAAGAACTTTCTCCTCACCTCCAGCCTAAATCTCCCCTGGCACAGCCTGAGGCTGTGTCCTCTTGTTCTGGTGCTGGCCACCTGAGAGAAGAGAGCAACCTCCTCCTGGCCACAACCTCCCCTCAGGTAGTTGTAGACAGCAATAAGGTCTCCCCTGAGCCTCCTCTTCTCCAGGCTAACCAATCCCAGCTCCCTCAGCCTCTCCTCCTAGGGCTGTGCTCAAGGCCTCTCCCCAGCCTCATTGCCCTTCTCTGGACACGCTCAAGCATCTCAATGTCCCTCCTAAACTGGGGGGCCCAGAACTGAACACAGCACTCAAGGTGTGGTCTAACCAGTGCAGAGTACAGGGGCAGAATGACCTCCCTGCTCCTGCTGGCCACACCATTCCTGAGGCAGGCCAGGATGCCACTGGCTCTCTTGGCCACCTGGGCACACTGCTGGCTCATGTTCAGGTGGGTATCAATCAGCACCCCCAGATCCCTCTCTGTCTGGCTGCTCTCAGCCACTCTGACCCCAGCCTGTATCTCTGCATGGGGTTGCTGTGGCCAAAGTGCAGCACCCTGCACTTGGAGCTATTGAAGCCATCCCCTGGGACTCTGCCCATCTGTCCAGGTGGTCAAGGTCCTGCTGCAGAGCCCTTCTGCCCTCCAACCCAGCCACATCTGCCCCCAGCTTGGTGTCATCTGCACACTTGCTGATGACTGACTCCATGCCCTCATCCAGGTCATCTATGAAGATGTTAAAGAGGATGGGGCCCAGCACTGATCCCTGAGGGACACCACTAGTGACAGCTGCCAGCTGGATGTGGCACCATTCACCACCACTCTCTGGGCTCAGCCCTCCAGCCAGTTCCTACCCAGCACAGAGTGTTGCCATCCAAGCCATGGGCTGATAGCTTATGACCACATTCTCCTTTACCTGGGCTTGCTGCAGCTCCACATGACAGGACAAGGGGCACTGGGTGGAACCTGAGGTGTAGGAAGTTTCATTTAAACAGGAGGATTTTTTTCCCTGTGAGGGTGACAGAAGCCTGGAGCAGGCTGTCCAGGGGCATTGTGGAGTCTCCCTCTCTGGAGATATTCCAGCCCCACCCTGGATGTGTTCCTATTGGACCTGCTCTAGGTTCTCCTGCTCTGGCAGGGGAGTTGGACTGGATGAGCTTTGGAGGTCACTTCCAGCCTCTAACATTCTGTGATGCTGTGATTCTGTGAAATGGAGAATTTAAACAGCAGATCTGTGATAAAGATCAAGCATCTTTTACCTCTGTTTGCAGTACACTACAAGATCTCTTTGAAGCTTTCACTTCTTTTCAACCTGGAGGAGAAAAGGCTTCCAGGTGACCTTGGAGTGGCCTTCCAGTATCTGAATGGGGATACAGGAGGGTTGGGGTGGAACTATTGACAAGGTCTTGTAATGACAGGAGGATGAGGAATGGGTTTAAAGTGGCAGAGGGGAGATTGAAACTGAATGTTAAGAGGAGGTTCTTTGCAGTGATGGTGGTGAGACACTGGCAGAGGTCGCCCAGGGAGGCTGTGGCTGCTCCCTCCCTGGAGGTGTTCAAGGCCAGATTGGATGAGGCCTTGAGTGACCTGTTCTAGTGGGAGGTGTCCCTGCCTATGGCAGGGGCTTGGAACTGGCTGAGCTTTGAGGTCCCTTCCAACCTAAACCATTCTATGATTCTGTGATTCTGTTTGCTGCTTTCCAAGTAGGCAGAGGCAGCAGAAGAAACAGGAGTAAAGACACAGTGATTCATCTCAAGTTTGTTCTGGCCTCTCATTTCATTTTATGTAACAAATATTTCCCTAACACTTCTCTAGCAACTGCCTGAGCTGAGGGCTCTGCAAAGGTCACTGTTACTGGAAGTGGCTCAGGAGCAATTCCTTTCTGCACTGTTCTGTCACAGATCATTTCTGTTCCTGTGATGCCTTGGCTGTTCTTTTAAACAGGAGATGTTTGTATTCAGATCTCAGCAAAGGTTAATGGTTATTGCTGCTGGATGGTACAGGAGGTAGACTTTAGGATGGTAATTCAGAGTCATGCCCCTACCTATTTATGTAGGCATTTGAACACCAGCTGTGTCGCAGCTGCTCAGCCCACTCAAAGTCTCTTCTACCTGCTAAGCCTCCTTTGCTCTTTGGCTTCCTTGTCCTTGGTGGAAAGCAGCCACTGCAGCACCAGGGCTGGGCAGGTTCTGGCAAATTTTATCCATCTTAAAGTTGCTTGATCGTGGAATCATTTTGATTGGAAGAGATCTTGAAGATCACAGGATGTTAGGTGTTGGAACAGACCTCTAGAGATCATAGAATCAGAGTGCTCCAAGCTGGAAGTGACCTCCAAAGCTCATCCAGTGCAGCCCCCCTCTGCAGTCAGCAGGGGCATGCTCAACTAGATCAGGTTGCCCAGAGCCCTGTCCAGCCTCATCTTCAATGTGCCCAGGAATGGGGACCCAACCACCTCCCTGAGCAACCTGTTGCAGTGTTCCAGCACTCTCATGGTGCAGAACTTGGTCCTTGCATCCAATCTCAATCTGCTCTGCTCTAGTTTGAAGCCATTGCCCTCATCCTGTCCCTGCAGGCCTTTGCACACAGTCTCTCTGCAGCCTTATTGCAGCCCCCTTCAGGTCCTGGCAGGCTGCTCTTAGGTCTGACTAGAGCCTTCTCTTCTCCAGTCTGAACCCCCCCAGATCCCTCAGCCTGTTTTTATAGCAGAGCTGCTCCATCTTCAGTTCCACCACCCTGCCACAGCAGGACCAGAGAATCCAGCACAGGTGGCACAGGAACACATCCACATAGAACTGCAAAGGCTGCAGACAAGGAGACTCCACAGCCTCTCTGGGCAGCCTGTGCCACTGCTCTCTCACCCTTACAGCAAAGAAGTTCTTCCTCCTCTTGAGCTGCAGCTTCCTGTGCTGCAGTTTCCATCCCTTGCCCCTTGGCCTATGGCAGGGCACAAGTGAGCAGAGGCTGTCCCTGTGCCTTCCTTCCTGACCCCCAGCCCTCAGCTATTGATAGATACTGATCAGATCCCCTCAAGATCAGTTGGATCACCAAGTCCAGCCATTAACCCAGCATTGCCAGGCCACCACTAAAACACAGCCCTCGGCACCACATCTATGTAGCTTTTAAGTACCTCCCAGGAAGGGGACTCCACCACTGCCCTGGGCAGCCTGTTCCAAGGCTTTGCAACTCTATCGAGGAAGAAAATGTTCCTCGTGTCCATTTCCTGTTTATTCACTGGGAGAAGTGACCACCTCACTGCAGCCTCCTTTCAGAGGCAGATTGAGAAGGTGAAAAAGTCTCCCCACTTGAACTGGAGTAAAGGGAGAAGAATCAGAGAGAAGCAAGGCAGCCAAGACTGTGGCAAGGGCTGTGGTGAGCTTGACACGTGGAATTAAATGCAACTACCCAAAGGAAGAGAAGTTGCTCTTTTAATTTCTTTTCCAAGAACCCTGCTTTCTCTTCTTGATGCTTTAGCTAATTTTGTTAACTAGGCTAAGAGTTTCCATTGAAATCCTTTTCTTGGGCAAGCTCACCTGGAAACTCACTCCAAATAAAACAATCTGATGCTTGAGGAGCCTGTGACTTGTTTTCACTGAATCTTAGAATGGTCAAGGCTGGAAGGGACATCAAGGATCATTCAGTCCCAACCCCCTTTGCATGGGCAGGGACACCTCACTCTAGATCAGCTTGCTCAGAGACACATCCAGCCTGGCCTTAATAACATCCAGGGATGAGGCTTCCAACACCACCTCGGGCAACCTGTGCCAGTCTCTCACCATTCTCATGCTGGAGAACTTCTTCCTAAAGTCTAATATCAATTTGCCCTCTTCTAGCTTGGATCCATTCCCTCCAGTCCTATCCCTACCTGACACTCCAAAAAATCCATCCCCAGCTTTCTTTTAGCCCCCAAAAGTCTCTCCCCAGCTTTCTTGTAGCCCCTTTCAGATACTGGAAGGCCACAAGAAGGTCTCCTTGGAGCCTTCTCTTCTCCAGACTGAACAAGCCCAACTCTCTCAGCCTGTCCCCATAGCAGAGCAACTCCAGCCCTCTGATCATCTTCTTGGCCTTTTCTCTGTACACTTTCCAGCACTCCAAATCTTCCTTGTCCCAGAGGCTCCAGAACTGGACACAGTGCTCCAAATAGGGTCTCACCAGAGTGGTGCAGAATGGCAGAGTTGACATGTGGAGGAAAAAACCTTTTAAGCCAAAAGGTTCTAAAGCAGGCATGTTTATTGAGCTACAAGGTTCTAAAGCAGGCATGTTTAGTAAGCTAAAAGGTTCTAAAGCAGGCATGTTTATTGAGCTAAAAGGTTCTAAAGCAGGCATGTTTATTGAGCTAAAAGGTTCTAAAGCAGGCATGTTTATTGAGCTAAAAGGTTCTAAAGCAGGCATGTTTATTGAGCTAAAAGGTTCTAAAGCAGGCATGTTTATTGAGCTAAAAGGTTCTAAAGCAGGCATGTTTATTGAGCCAAAAGGTTCTAAAGCAGGCATGTTTATTGAGCCAAAAGGTTCTAAAGCAGGCATGTTTATTGAGCTAAAAGGTTCTAAACAGGCATGTTTAGTAAGCCAAAAGGTTCTAAAGCAGGCATGTTTAGTAAGCCAAAAGGTTCTAAAGCAGGCATGTTTATTGAGCTAAAAGGTTCTAAAGCAGGCATGTTTATTGAGCTTAAAGGTTCTAAAGCAGGCATGTTTATTGAGCTAAAAGGTTCTAAAGCAGGCATGTTTAGTAAGCTAAAAGGTTCTAAAGCAGGCATGTTTATTGAGCTAAAAGGTTCTAAAGCAGGCATGTATATTGAGCTAAAAGGTTCTAAAGCAGGCATGTTTATTGAGCTAAAAGGTTCTAAAGCAGGCATGTTTAGTAAGCTAAAAGGTTCTAAAGCAGGCATGTTTAGTAAGCCAAAAGGTTCTAAAGCAGGCATGTTTAGTAAGCCAAAAGGTTCTAAAGCAGGCATGTTTATTGAGCTAAAAGGTTCTAAAGCAGGCATGTTTATTGAGCCAAAAGGTTCTAAAGCAGGCATGTATATTGAGCTAAAAGGTTCTAAAGCAGGCATGTTTATTGAGCCAAAAGTTTCTAAAGCAGGCATGTTTATTGAGCTAAAAGGTTCTAAAGCAGGCATGTTTATTGAGCCAAAAGGTTCTAAAGCAGGCATGTTTATTGAGCTAAAAGGTTCTAAAGCAGGCATGTTTAGTAAGCCAAAAGGTTCTAAAGCAGGCATGTTTAGTAAGCCAAAAGGTTCTAAAGCAGGCATGTTTATTGAGCTAAAAGGTTCTAAAGCAGGCATGTTTAGTAAGCTAAAAGGTTCTAAAGCAGGCAGGTTTATTGAGCCAAAAGGTTCTAAAGCAGGCATGTTTAGTAAGCTAAAAGGTTCTAAAGCAGGCATGTTTATTGAGCCAAAAGGTTCTAAAGCAGGCATGTTTATTGAGCTAAAAGGTTCTAAAGCAGGCATGTATATTGAGCTAAAAGGTTCTAAAGCAGGCATGTTTATTGAGCTAAAAGGTTCTAAAGGAGGCATGTTTAGTAAGCCAAAAGGTTCTAAAGCAGGCATGTTTAGTAAGCCCAAAGGTTCTAAAGCAGGCATGTTTATTGAGCTAAAAGGTTCTAAAGCAGGCATGTTTATTGAGCCAAAAGGTTCTAAAGCAGGCATGTTTATAGAGCTAAAAGGTTCTAAAGCAGGCATGTTTATTGAGCTAAAAGGTTCTAAAGCAGGCATGTTTATTGAGCTAAAAGGTTCTAAAGCAGGCATGTTTTTTGAGCCAAAAGGTTCTAAAGCAGGCATGTTTATTGAGCCAAAAGGTTCTAAAGCAGGCATGTTTATTGAGCTAAGAGGTTCTAAAGCAGGCATGTTTATTGAGCTAAAAGGTTCTAAAGCAGGCATGTTTATTGAGCTAAAAGGTTCTAAACAGGCATGTTTAGTAAGCTAAAAGGTTCTAAAGCAGGCATGTTTATTGAGCTAAAAGGTTCTAAAGCAGGCATGTTTATTGAGCTAAAAGGTTCTAAACAGGCATGTTTAGTAAGCTAAAAGGTTCTAAAGCAGGCATGTTTATTGAGCTAAAAGGTTCTAAAGGAGGCATGTTTATTGAGCTAAAAGGTTCTAAGGCAGGCATGTTTAGTAAGCTAAAAGGTTCTAAAGCAGGCATGTTTATTGAGCTAAAAGGTTCTAAAGCAGGCATGTTTATTGAGCCAAAAGGTTCTAAAGCAGGCATGTTTATTGAGCTAAAAGGTTCTAAAGCAGGCATGTTTAGTAAGCTAAAAGGTTCTAAAGCAGGCATGTTTATTGAGCTAAAAGGTTCTAAAGCAGGCATGTTTATTGAGCCAAAAGGTTCTAAAGCAGGCATGTTTATTGAGCTAAAAGGTTCTAAAGCAGGCATGTTTATTGAACTAAAAGGTTCTAAAGCAGGCATGTTTATTGAGCCAAAAGGTTCTAAAGCAGGCATGTTTATTGAGCTAAAAGGTTCTAAAGCAGGCATGTTTAGTAAGCTAAAAGGTTCTAAAGCAGGCATGTTTATTGAGCTAAAAGTTTCTAAAGCAGGCATGTTTATTGAGCCAAAAGGTTCTAAAGCAGGCATGTTTATTGAGCTAAGAGGTTCTAAAGCAGGCATGTTTATTGAGCCAAAAGGTTCTAAAGCAGGCATGTTTATTGAGCCAAAAGGTTCTAAAGCAGGCATGTTTATTGAGCCAAAAGGTTCTAAAGCAGGCATGTTTATTGAGCCAAAAGGTTCTAAAGCAGGCATGTTTATAGAGCTAAAAGGTTCTAAAGCAGGCATGTTTATTGAGCTAAAAGGTTCTAAAGCAGGCATGTTTATTGAGCTAAAAGGTTCTAAAGCAGGCATGTTTTTTGAGCCAAAAGGTTCTAAAGCAGGCATGTTTATTGAGCCAAAAGGTTCTAAAGCAGGCATGTTTATTGAGCTAAGAGGTTCTAAAGCAGGCATGTTTATTGAGCTAAAAGTTTCTAAAGCAGGCATGTTTATTGAGCTAAAAGGTTCTAAAGCAGGCATGTTTAGTAAGCTAAAAGGTTCTAAAGCAGGCATGTTTATTGAGCCAAAAGGTTCTAAAGCAGGCATCTTTATTGAGCCAAAAGGTTCTAAAGCAGGCATGTTTATTGAGCTAAAAGGTTCTAAAGCAGGCATGTTTATTGAGCTAAAAGGTTCTAAACAGGCATGTTTATTGAGCCAAAAGGTTCTAAAGCAGGCATGTTTATTGAGCTAAAAGGTTCTAAAGCAGGCATGTTTATTGAGCTAAAAGGTTCTAAACAGGCATGTTTAGTAAGCTAAAAGGTTCTAAAGCAGGCATGTTTATTGAGCTAAAAGGTTCTAAAGCAGGCATGTTTAGTAAGCTAAAAGGTTCTAAAGCAGGCATGTTTATTGAGCCAAAAGGTTCTAAAGCAGGCATGTTTATAGAGCTAAAAGGTTCTAAAGCAGGCATGTTTATTGAGCTAAAAGGTTCTAAAGCAGGCATGTTTTTTGAGCCAAAAGGTTCTAAAGCAGGCATGTTTATTGAGCTAAAAGGTTCTAAAGCAGGCATGTTTTTTGAGCCAAAAGGTTCTAAAGCAGGCATGTTTATTGAGCTAAAAGGTTCTAAAGCAGGCATGTTTATTGAGCCAAAAGGTTCTAAAGCAGGCATGTTTATTGAGCTAAAAGGTTCTAAAGCAGGCATGTTTATTGAGCCAAAAGGTTCTAAAGCAGGCATGTTTAGTAAGCTAAAAGGTTCTAAAGCAGGCATGTTTAGTAAGCTAAAAGGTTCTAAAGCAGGCATGTTTAGTAAGCTAAAAGGTTCTAAAGCAGGCATGTTTATTGAGCTAAAAGGTTCTAAAGCAGGCATGTTTATTGAGCCAAAAGGTTCTAAAGCAGGCATGTTTATTGAGCCAAAAGGTTCTAAAGCAGGCATGTTTATAGAGCTAAAAGGTTCTAAAGCAGGCATGTTTATTGAGCCAAAAGGTTCTAAAGCAGGCATGTTTAGTAAGCCAAAAGGTTCTAAAGCAGGCATGTTTATTGAGCTAAAAGGTTCTAAAGCAGGCATGTTTTTTGAGCCAAAAGGTTCTAAAGCAGGCATGTTTATTGAGCTAAAAGGTTCTAAAGCAGGCATGTTTATTGAGCCAAAAGGTTCTAAAGCAGGCATGTTTATTGAGCTAAAAGGTTCTAAAGCAGGCATGTTTAGTAAGCTAAAAGGTTCTAAAGCAGGCATGTTTAGTAAGCTAAAAGGTTCTAAAGCAGGCATGTTTAGTAAGCTAAAAGGTTCTAAAGGAGGCATGTTTATTGAGCTAAAAGGGTCTAAAGCAGGCATGTTTATTGAGCTAAAAGGTTCTAAAGCAGGCATGTTTATTGAGCCAAAAGGTTCTAAAGCAGGCATGTTTATTGAGCCAAAAGGTTCTAAAGCAGGCATGTTTATTGAGCTAAAAGGTTCTAAAGCAGGCATGTTTAGTAAGCTAAAAGGTTCTAAAGCAGGCATGTTTATTGAGCTAAAAGGTTCTAAAGCAGGCATGTTTATTGAGCCAAAAGGTTCTAAAGCAGGCATGTTTATTGAGCTAAAAGGTTCTAAAGGAGGCATGTTTATTGAGCCAAAAGGTTCTAAAGCAGGCATGTTTATTGAGCCAAAAGGTTCTAAAGCAGGCATGTTTATAGAGCTAAAAGGTTCTAAAGCAGGCATGTTTAGTAAGCTAAAAGGTTCTAAAGCAGGCATGTTTATTGAGCTAAGAGGTTCTAAAGCAGGCGTGTTTAGTAAGCTAAAAGGTTCTAAAGCAGGCATGTTTATTGAGCTAAAAGGTTCTAAAGCAGGCATGTTTATTGAGCTAAAAGGTTCTAAAGCAGGCATGTTTAGTAAGCTAAAAGGTTCTAAAGCAGGCATGTTTATTGAGCTAAAAGGTTCTAAAGCAGGCATGTTTATTGAGCTAAGAGGTTCTAAAGCAGGCATGTTTATTGAGCTAAAAGGTTCTAAAGCAGGCATGTTTATTGAGCTAAGAGGTTCTAAAGCAGGCATGTTTATTGAGCTAAAAGGTTCTAAAGCAGGCATGTTTATTGAACTAAAAGGTTCTAAAGCAGGCATGTTTATTGAGCCAAAAGGTTCTAAAGCAGGCATGTTTATTGAGCTAAGAGGTTCTAAAGCAGGCATGTTTATTGAGCTAAAAGGTTCTAAAGCAGGCATGTTTATTGAGCCAAAAGGTTCTAAAGCAGGCATGTTTATTGAGCTAAAAGGTTCTAAAGCAGGCATGTTTAGTAAGCCAAAAGGTTCTAAAGCAGGCATGTTTATTGAGCTAAAAGGTTCTAAAGCAGGCATGTTTATTGAGCTAAAAGGTTCTAAAGCAGGCATGTTTATTGAGCTAAAAGGTTCTAAAGCAGGCATGTTTATTGAGCTAAAAGGTTCTAAAGCAGGCATGTTTAGTAAGCTAAATGGTTCTAAAGGAGGCATGTTTATTGAGCTAAAAGGTTCTAAAGCAGGCATGTTTATTGATCTAAAAGTTTGTAAAGCAGGCATGTTTAGTAAGCTAAAAGGTTCTAAAGCAGGCATGTTTAGTAAGCTAAAAGGTTCTAAAGGAGGCATGTCTATGAAGCATGCTGGTGCACAGGGGATCTGTCTGTCAAAGAACCTGCACCCCCTGGGCCCACCTTTGTGGTTTATATGTTGTTACTTACTACATATTCATGAGAGTTCCAGGGAAAGTGTATCCATAAGCAAAGTACTTCTGAGAGGTGTTTTACCTCTGTCTGCCCACTGTCCTGATCTTGAGTCCTGCCCTGGTGAGGGTCCTAGGGATGAAGGCAGCAGCCTTCCTTGCACTGCCCTCTTGGTTGCAAAATATTCTGAGCTGTATAGATTATCACTGAGCCCAAACTGCTAGGTGGGTTCTGGCTAGTTTCAGAGTCTCTGTAGGCATCTTATCTTCCTCATCTTGATGTCTCAGGGTCTTTGTAAGAGTTGTTGTTTCCTTATCTCAGTGCCCCTTCATGGCTCAGTTTAGCTCTGTGGAACTGTATGATTGCAGAAGTATTTCCAAACCTCATCAGAATCCCCTCCCTTGCCCTGCTCCCCACACTGCTCTGGATGCAGCCCAAGCTCTACTTGGCTTTCTGGCCTGCAAGTGCACACTGCTGGCTCATGGTGAGCTCCTCCAGCAGCACCCCAAGGATCAGTGCTGGGCCCAGTCCTGTTCAATATCTTTATTGATGATCTGGACCAGGGCATTGAGTCCAGCATCAGTAAGTTTGCAGGTGACACCAAGCTAGGAGCAGCTGTGGAGCTGTTGGAAGGTAGGAGAGCCCTGCAGAGGGACCTGGCCAGGCTGGATGGGTGGGCAGAGGCCAATGGGATGAGACTGAACAAGGCCAAGTGCAGGGTTCTGCACTTTGGCCACAATAACCCCAAGCAGTGCTACAGGCTGGGGACTGAGTGGCTCTGGAAAGCAGCCAGGAGGAAAGGGACCTGGGGGTACTGATAGATAGTAGCTGAAGATGAGGCAGCAGTGTGCCCAGGTGGCCAAGAGAGCCAATGGCATCCTGGCCTGCATCAGGAGCAGTGTGGCCAGCAGGACAAGGGAGGTTATTCTGCCCCTGTGCTCAGCACTGCTCAGGCCACACCTTGAGTGCTGTGTCCAGTTCTGGGCCCCTCAATTCAAGAGAGATGTTGAGGTGCTGGAAGGTGTCCAGAGAAGGGCAACAAAGCTGGTGAGGGGCCTGGAACACAAACCCTATGAGGAGAGGCTGAGGGAGCTGGGGGTGTGCAGCCTGCAACAGAGGAGGCTCAGGGGTGATCTTATTACTGTCTACAACTACCTGAAGGGACATTGTAGCCAGGTAGGGGGTGGCCTCTTCTCCCAGGCAACCAGCAATAGAACAAGGGGACACAGTCTCAAGTTGTGCCAGGGTAGGTCTAGGCTGGATATTAGGAAGAAGTTCTTCACAGAGAGAGTGATTGGCATTGGAATGGGCTGCCCAGGGAGGTGGTGGAGGCACCGTCCCTGGGGGTCTTCAAGCAAAGCCTGGCTGAGGCACTTAGTGCCATGGTCTGGTTGACTGGATAGGGCTGGGTGCTAGGTTGGACTGGATGAGCTTGGAGGTCTCTTCCAGCCTGGTTGATTCTATGATTCACCCCCAAGTCCTTTTCTTCAGGGCTGTTCTCAAGCCATGCCCTGCCCAGCCTCTGTTGGTGCCTGGCATTGCCCCCACCCAGATACAGGACCCTACACATTACGTTTTTTCACCTTCTCTTATGTCATAGGCTTGAGAAATATTGGTTTTATTGGATGTTAGTTTTGTGGAGGGTTTTTTTTTCCCAGAATGTTTGCTTATGTTTAGAAAAATTACAAATGTTGGGCCCCTCACTACAAGAAAGACACTGAGCACCTGCAGTGTGTGTCCAGAGAAGGGCAGCAATGCTGGGGAAGGTTCTAGAGAACAGGGCTGGTGAGAAGCAGCTGAGGGAGCTGGGGGTGTTTAGTGTGGAGGAGAGGAGGCTGAGGGCAGACCTCATTGCTCTCTATAGCTCCCTGAAAAGAGGTTGGAGTGAGGTGAGGGTTGGGCTCTTCTCCCTAGTATCAAGTTATAGGACAAGAGAAAATGGCCTGAAATTGTGCTGGGGGAGGGTTACTTTGGAGATGATGAACAATTCCCTTGCTGCAAGAGTGATCAGAGATTGGCACAGGCTGCCCAGGGAGCTGGGGGAGTCCCCACGCTGGAGGTGTTCAAGAAACCTGTGACCATGGCACTGTGGGACACGGTTTAGTGGCCATGGTGGGGTTGGGTTGGTGGTTGGACTGGGGTCTTTTCTAAGGACCAATTCTCTGGTTCTATGAAATGCACTTGTGGGGAAAAAAAAAGTTCCTAGTAAAGTGTGAAATTGTCAGGGAAAATAGTTCTGAAAAGAAACATCAGAAACATTTCAAGGGACAGTTGTAGCCAGGGGGAGAAAGGAAAGCGAAGGGGAGGGAAAAAAACACCCACAAAAAAGATAGTGAAGCAAATTCAGAAAGCTGAAACATTTCCCCCTGCTTTGAACACTGAGCAACAGCTTGAAATGGATTCTGCAGTGTGGTGCCACAGAAAGCCTCTGAGCCACTGTGGTGCCTGAACCTGCTCTTACATCTGGAATAAACTTCTCCAGCTTTTTGAAGCTGCAGTTTGTTAAAATGGATGAGTTTGGTAACTTGGATGGATGTAAACCTTTCTATATCCCCAGAAAGGATAATTTGTGCACAGCCACTCCATCTATTTGCATATTCATTTAGATTATGCTCTAAATTGGGTATTTATTAGCTCTTTTAGCATGGACTTGCATTCTCCCTAAGCTTTTCTGAATAAACTTCATTTAGAGGAATAAGTTAATATTATTTGGTCATTTGCCTTCCTCAATCCTTGGAGTTCTGGAATTCACAGTGAAGGCTCTCTGGAGCTCTCAACACAGCAAGGACATGGATCTGATGGAGCAAGTCCAAGGGTAATGGCTTCAAACCAGAGCAGAGCAGATTGAGATTGGATGTGAGGAACACCCATGAGGGTGCTGGAACACTGCAGCAGGTTGTCCATTGAGGTGGTTTGGTCCCCATCCCTGGAGATGCTATGAGGACAGGCTGAGGGAGCTGGGGGGGGTTCAGCCTGGAGAAGAGGAGGCTCCAGGCAGACCTAAGAGCAGCCTGCTGGGACCTGAAGGGGGCTGCAAGAAGGCTGCAGAGGGACTGTGTGCAAAGGCCTGCATGGACAGGACAAGGGTAATGGCTTCAAACCAGAGCAGAGCAGATTGAGATTGGATGTGAGGAACACCCATGAGGGTGCTGGAACACTGCAGCAGGTTGTCCATTGAGGTGGTTTGGTCCCCATCCCTGGAGATACTCAAGGTGGAGCTCAACAGGGCTCTGGGCAACCTGATCTAGTCGAGGATGCTCCTGCTGACTGCAGAGGAGAGTTGGACTGGCTGAGCTTTGGAGGTGCCTTCCAACCCAGCCCATTCTGTGATCCCGTGATTAGGAGTTTAAGGAAGTTGAGAATATCTCCATGGAAAATGCAGGATTGTTGTGTTGCCTGTAGGGCCTCAGCGTGTTTTAGTGCTCACAGTAAATACAGAACTCTCTGAGCTTCGTGGAAAACTTTTGTTTTGAAAAAATTACCCCATTATTAATCAATGCATGCAGAGACATTTTGCAAGGGCTTGCAGAGATAGGACGAGAGGGAATGGCTCCAGCCTGGAAGAGGGGAGAGTGAGACTGGAGATTAGGAAGAAATTCTTGTCAGTGAGGGTGAGGAGACGCTGGAACAGGCTCCCCAGGAAGGCTGTGGATGTCTCCTCCTTCAAAGTGTTCAAGGCTAGGTTGGATGAGGCCTTGAGCAACCTGGGCTCGTGGGAGGTGTCCCTGTCCACGGCAGGGAGTTGGAGCTGGATCATGGAATTGTGGAATACTGGAATCATAAAATCATGGAATTATAGAATCATGGATACTCACAGAATTATAGAACCATGGAATCATAGACTCATTGAATTATAGAGCCATGGAATCATAGACTCACTGCATCATAGAACCATGGAATCATAGATTAATTGACTCATAGAACCACAGAATCATAGATTCATTGAATTATAGAACCATGGAATCATGGAATCATAGACTCACTGCATCATAGAATCATGGAATCATAGAATCATAGATTCATTGAATCATAGAACCGTGGAATCATAGATTCATTGACTCATAGAACCATAGAATCATAGACTCATTGAATCATAGAACCATGGAATCATGGAATGATAGACTCATTGAATCATAGAACCATGGAATCATAGACTCACTGCATCATAGAACCATGGAATCATAGAATCATAGATTCATTGAATCATGGAACCATGGAATCATGGAATCATAGACTCATTGAATCATAGAACCATGGAATCATAGACTCACTGCATCATAGAACCATGGAATCATAGAATCATAGATTCATTGAATCATGGAACCATGGAATCATAGATTCATTGACTCATAGAATCATAGACTCATTGAATCATAGAACCATGGAATCATAGAATCATAGACTCACTGCATCATAGAACCATGGAATCATAGAATCATGGAATCATTGAATCACAGAACCATGGAAGCATAGAATCATAGACTCATTGAATCACTGAATCATAGAACATGGAATCATAGAATCATAGACTCATTGAATCACTGAATCATAGAACATGGAATCATAGAATCATAGACTCATTGAATCACTGAATTATAGAACATGGAATCATAGACTCATTGAATCAAAGAATCATGGAATCACAGAATCATTAAATAATAGAACCATGGAATCACAGAATGATCTGGGTTGAAAGGGACCTCTGCAGTTAGCAGAGATGACCTTTAAGGTCCCTTCCAACCCTAACCATTCTATGCTTCTGTGATTTTGTGATGTTGCAGTTCTTTGAATCTGTGATTCTCTGAATGTTGCTTGGAAAATCTTTCTTGTATCTAACAAGAGTGTCTCAGAATTTCTTCGTTGGAAACATAACTTCACAAAGCTTATCCACCAGAGACATAGGTGTGTGAGTCTCTCTGAATCTATTGCCAGGCATACATAAAGAATGAATTGACCTTATATGATGACCTGGTTTGAGACAAGAGTCATTTTCCCTTGCTGTGGAGGCATGAGTTTAAGAACCTTCTCTTGATGGCACAGATTGATGGATCTCTTTCATCTACCACTAGATGTCATGCACTGATATCTGTCCCAACAGCTTCAGCTAGGAATACAGGTTGAGATTCAGAATTAGGAGGAGATTCTTCTCTTGTAAGAGTTTTTCACATTTTTCTTGCTATCTAAAATCATAGAATCATGGACTCAGAGAATCACAGAAAGGTTTAGGTTGGAAGGGACCTCAAAGCTCAGCCAGTTCCAACCCCCTGCCATAGGCAGAGACACTTCCCACTAGAACAGGTTGCTCAAGGCCTCATCCAGCCTGAACTTGAACACTCCAGGGAGGTTGTGGAGCACAGAATCACAGAATGTGATCTTTGAGCACATTGGGTGCTTCTGTGCTCCACAACCTCCCTGGGCAACCTGTGCCAGTGTCTCACCACCCTCACTGCAAACTTCTTCCTAACATCCACTTTCAGTCTCCTCTCTGCCAGTTTAAACCCATTCCTCCTCCTCCTGTCATTACAAGACCTTGTCAATAGTCCCTCCCCAGCCCTCCTGGAGCCCCCTGGAAGGCTACTCCAAGCTCTCCTGGAAGCCTTCTCTTCTCCAGGCTGCAGAGCCCCAACTCTTGTAGCCTGTCCTCATAGCAGAGCTGCTGCAGCCCTCTGAGCATCTTGGTGGCCTCCTCTGCTATGTCTCCCAGCAGTTCCATGTCCTTCTTGTGCTGGGGGCTCCAGAACTGCACAGTACAGTTTCATGCTTTCCATTCTGACAAAGCACTGTCAGGGCTCTCACAGATAGCAGTCACTGATGCAATGCAGGACACCCACAAATACCAGGTAAAGGTAAGAAAACAGAGGTGCACAAGTGCAGTGGGCAAACCCAAAGGGAATATGGCACCCTCAGTAAATGTGGCTACATCGATCTGCTAGAGGGTAGGGAGGCTTTGTGAAGTGACCTGGGCAGGTGAAAGCCATAGGCCAAGGCTAATTGTATGAAGATCATCAAGGCTAAGTGCCAGGTCCTGCACCTGGGTCTCAACAACCCCATAGTGAGCTACAGACCTGGAGATATGTGGTTGGAAAACTGTGACTCCAAGAGGGACCTGGGGGAGCTGGTTGGCAGTCCGTGAAATAGGAGTCATCGGTGCCCAGGTGGCCTAGAAAGCTAATGGCATCCTGGCTTGGGTTAGAAACAGGGTGGGCAGCAGGGACAGGAGGGGATCATCCTCCTGTGCTCAGCATTGTGGGGGGCTACAATTAATTTCTGGGCCACTCACTAGAAGAGAGACACTGAGGTAGTGAAGCATGTCTAGAGAAGTGCCTGCAGCAGCTGAGCTTGGCTGAGGGAGCTGGGGGTGTGCAGGCTGGAGAAGAGGAAGCTGAGGGAGACCTCCTTGCTCTCTACAGCTCCCTGCAGGGAGGCTGCAATGAGGAGGAGGCAGCCTCTGCTCCTTGGTGCCAAGGGACAGGAGCAGAGGAGATGGTTCCAAGCTGCCCTAGGGGAGGTTCAGGCTGGATGCTAGGAAATATTTCTTTCCAGAGAGGCTTCTCAGCCCCTGGAATGTTCTGCCCAGGGCAGTGCTGCAGTCCCCATCCCTGAAGGAGTTCAAGCAGCCTGTGGAACTGGTGCTTAAGGACATGGCTTGGTGTTGGCCCTTCAGTGCTTGGTGGAAGGTGGGACTGGATGAGCCTGGAGGTCTTCTCCAACTGAATGTGTTATGTGAATCTGTGATCATCTGAATATTTGATTGTTTACTTTAGTGGATTTTTTGGAGCATGCTATCAGTGTGAACCTCAACAGGTATTTGTGTTTCTCTAATATCTGGAAGTAGTTTGTCCTCTCTGGAGATATTCAAGACCTGCTTGGATGTGTTCCTGCATAACACCAAGCTGGGGGCAGATGTGGCTGGGTTGGAGGGCAGAAGGGCTCTGCAGCAGGACCTTGACCACCTGGACAGATGGGCAGAGTCCAAGGGGATGGCTTCAATAGCTCCAAGTGCAGGGTGCTGCACTTTGGCCACAGCAACCCCATGCAGAGATACAGGCTGGGGTCAGAGTGGCTGAGAGCAGCCAGACAGAGAGGGATCTGGGGGTGCTGATTGATACCCACCTGAACATGAGCCAGCAGTGTGCCCAGGTGGCCAAGAGAGCCAGTGGCATCCTGGCCTGCCTCAGGAATGGTGTGGCCAGCAGGAGCAGGGAGGTCATTCTGCCCCTGTACTCTGCACTGGTTAGACCACACCTTGAGTGCTGTGTTCAGTTCTGGGCCCCCCAGTTTAGGAGGGACATTGAGATGCTTGAGCGTGTCCAGAGAAGGGCGACGAGGCTGGGGAGAGGCCTTGAGCACAGCCCTACGAGGAGAGGCTGAGGGAGCTGGGATTGGTTAGCCTGGAGAAGAGGAGGCTCAGGGCAGACCTTATTGCTGTCTGCAACTACCTGAGGGGTGGTTGTGGCCAGGAGGAGGTTGCTCTCTTCTCTCAGGTGGCCAGCACCAGAACAAGAGGACACAGCCTCAGGCTGCACCAGGGGAGATTTAGGCTGGAGGTGAGGAGAAAGTTCTTCCCTGAGAGAGTCATTGGACACTGGAATGGGCTGCCCGGGGAGGTGGTGGAGTCGCCGTCCCTGGAGCTGTTCAAGGCAGGACTGGACGTGGCACTTGGTGCCATGGTCTGGCCTTGAGCTCTGTGCTAAAGGGTTGGACTTGATGATCTGTGAGGTCTTTTCCAACCCTGATGATACTGTGATACTGTGATAACCTCATCAAGGTGCTCCTGCTCTGGCAGGGGGGTTGGACTGGATGAACTTTGGAGGTCCCTTCCAGCCCCTAACAAACAGTCTGCAATTCTGTGGAAAGGAAATATAGTACCTGGATTTTAACTGTACCATATCAACAAACCTTTGTTGGTAGTCTCCATGCTTTTTTGTGAGCCAGGGCATAAATATCATATCAGTTTTTAAAGAGAGCAGAGGGAATCTTAGAGAGCAGTTTGATTAGTAACATCCTTGGAGTGGCCTTTCAGTACCTGAAGGGGGCTATAGGAGGGCTGGGGAGGGACTATTGACAAGGTCTTGTAATGACAGGAGGATGAATGAGTTTAAAGTGGCAGAGGGGGGAGACTGAAAGTGGATGTTAGGAAGAAGTTGTTTGGAGTGAGGGTGGTGAGACAGTGGCACAGATTGAGGGTGGTGACACACTGGCACAGGTTGAGGGTGGTGACACACTGGCACAGGTTGAGGGTGGTGACACACTGGCACAGGTTGCCCAGGGAGGTTGTGGAGCACAGAAGCACCCAATGTGATCAAAGATCACATTGGGTGCTTCTGTGCTCCACAACCTCCCTGGAGATGTTCAAGGCCAGGCTGGATGAGGTCTTGAGTGACCTGTTCTAGTGAGAGGTGTCCCTGCCTACGGCAGAGGGTTGGAGCTGGCTGAGCTTTGAGGTCCCTTCCAACCTAAACCATTCTGTGATTCCATGATCCTGGCTTGGCAGGGAGATTTAGACTTAATGATCTCCAGAGATTCCTTCCATTCTCCTACCACGCTGTGATTCTGTGATTTCACCCTGTGTGAGGTGAATGCAAAGAAAGCAGCACTAACATCTGAGATTCCAGTGCCTAGCTACAGTATTTGAAGGAGGAAGGGAAGCTGCAGAAAGGGATAGAGACCCTATTTGCCTCTTCATATGTTTTCAAAGCCCATATGCTCTCATGCAGTTAAAAAACAACTTCCTCAGAGTGTTACTATCAAGGTGACTTTGATTCCACTTGTCCCAGTCCTCTGTGATTGCTTTCAGCAACACTTGAAACAGATTTGGGGCGTGTAACTTTCCTTATTAGAGCTTCTTCTGGTGTTTGGATTCCTTTTTGCCTGCTTTTAGATCTTGGGGAAGACAGTTCAAAGCTGTCGCTCCCTTTAAGGGAGGAACTTGGATGGGTAAAAGAAGAAAGCAAAGTAATAGGAAGGAAGTAGATGTCAAGACACTTCCTTGAGTCATCCAAGGCATTGATAATTCAGCATGCCTGCTATTTACTGCAGGATAAAACAAGTAATTAGGGAGGTATCCATGTGTAATCTCCTGCTTTGTGACTTTGAAGAGCACCCTGCAAGCTCCTCATGCTCGTTGGCAGAGCTCCTATCCCAAGCTCAGAGGGTGCTACACAGTATCTGTGCCTAGGTCCTGCGATCCATAATGAAGCCTTAATAACACTTGGGCTCACTGAGCAGAGTCCAGTGCTTACTGGAATGCCCTGTGCACAGAATCACAGAATGAAGCAGGTTGGAAGAGACCTCTGAGATCATCCAGTCCAGCCTAGCACCCAGCCCTATCCAGTCAACCAGACCATGGCACCAAGTGCCTCATCCAGGCTTCTCTTGAACACCTCCAGGGATGGTGCCTCCACCACCTCCCTGGGCAGCCCATTCCAATGCCAATCACTCTCTCTGCCAACAACTTCCTCCTAACATCCAGCCTAGACATCCCCTGGCACAACTTGAGACTGTGTCCCCTTGTTCTGTTGCTGCTTGCCTGGCAGAAGAGCCCAACCCCCACCTGGCTACAGCCTCCCTTCAGGTAGTTGTAGACAGCAATGAGCTCTGCCCTGAGCCTCCTCTTCTACAGGCTGCACACCCCCAGCTCCCTCAGCCTCTCCTCACAGGGCTGTGCTCCAGCCCCCTCACCAGCCTTGCTGCCCTTCTCTGGTCATGTTCAAGCATCTCAACATCTTTCTTAAACTGAAAAGGAATTTTGTCCTCATGAGGGTGACAGAACCCTGGAACAGGTTGCCCAGGGGATTGTGGAGTCTCTCTGGAGATATTTAAGAGCCACCTGTGTGATCTCCTCTAGTTGATCCTGCTCTGGCAGGGGGGCTGGACCAGATGATCTTTCAAGGTCCCTTCCAGCCACTGGCATTCTATGATTCTATGATTCAATCTATGCAACTCTGTGATCCTTTGCTTCCCTTTTCACCACTCCCCACAATGACCCCAGCGATTTGGGGCATTGCAGGAATGGTTGTTCCAGGGTACTGATCACACTTATTTCCTTTTCTTAGATGACAAAAGCCAGGCAGACAAATTCCCTTGTAACAGAAAACCTCTTTTCTGGAAGCCTTCATGTTGTTTGCTAATGTGGTTTGAAAAACCCAGCCACGACAACCTGGCATTGAGATAAATTTGATTTGGTTTCTAATTAAGCAGAAAAGGAGTCCCAGAATTCAATAAACCCAAGCAGTAACTGGGGGATTGAGTGAGTTACCTTTTTCTATTCCACTATAATCATCTTATAGAGAGAGGTTTTCATGACCTTTAGAGCCACTTGAGAATCTAATAAATAGCATCAGCCCCAACTCTGTCAGCAGCAAAGATTTTTATCAAGCTGGTGCTATTGCTGTGCTTCTGTGCTTTTCTCTGTCTCTTCATTTTTTAGGGGGGGCTCATCCAGCATTTTTAAATGCTGCAGCATTTATTTTCATGCCACAGATTAAGCTGTTGCTTAGGGAAGCAAAAGCAACATTGGATGTATATATAGTGCATGGATTTGTGCCACTAACCTCATCTTGTTTCCATGGTTTTCTGTTGTTCTCCACAAATTTATTCTGGGTGGGATGTTTTGGGTTTTATTTTTTCTTCTTAATCCTGTGTTGTGCATATCTTTGGGAGGAGGAATTATCAAGCAATCACAAAGAGGCATTGAGAGAGAGCTACCACCTGAAGATTATATTGCTGGCTCTTTAGCTGGAGGCTGGCAGTTAAAACAAAAGGCTGAGAGTCTGAATGCTGGGAGTCTGTGCCTCTGTCACCCATGCACTGTGTGAAGTGAGGCAAAGCACTTTGCTTCATTATTCAGTGGCACAGACAAATCTGTCTGCAGGAATCACAGACTCACAGAATGTCAGGGGCTAGATGGGACCTCCAAAGCTCATCCAGTCCAACCCCCCTGCCAGAGCAGGAGCACCTAGAGCAGGTCACACAGAAACACAAGCAGGTGGGGTTTGAATGTCTCCAGAGAGGGAGTCTCTACAACCCCCTGATCAGCCTCTTCCAGGGGTCTGTCACCCTTGCAGGGAACAATTTCCTCCTTGTGTTTCCATGGCACTTCCTATGCCTCAGCTTCCACCACTGCCCCTTGTGCTGTCATTGGGCATCACCCAGCAGAGCCTGGCTCCAGCCTCTGCCCACTCACCCTGCACATCTTTATCAACATTGAGGAGGTCACATCTCAGTCTCTTTCCCTCCCAGCAGCACAGCCCCAGCTCCTTCAGTCTCTATCTGTAACAGAGATGTTCCAGTATCAGTATCAGTATCATCAGGGTTGGAAGAGACCTCACAGATCATCAAGTCCAACCCTTTAGCACAGAGCTCAAGGCCAGACCATGGCACCAAGTGCCACGTCCAGTCCTGCCTTGAACAGCTCCAGGGATGGCGACTCCACCACCTCCCCGGGCAGCCCATTCCAGTGTCCAATGACTCTCTCAGGGAAGAACTTCTTTGTCATCTTTGTGGCTCTGTGCTGGACTCTCTCAAGGAGTTCTATGTTTGTCTTTAACTGGGGGCCTAGAACTGGCCAAAGTACTCCAGGTGCAGCCTCGGCAGGGCAGAGTAGACAGGCAGGAGAATATCTTTTGACCTACTCAGCACAGCCCTTCTGGTGCACCCCAGAATGGCCTTGGTCCAACCGAGTTGGAAGAGACCTCCAAGCTCATCCAGCCCAACCTAGCACCCAGCCCTAGCCAGTCAACCAGACCATGGCACTAAGTGCCTCAGCCAGGCTTTGCTTCAACACCTGCAGGCACGGCGACTCCACCACCTCCCTGGGCAGCCCATTCCAGTGCCAGTCACTCAGCCTCCTCTTCTCCAGACTAAACAGCCCCAGGGCTTGTTAAGGAGGGGATCAGGTTTGAACCTGGGTTTGGGGTGAAATGCACTGAGGCCAATGTAAAAGTTACTGAATAATTTATCAATCTGTGCAGAGAGAACTTCCCCAAACTCATTCCCAAGTGACCCACACGGCCCCTGTGATGCAGCTGGCAGAGCTGGGTTTGCAGCCTGTCTCTGCACACTCAAACGATGTAGGAAGCATCTTCAGACAGGTTTCTCGCTGGAGAGCCTTGCGGCACAAACTGCCGCTGGGAGGTCAGGCAGAAACCCCTGCAAACCTGAGCCCAGAGCGCTGGGCTGCTCCCTGGCCCAGAGCCTCAGCACCTGCGCTCCAAAGGCACCAACAGGAGAGCAGAGATGCGGTGACAGCCGGGGGGGGCTGCAGGCGGTGACGGTGCCGTGGGGCTTTGCTGCTCGGTCAGTGCGAAGGGAGCAGGCCGCTGAGAGCGGCTCAGGGACACAGAGAGCTGCGGGCGGCTCTCGGCAGGCACCGGCGGGGAGCAGCGCCCGGGCACGGCAGCGCAGGGCGGGCTGGAGCCGTCCGGGCGAGCGCTGCGGCAGCCAGAGGCGGCCCTGGGCCGGGCGCGGCGGGGCCGGGGCGGCGGCGGCAGCTCCCCGGCTCCCAGCTCGCTGCTGGGGCGGTGCCTGCGTTCGGGCTCGACCCGGCAGGGTCAGGCTGCCAGCCGTAGGCGAGTCCCCGCTTCCAGGCGGTGCAAAGTGCCGTGGCAGGCAGGGGCAGGAGGCGGACAGGCGGCGAGCGAAAGAGAGGCGGCAGCAGCAGCAGCGGCGAGCAGGCGGCAGAGGTGAGCGCCTCGTTTGCTGTGCTCCCCTGTGTGTCAGCTGCGGGCCGAGGGTAGTGCTCCTGTGGCCGCGACGGCACCCAGCCGGCTCTGGCAGTCGGCCGGAGCACACCGAGCTCGGCAGGGTCCGCAGGCCTGGCCCCAGCTATGGGGGGGAGCAGCAGAGGCCTGGGGCCGGCAGGCCATGGGCTGGGCGCCTGGGCTCACGCAGCCGCCTCACAGCCTGGGCCTGGGCAGGCCTTGTGCCGCCGGCCCCCGCTGCCCCTGGGTGTTGGGGTGCGGAGGCTGGCGAGAGGCGAGATCGGGGTACTGACGACTCGAGACAGCAGCTTCCAGGCATCTGTGCATCAGTACATCAGTACAGCTTTATTAGGGTAGTGCAGTGTCTTATATAGTGCTCAGGGGAGGTGTTTCCAGCCAGCCTGGGGCTGGCAGAAGTGGACAGTACAGATTGGCCCCAAGTTATGTGTAAGGCAGAGATAGGTTACCTGTGGTAAACAACCTGTGAGTACCACCCAGGGGGGCTGGCCAGGGTCAGCCCCCTTGGGGCTGCGTCCGCCCCGGGGGCCGGCAGATCCCACCCCCTGACAGCTGTGCGTGGGCTGCTCACTGTTGTCAGCCTCGGCCTCTGGGCATCAGTAAGGCTCCAAGGACACTTCCCATCACAGGGCCTGATGTTTACATTCCATACCTCGTTGCAGGAGAAAGCTTCCCACGCCTGGGTGTCCGTTTGATAGGTGAACAGCTATGAGCTGTTTGGGCCCGAGTCCTCCACGACAGGGCTCTCGATCTCTCTCCACAGTGGAGATGCTCAAGTCCCCCAGTCATCCCCATGGCTCTCTGCCAGGCAGACTCTGCCAAGCAGGTCCCTTTCTCTCTTGAACTGAGGAGCCCAAACTGGAGACAGTAAAAAGAGTAAGTATAACTTACTCCCTTTTTCTGTTAGCCCACAGTACCATCCAACACTGACATCCCAGCATGAAAAGCCTGGCTGAGGCACTTAGTGCCCTGGTCTGGTTGACTGGCTAGGTCTGGGTGCTAGGTTGGACTGGTTGAGCTTGGAGGTCTCTTCCAACCTGGCTGATTCTGTGATTCTATGATATCTCAGGCCTTTACTCGTGCTGTGATGTGTTAGCTCAGTGACAGGGACTAAAGATTTGGCTGCATGTCCCTAGAAGGCAAATATTGAACAGTGCCTTCCGTCTATGACTTTTCCTCACAGAGATGAGTCTCTGTGCTTGAGCAATTCCCACTGGCACAGTTGCAGGCAAAGCACTGCTGTCTGCCAAGCTCCTGAATTAATCATTGGTGAGCATAGTACCCTAGGAGTGAGAACCTGGAGGCTTAAAATTAACACGAGGCCATTTTTGTTTCTGCAGCTCTGGCATTGAGCAAAGTGCTCTGCCGCATGATCTGTTGCATCAGCTCTGTTTGAACGAAAAACAACTCAAACAAACTCAACAAAGAGAAAAAAAGGAACAATTTCTGGGTTTCTTTTTTCCCCCCTTTCCCTACAATGTGTGAGAGGTTTGATTTTTGTTTGTCTCTGTTGCACCAGTTGTTCTTCTGCACCCTTTTGTGTGGTGCCTGCTGTTTTATGTGGCTACCTATCATAGAATCAACCAGGTTGGAAGAGACCTCCGAGCTTGTGCTAGTTTGAAGCTCATCCAGTCCAACCTAGCACCCAGCCCTATCCAGTCAACTGGACCATGGCAATAGGTGTCAAAAAATAAACACTCCTAAGTGAGTTAACTGTTTAGCCTGGAGAAAAGGAGGCTAAGGGGAGACCTTCTGTCTCTCTACAACGCCCTGAAAAGATGTTGGAGCCAAGCTGGCATCAAGTCTCTTCTCCCCAGTAACAAGCAGTAGGCTCAAAGTTGCACCAGGGGAGGTTTACTGGATGAGGCACTTAGTGCCATGGTCTAGTTGACTGGCTAGGGCTGGGTGCTAGGTTGGACTGGATGAGCTTGGAGGTCTCTTCCAACCTAGTTGATTCTATGATTCTATGATGTTAGAAGAAACTTCTTCACTGAAATGGTTTTTAAACACTGGAAGATGCTCCCCAGGGAGGTGGCTGAATCCCCATCCCTGGAGGTGTGCAAAAGAGGCAGAGATTTGGTGCTGAGGGCCATGGTTTAGCATCAGACTTGGTACAATTAGCGAATGGTTGCACTCAGTGACCTTAAAGGTCTTTTCCAATCAAACTGATTCTGTGAGCTCAGAAATTTTCACTCACTTCTATAGACAAATGTAGCAACAGAAGAAAATTCTATGGTTCTGTGTTGCAGATGAGCACTCAAGGGTCACTCACACTTGTGGTCAGAGATGCGGAGACTGAATAAACCCAGAAGCAGCTTTCTTCACCTATTGAATTAGTGATTATCCAGCAAAGAGTCAAGGCAAACCTCAGAGCTGAGAAACTGATTCTTTCAGAAAAAGATTAAGCACCTGGAATTGCAGATAACCTGGGCTGGGGGAAGAGGGAGTTTAGGCCACCTGCAAGAGATGACTTAAAACAAAGACTGTGACTATTATCTGAGTCTGGGAAAGGGTGGAACGAGGCAAAGGAGAGCTTTAAATTCAACTGAGTGCTGTAATCACCAATACAGCTATTGGAATCATGGAATCATAGGGGTTGGAAGTGACCTCTGGAGATCATAGAATCAACCAGGTTGGAAGAGACCTTCAACGTCGTCCAGTCCAACCTAGCACCCAGTCCTGTCCAATCAACTAGGCCATGGCACTAAGTGCCTCATCCAATCTTTTCTTGAACACCTCCAGGAAAGGCGACTCCGCCACCCCCCTGGCAGCCCAATCAGCTAGACCAACTCCCAAATCATAGAATCAGTTCAGTTAGAAAAGACCTCTAAGATCATGGAGTCTAAACATCAACCTAACACCACCACAGCCTTTAGACCATGTCCCAGAGTGCTATGCCTACCTGATTTTTGAACACCCGCAGACATGGTGACTCCAGCACCTCTCTGGGCAGTCTGTTCCAATGCCTGTCTACTTTTTCAGTAAAGAAAACTTTCCTGCTATCCAGCCTACACCTTCCCTGGCACAACTGGATGCTGTTTCCTCTCCTTCTATCACAGTAGAGAGAAGAGACCAAAACCCACCTCACTACAACCTCTTTTCAGGTAGTTGTAGAAAGATGTAGAAAACATCCTGCCTTCAGCCTCTGCTTTTCCAGACCAAACAGTCCCAGTTCCACTCTTATTTCCAATAGACTTAATTCTATCAAACTCTCCCATGAAAACTTTGCTTCCTCTGCTGAGCATTTTCATCCTCTGTAAAAAATATCCTGAAAACAGATCTCCAGTTAGCTTCATCCCGTGTGTTTTTGCATTTGGCACTGATTCTTAGATGCTTGAGTAGATCAGAGGGGGGAAAAAAAAACATCTTTCCTCCTTTTCATGGATGGAAAAATAGATTGAAGCTTGTAGCAATACTGAAGATCAATAGTGAGACACTCAGCATCTCATTGAGGTGATCTGTTTAATTTGTAATCAAAATGAGAGGAGCTGTTCTGCATAGAGCAAGGTCTTGTAGTGACAGGGAGGGGGGGGGAGGAATGGGCTTAAAGTGGCAGAGGGGAGATTGAAACTGGGTGTTAGGAAGTTCTTTGCAATCAGGGTGGTGAGAGACTGGCACAGGTTGCCCAGGGAGGTTGTGGAGCACAGAATCATCAAATGTGATCTTTGATCACATTCGGTGCTTCTGTGCTCCACAACCTCCCTGGAGGTGTTCAAGGCCAGATTGGATGAGGTCTTGAGCAACCTGTTCTAGTGGGAGGTGTCCCTGCCTATGGTAGGGGGTTGGAACTGGCTGATCTGTGAGGTCCCTTCCAACCTAAACCATTCTATGATTCTATCTCAAAGGTGTCTTTCAGCCAAAGCAGTTCTATGAAGATGTGGTTTCCGTTTGAATTTACCTTCCATTTTGTACAGCCAATGCACTGATCTCATGCCACTGTGCTTCTTCCCAATCTATGATTCTGGAGTCAAGCTGTGCCTCTCAACTGTAGGCTATGCTGGATGGTGGAGAGCCTGAACAGCTGTCAGGTGAAGCCAGCCAGACTTCATTTGTGTGAGGTTTAAGTTGGATGTTAGGAAGCAGTTCCTGCTGGAAAGGGGAATTAGAGACTGGAATGGACTGCCCAGGGAGGTGGTGGAGTTGCCATCCCTGGAGGTATTAAAGGACAGTTTGGATGTGGTACTCAGTGCCATGGTGTGGTTGCTGTGGTGGTGCTAGGTCATAGGCTGGACTGGATGATCTCAGAGGTCTATCACAGCCCCTCAGTGCCATGGTCTGGTTGCTGTGGTGGTGCTAGGTCATAGACTGGACTGGATGATCTCTGAGGTCTATCACAGCCCCTCAGTGCCATGGTCTGGTTGCTGTGGTGGTGCTAGGTCATAGACTGGACTGGATGATCTCTGAGGTCTATCACAGCCCCTCAGTGCCATGGTCTGGTTGCTGTGGTGGTGCTAGGTCATAGACTGGACTGGGTGATCTCAGAGGTCTATCACAGCCACTCAGTGCCATGGTGTGGTTGCTGTGGTGGTGCTAGGTCACAGGCTGGACTGGATGATCTCAGAGGTCTATCGCAGCCACTCAGTGCCATGGTGTGGTTGCTGTGGTGGTGCTAGGTCACAGGCTGGACTGGATGATCTCTGAGGTCTATTGCAGCCACTCAGTGCTGGTTGCTGTGGTGGTGCTAGGTCACAGGCTGGACTGGATGATCTCCTAGGTCTATCACAGCCCCTCAGTGCCATGGTCTGTTTGCTGTGGTGGTGCTAGGTCACAGGCTGGACTGGATGATCTCTGAGGTCTATCACAGCCACTCAGTGCCATGGTCTGTTTGCTGTGGTGGTGCTAGGTCATAGGTTGGACTGGATGATCTCTGAGGTTTATTTCCAGCCTTGGTGATTCTGTGGTCTCTCCAGCTTCTCAGCACCTCAGGTTCTGTCGACTTTGCTGTACTCAGTATTGTTCCAAGCCAATCCAGCACTTTTGTCTTCTCTAGTGTTCAGAGTAAGTTCCATAATGCTTTCTCTTCTCCAATTATCAACTTTCTCTAGCTGGCTTTGCTGGAATGCCCTCTAATTTTTCCAATGTCATTTATGTAATGAGAAGACCATTATTTGTATGAGAATTGCACTCATCTGTCTTATTAAAAGCTCATTCACTTGCAGATACTCCATTTCCCATAGGCTTCCATGGAGTTATTAACTCTCCCAGCCTTCATTACTGAAAGCAACATAGTATATAAAAACTGGTCCAAGTTTCCCTCCTTCTGTATTCCAAATCATTCCTCTTGATTCTAATGGCCTTCCTTAACATCTCTGTGGGAATATTAGCAGCAGCTTTATATATGTTTTATATGCTTCTATCAATCCTTCCATGTGGGAAATGGTTTAATGGGCATGGTGGTAATAGGTTGATGGTTGGACTCGATGGTCTTAGAGTTCTTTTCCAAAGGAAACAGTTCAGTGATGCTGTGGAATTACAGAATCACAGAATTCATCAGGTTGGAAAAGATCTTTGAGATCATCAAGTCCAACCCAACCCCATCTAATAACTAAACCATGGCACATTTGTTAGATCCTCTCTCAGGCTGAACATCTTCAGGTCTCTCAGCCATTGCCTTGCTGAACTGTGTGACTTGAAAGACAAACAAAGAATCCATTCAGGCACTCCCAATATAAAGCAATCAAGGCAGTCTACTACCAAACACATAACCCCATGCATTCTGAGAACAAATGTGACCACAGGATCAGAGGATGTTAGGGGTTGGAAGGGACTTCTGGAGAGCTTCCAGTCCAAACCCTCTGCCACAGCAGGACCAGAGAATCCAGCACAGGTGGCACAGGAACACATCCAGACAGGGATGCAAAAGCTCCAGACAAGGAGACTCCACAACCTCTCTGGGCAGCCTGTGCCACTGCTCTCTCACCCTTACAGCAAAGAAGTTCTTCCTCATGCTGAGCTGCAGCTTCCTGTGCTGCAGTTTCCATCCCTTGCCCTTGTCCTATGGCAGGGCACAAGTGAGCAGAGGCTGTCCCTGTGCCTTCCTTCCTGACCCCCAGCCCTCAGCTCTTGACAGACATTGCTCAGCTCCCTCTCAGCCTTCTCCTCTGCAGACTGAACAGCCCCAGGGCTCTCAGCCTCTCCTCACCAGGCAGTGCTGCAGTCCCTTCAGCATCCTTGCAGCCCTGCCCTGGACTCTCTCCAGCAGATTCCTGTCCCCCTTAAAGTGGGGAGCCCATTCCAGGAGGGCCTGACCAGGGTAGAGTAGAAGGGGAGAACCCTCCTTGATCTGCTGGACACGTGCAGATTGCAGGTTACCTGAAAAGTTTCAGTGTGGACAAACAAACTCAGAGTGCCTTTTGAAGGCAAAATGTGCTTCAAGAGAGCATAGTTTACATCTCTCACCTCTTCATCATTTACTGAGATTTTAATGTAATGGCATCTGTTGGGAGGGGTTGGGTTTTTCTCTGTGTGTGTGTGGTGGTTAGCATTCCATACAAGGTAAAGGGAATGCTGAGGCTTTGTTCAGCTTGCCCTCCAAGTGCAGGAAAGCCTAGCTCATTAGAACAAGGAAATTCACTAATGCTAAACAATGCAGTTACTCTGTTAAAACTGTATTCCAAAATGGTGATGTCATGAGGTTGAAGAGTGACTGGCTGAGGTCAGTGGAAAAAGATAACAAACCAAATTCCCTATCACTTGGTCTCACCAAGGAAGCATCTGGTGCCATATCCAGCTGGGGGGCAGTCACTAGTGGTGTGCCCCAGGGATCAGTGCTGGGCCCAATCCTGTTTAATATCTCCATTGATGATCTGGATGAGGGCATTGAGTCCTCCATCAGTGAGTTTGCAGACAACACCAATCTGGTAGCAAGTATGGATCTGTTTGAGGGCAGCAGGGCTCTGCAGAGGGACCTGGACAGGCTGCACAGATGGGCACAGTCCAATGCCATGAATTTTAAGTTAAAGCCTCCAATTTTCTACCAGATTGATGATTTTAAAGCCTCCTATTATCCACCAGAGTGATGATTTTAATTAATAAAGTTAATGACTAATTTGTTTTCATGTTTCCTTAGAGCCAGCTCCCACTGAATATAAAGGCAATCAGAGTGATAACCAAGCATTAGAAACACTTCACTTTGGGAGCTGCAGCCTGTGAGCAGTAGCTTGCATACAATTGCTGCAGCCATCCCTCAGGAAATGATTCTGGTTTAGAGAAGAGTGGGAAATTTATGATGAAATTGATTCAGGACACAAGAGGAAGGGAGAGAAGCCAGGGAGAGCAGCCAGGCAGAGAGTGACCCAGGGGGACTGGTTGGCAGCTGAACATGAGCCAGCAGTGTGCCCAGGTGGCCAAGAAGGCCAATGGCATCCTGGCCTGTATCAGGAACAGTGTGGCCAGCAGGACCAGGACAGTCCTTCTGCCCCTGTGATGACACTGGTTAGATCACACCTTGAGTGTTGTGTCCAGTTCTGGGCCCCCCAGTTTAGGAGGGACATTGAGATGCTGAAACATGTCCAGAGAAGGGCAGCAAGGCTGGTGAGGGGGCTGGAGCACAGGCCTGTGAGGAGAGGCTGAGGGAGCTGGGGGTGTGCAGCCTGCAGAAGAGGAGGCTCAGGGCAGAGCTCATTGCTGCCTACAACTCCTTGCAGGGAGGCTGTAGCCAGGTGGGGTTGGGCTCTTTTGTCAGGCACTAAGCAACAGAAGAAGAGGACACAGCCTCAAGCTGCGCCAGGGATTTAGGCTGGAGGTGAGGAGAAAGTTCTTCCCTGAGAGAGTCATTGGACACTGGAATGGGCTGCCCGGGGAGGTGGTGGAGTCGCCGTCCCTGGAGCTGTTCAAGGCAGGACTGGACGTGGCACTTGGTGCCATGGTCTGGCCTTGAGCTCTGTGGTAAAGGGTTGGACTTGATGATCTGTGAGGTCTCTTCCAACCCTGATGATACTGTGATACTGTGATCTGTTTGGTGGAGATGGATGTTTTTATGATCTTAATTCTTCACTAATAGGGATTTACATAGGTGGTTAAACCAAGCAAGCTCTACCTCTCATTTTTGTGATCTGAGGAGAAATGCACTGCTAGTTATAGGAGTTCAGGCACTAATATGATTAATGCTGCTCATGAGCTGTTAAATGGAAAAATTAATTTACACTTAACAAGCTGCCAGCTCACACCCAAACCAGTGATTGCTTCTCTTCCTTCAGCACCATTCCTGGGGAGAAGGAGTTGGAATCCATGGTGGGCAACATGAGGACCATGAGCCAGCGTTGTGCTCTTGTAGTAGAATGGCATCCTGAGGTGCACCAAGAAGAGTGTGGCAAACAGGTTGAGGGAGGTTCTCCTCACTGCCTGCTCTGCCCTAGTTTCATTCCCTTAGTTGTCTTTGTGGCTCTGTGCTGGACTCTCTCAAGCAGGTCTATGTCCCTCTTGAACTGTGGGCCCCAGAACTGGACACAGTACTCCAGATGTGGCCTCACCAGGGCAGAGCAGAGGAGCAGAAGAACCTCTCTCAACCTACTAGCCACACCTGATGAGAGACGGTGAAGCAGTGGATATTCACCCACCCCTCTTGATGTTTAGTGCCTTCCTCTTCTATCAAAACACTGTCACAGGTTGCCCAGGGAGATTGTGGTTGCTCTCTCTCTGGAGGTGTTCAAGGTGTTAGATGAAGCCTTGAGTGACCTATTCCAGTGGGAGATGTCCCTGCCTATGATGGGGGATTGGAACTGGATGATCCGTGAGGTCTTTTCCAACCTCAACCATTCTATGATCCCCCCAGAGTTTCAGTGACATTCCTTCCCTTATTGCCATTCTCTCTTTATGTTCCTGTACTATAGGCACCAAGAGCCAATGTAAGCAGCAGTCAGGGCTGGCTGTGAGGCTGGCTGTGAGGCTGGCTGTGAGAGGCATTATTGTAGTTACTTAGCAGCCAGGAAGATGAGATCATGTGGAACTTCCACGCAGGCAATGAAAGAGGAAGCAACATGTAGGCAGTTAGGATATTAATACCCAGCTAAGACCTCTGTATGAAAAGATACCAACATCAAAACTTTGGCTTCAGGTTTTGGGTTGGAAATAACTGTATCTTCTGGATGATGGCTTCAGGCTGGGAACACCTGTATGGACTCTAGGATTTATTCCTTTTCTTGCGAATGTGGCTCCACTTCACAATGAGCTTTGGCATTGCAGCACCATCTTACTGTCAGGAAAACATCTGACACTGTCTCCCACATCATCCTCACAGCTAAACTCAGGCAGTGTGGGCTGGGTAGTCAGGCAGTGAGGTGGATGGGAACTGGTGGAAGGAAAGTGAGTCAGAGAGTTGTGGTCAATGGGATGGAGTCCAGTTGCAGGCCTGTAGCTAGTGGGGACACTCAAGGGTCAGTACTGGGACCAGTTCTGTTCAATATATTCATCAGTGACCTGGGTGAGGGCACAGAGGGCACTGCCAGCAAGTTTGCTGATGGCACCAAACTGGGCAGAGTGGCTGAGACACAGGAGGATTCTGCTGCCATCCAGCCAGACTTGAGCAGGCTGAGAGCTGGGCAGGAAGAGATTGCATGAAATTGAGCAAGGGCAAGGGGAGAGTCTGGCACCTGGGAAAGAACAACCTCAGGGAGCAGTGTAGGTTGGGGACTGACCTGCTGGAGAGCAGTGAAGGGGGAAAGGATCTGGGGGTCCTGGTTGATGGGAGGTAGACCATGAGCAAGCAATGTGCTCTGGTGGCCAGGAGGGCCAGTGCCATTGTGGGGTGGATTAGAAGGGCTGTGGTGAGTAGGTCCAGAGAGGTTCTCCTGCCCCTCTACTCTGCCTTGCTGAGGCCACATCTGGAGTACTGTGTTCAGTTCTGGCCTCCCTCCCAGTTCAAGAGAGATGTAGAACTGCTTGAGAGAGTCCAGCACAGAGCCACAAAGATGCTGAAGGGAATGGAACATCTCTGTTAGGAGGAGAGCCTGAGGGAGCTGTGGCTGTGCTGCTGGGAGAGGAGGAGCCTGAGAGGTGACCTCAGTCATGGTGATAAGGATGTGCAGGGTGAGTGGGCAGAGGCTGGAGCCAGGCTCTGCTGGGTGATGCCCAATGACAGCACAAGGGGCAGTGGTGGAAGCTGAGGCAGAGGAATTTCCATGGAAACAGGAGGAGGATTTAGGATTTTTTTCCCTGTGAGTGTGACAGAAGCCTGGAACAGGCTGCCCAGGGTGGTTGTGGAGTCTCCCCCCCTGGAGATATTCAATCCTCACCTGGATGTATTCCTGTGTGACCTGCTGTAGGTGCTCCTGCTCTGGCAGGAGGGGTGGACTGGCTTAGCTTTGGAGGTCCCTTCTGACCCCTGACATTCTGGGAGTCTGTGATTCTGTATGATGGAGTCACCATCCCTGGAGGTGTTCAGGAAACCTGTGGACATGGCACTTCAGGCCATGGTGCAGTGACTGTGGTGGTGTTCAGTAGATGTTTGGAATCGATGATCTTGGAAACCTTTTCCAGCCTAAACAATTCTGTCAAATCTGTAATGTAAAGGAAAAAGTGTAGCAAGGGTTTATATAATCAGGCTTTGAAGTGAAGGAATGTCTCCTGTGGTTCTACACTGGTGTCTGTGTTGTCTCACAGTCAGAAATGACTCAGAAGATGAGGTGAGATCAGATGAGAGAGGTGAGCAGCTTATTCGTGGGAACAAATTACAGTAGGTAAGAAAGATGAAGGTCTAGAGCAAAGCACAAGTTCACAAAACTGAGCAATGGTAAGAAAAGGGCAGACAAAATGAAATATGAATGAATGTTGTGGTTCATATAGAGGGAAATAGAGAGCCACAAAGATGCTGCAGTCAGTGGAACACCTCCTGGCTGGGGATAGGCTGAGGGAGCTGGGGCTTGGAGCTTGTAGAGGAGGAGCCTGAGGGGTGACCTCAGTCATGTTGATAAAGATGTGCAGGGGCCAGTGTCAGGAGCAGTCAGCCAGGCTCTGCTCAGGGGTGTTCAGTGGTAGGAAAAGGAGCCCTGAGGGTAGGCTGGAGCAGAGGAGGTTCCATGTGAACATAAATGAACACTTTTTCACTGCCAGGGTGCTGGAGCCCTGGAACAGGCTGCCCTGGGCCTTGTGGAGACATTCTCCTTCACTGGAGGCATTCAGAGTCCACCTGGATGTGTTCCTGTGTGACCTGCCCTGAGTGTGCCTGCTCTGGCAGTGGAGTTGGGCTTGAATAAGCTTTGAAAGTCCTTTCCAACCCCTAACATTCTGTGATTCTGAGTGACTCTGTAAAAACCTGTTCTTTCGCATTTACAAAGAAGAGAGAGGAACTGATTATTGCTATTGGTGACTGAAATTTGAGGTTATCATGATGAATTGCAAGAAATGGTAAGTTAATTAGCAAGAGTCACCAAGAGAGCAAATATGAGGCCAGGGACTATTTCAAAAGGAATAAAAATCAAAAGGGGAAAAGTTGCTATGCTGTTGTTAAATCCAGAGGACAGCTGAAGCTTGAAGATATGCTCAGTTATGGGCTTTCTGTTTCAAAGAGGAATGTGATACAACAGAAAAGCTGAAGAGAAGGGTAGAAATGGTGTTCAAAGATATGGTCTGGGTTTTCTTTGATAGCAGTGCTTAAGAACAGAGAAGAGTCATGAGGATGATCAGAGGGCTGCAGCTCCTCTCACAGCATCAAAGAACTCCAGGGATTGGAAGGGACCCAAAGAGATCATCAAGTCCAACTCCCCTGTCAGAGCAGGATCATGCAATCTAGCTCAGATCAGAGAGGAACACATCCAGACAGGCCTTGAAAGGCTCCAGAGAAGGAGACTCCACAACCTCTATGGGCAGCCTGTGCCAGTGCTCTGGGACCCTTACAGTAAAGAAGTTCTCCCTTGTGTTGAGCTGGAACCTCTTTTGCTGCAACTTACATCCATTGCTCCTTGTCCTATCCCAGGGAGCAAGTGAGCAGAACCTGTCTGCCACTCCTGACTCCCAGCCCTCAGACAGCCCTCAGATAACCATTGATTAAATCCCCTCTCAGTCTTCTCTTCTGCAGACTGAGCAGCCCCAGGTCCCTCACCAGGCAGTGCTCCAATCCCCTAACCATCCTCGTGGCCCTGTGGTGGACCCTCTCCAGCAGATCCCTGTCCTTCTTAAAACAGGGAGCCCAAAACTGAATGCAGGACAGGTTGAAAGAGTGGTGAGTATTGCAGGGAATTCTGGAGTCTCCATCTCTGGAGACATTCCAAAGCCACCTGGATGTGTTCCTGTGTAACTTTCTCTGGGTGAACCTGCCTTGGCAGGGGGATTGGACTCAATGATCTCTAGAGTTCTGTTTCAACTCCTGCTATTCTGTGATTCAGATTCTGTGAGAGCAGAGAGTAACATCCACCCCTCTAATGCCTCCAGGCTGTCCTAGACACCCACGAGCAGTCACAGATGAAGGTGGAGTGTTCAACCTCTAAATAAGGCTGATGAAGGAATGTTTAACTTCTTGCCCCAGAAAATGTGCAAACTTGAATTCATCAGTCCAGGGAAGGGCCACGAGGATGATCAGAGGGCTGGAGCTGCTTTGCTATGAGGACAGGCTTGAGAGAGTTGGGGTTGTTCAGTTTGGAGAAGGGAAGACTCCCAGGTGACCTTCTTGTGGCCTTGCAGTGTCTGAAGGAAAGCTGGGGAGGGACTTTGTAGGGTGTCAGGTAGCAATAGGTCTGGGGGGAATGGATCCAAGCTAGAGGAGGGCAGGTTGAGATCAGACCTTAGGAAGAAGTTTTTCCACATGAGGGTGGTGAGAGACTGGCAGAGGTTGCCCAGGGAGGTGGTGGAAGCCTCATCCCTGGATGTTTTGAAGGCCAGGCTGGATGTGTCTCTGGGCAAGCTGATCTAGTGTGAGGTGTCCCTGCCCATGGCAGGGGGTTGGAATTGGATGATCCTTAAGGTCCCTTCCAACCCTGACCATTCTGTGATTCATCCATAGATGCTTGATGCAGCAGAGACTGAGGTGAGAGTGTTCAGTATCAGGTTTTTACCTGCTCATGGAAGTTCACTAACAGCAAAATGAGATCATGTTGGATTCTAGGCACTTGCCAGGGCCACCCAGCAGCTAAACTAAGAACTCTTCACTACCTCTGCTTTAGGTGCCTAAATGCTTTTGTGGTCATAGCTCAGAATATTGAGTTAATGGATTATTTGAGGACATTAGACACATTGAATATGGATGTTTGCCCTATCAAAGCACACATTTTAATCCTTTTTTAACCACTTTAAACATTACCATAGCAGAATGTTCCTCTTCCCCCTCCCATCAAATCCACCCAATCAAATCATGACTCAGCTCAACAGGGTCCTGAGCCATCTCATTTCACCTACGCTACTACCTAGAAAAATTGGACCAGATGATCCTTGGGGGTCCCTTCCAACCTGATATTCTGTGATGTGAGAAGTTCCAAAGCAAAGCAAGGTAAACAAAAAAGGATTTTAATGTAAGTTGCTAAAATCTTTACTGTGTTTATGCATTCCTTTTGGTAAATAGGCAGTAAAATAGGTAGGAGCACAGCTGTGAACAGCTTCATTGCTCCCTAATCCTTTAATAAATGCCCACTGTAAATCTTAGCAGCAGATTATGCACACATCAGATCCATTTAGAGAGAGGCTGAGTAGATTTAAAGTCCAAAGATACTGCATTGATAGCATCACTTTGCTGGTTGCAAACAAAGCTTTTAGAAATGTAAGATTTTTTTTATGGGCCATTTCTGCTTTCTCAGGTCTCACAAAGCAAAGTTCTGCTTGGACTGGAAGCAGCAGGTTGGTAAAAGTTACCTTTTTTTGTAGGGAAACATTTCATAGTCTGAGAGAGAAGGGCCACGAGGATGAGCAGAGGGTGGAGCTGCTCTGCTATGGGGATAGGCTGAGAGAATTGGGGCTGTTCAACTGGAGAAGAGAAGGCTCAAGGTGACCTTGGAGTGGCCTCCTAGTATCTGAAATGGGCCACAAGAAAGCTGGGGAAGGACTTTTTAGGGTGTCAGGTAGTGATAGGACTGGGGAGGATGGATTCCCCAAGGTAGAGGAGAGAAGATTTAGATTGGATGTCAGGAAAATGTTTTTCATCGTGATGGTGGTGAGAGACTGGCAGAGGTTGCCCAGGGAGGTGATGGGGGCCTCATCCCTGGGTGTTTTTAAGGCCAGGCTGGATGTGGCTCTGGGCAAGGCTGGAGCCAGACTCTTCTTGGTGATGGCTGATGACAGCACAAGGGGCAATGGTAGAAGCTGAGGAAGGACTTTTGTGGATGTCAGGTAGTGGTAGGACTGGGGGGGAATGGATCCAAGCTAAAGGAGGGCAGATTGATTTTAGACCTTAGGAGGAAGTCCTTCAGCATGAGGATGGTGAGACACTGGCACAGGGTGCCCAGGGAGGTGGTGGAAGCCTCATCCCTGGAGTTTTTGGCTGGATGTGGCTCTGGGCAAGCTGATCTAGTTGAGGTGTCCCTGCCCATGGAGGGGACAGTAACTGAATGATCCTTGGGGTCTCTTACAATGCTTCCAACTCTGTGATTCTGTAACATGATTTATTGGTGGCCTGACAGTGTTACGCTGATGGTTGGACTTGATGATTATAAAACTCTTTTCCAACCAAAAGGATTTTATGAGTAAACAAACAAACACAAAAAAACCCTAATTTAATAGTTTTAAATCTGGAAAGGACAATGAACAGAAAATATGATAAAGGCCTGTGAAACTGGAACTGGTACAGGAAAAGGAAATAGGAATCTCCTCCAAAAGCAAAGTGAGGCTGGACAGGGCTCTGAGCAACCTGCTCTAGCTGAGGATGTCCCTGCTGACTGTAGAGGAAGCTGGACTAGATGAGCTTTGTGTGTCTCTTCCAACCCAGCCTATCCTGTGATCTGACAAAGAGATGTTGCTGACATGCACAATATCAGTCTTCTGCTTGCACTTTGAACCTGTAGTCCTATCCTTACTTTCATAGAAACATAGAATCAACCAGGTTGGAAGAGACCTCCAAGATCATCCAGTCCAACCTATCCTCTAGCCCTATGCAGGCAACTAGACCATAGCACTAAGTGCCTCATCTAGTCTTTTCTTTAGGGCACAGACTGTGTCTTGGAGGAAAGGTGAAGGGCACTTTTGTAGCCTCCAAACCAAAGGCCTTATCCTCCTTTCTGCAGCAATATCATCAGCCCAATGGCTGTCATCTGTCAATCACAGATGGGTTAATTGACAAGGGCTTGTAATGATAGGATGGGAAAGAATGGCTTTAAGATGGAGGAGGGGAGATTGAGACTGGAGATTAGGAAGAAATTACTTCCAGTGAGGGTGGTGAGACACGGGAATAGGTTGTCCAGGGAGGTTGTGGATTCCCCCTCCTGGCAGTGTTCAAGGCCAGGTTGGACAGGATCTGGTCTAGTGGAAGTTGTCTCTGCCACAGGCAGGGGTTTGAAGCAGGTGATCTTTAATGTTCCTTCCAATCCAAACCATTCATTTATGTCCTCAAGCTGAAAGTCAGGAGGTGTAGACTGGATATTAAGAAAAAAGTTTTTCACAGAGAGAGTGGTCTGGAATGTGCTGCCCAGGGAGGTGGTGGAGTCACCCACCCTGGGTGTGTTTAAGGGTCCTTTGGATGTGGTGCTTGGGGCTATGGTTGAAGGTGAATCTTGTAGATTAGGGTTCTAGGTTGGACTTGGTGATCCTGAGGGGCTTTGCGTACCTGGATGATTCTGTGATTTTCTTACTCTTGACCCCAAAGGGAAAGAGAAGGCAGAAAGTACTCACACAGCCTGATATGGGATCATGATCTGCCATCCATGGTCACATATTTACATGTGAGCACTTTCCCCTTTCTCTTTACTCATAGTTTAATGTGACCTGCTTGAATTTACTCTGGAGCAGAAGGGAAAAAGGAGACCAAATGTCTGTCAACAGTCTTAATAGGTATGTATTGATGCAGTACCACTTCAGTTCCCTCCTGCAAATGTCAGTGCTCTCACACAAGCACAGAATGTCAGGTTGCAAGGGACCCCCAAACTTTCTAGGTGGCAGTCTAGTTGAAATGAGCTGGCTCAGGACACCATCAAGCTGAGTTTTAAAACTGTCTGATGGAGGAGAATCTACTATTTCACTCAAGAGATGATTCCAGTGTCTTACTCTTCCCATAGGGAAACATTCTCAAATGGATTCCAGTTGGAATCTCCCCAGCAGTCACTTGTCCCCATCACCTCTTGTCTTTTCTGTGGGACTCCTTGGAAAAAAGGAGTCTCCATCCTCCTGGTAGCCACTCTGATGTCCTGGACCATGATAATAAGGTCTGCCCTAAGACTTCTCTTCTCCAGGCTGAAACAATCCCAGCTCTCTCAGCCTTTCCTCCCCTGGCAGGGCTGCCAGCCCTCTGAGCATTCTCCTGGCCCTTGACTGGACACCTTTCAGCCTGTTCACATCTTCTTTGTACAGCAGTTTGATGCTCACCAAGACTGCCAGGTCCCTTTGCACAGGGCTGCTGCCAAGCCAGGTGGCTCCCAGCCTAAGCTGCACTTCTGAGTTAGGTATTCCCAGGTGCAGGACCTGTCCTCATTGAACTTCCTCAGATTTCTGCCAGCCCACTCCATCACCCTGCCCTGGTCTTTCTGGAGGGAGGCTCTGCCTTCTGGTGCATCAACCTCCCCACTCATTTTGGTGTCATCTGCAGAGTTCCTCGGGCTGCTGTTGATAAGCAACACAGATCACTCAGGAAGATTTTCAACAGCCTTGGGCCCAGCTTGTGCCAGGCTGTGCCAGCTAGAGGAAGAACTCTTTGTTTCCACCCTCTGGGTAGGACTTGTCAGCTGGTTCCCCACCCACCACACGCTGACCACCTATCTTGGCAAACTCATTCCTGTTTCCTGGCACACTCCCTCTGTGCCTTCCTGCTAAAGGGAGCTTAGTTAATATTCTGAAGGCAGCCAATGCACTGATTTCATCCCATTGTGCTTCTTCCCAGACTGAGCTTCACTCCTGGGTTAGGTATTCCCAGGTGCAAGACCCTATGGTGAAATCTTGGGACATGAGTACAGGGTAAGAGCACCTTGATGAAGTTTGCAGATGACACCAAACTGATTGGGGAAGTTGATGCTGCAGTTCAGCAGGACAAGGGTAGGGTCTTGCACCTGGATATACCTAACACAGCAGCACAAATCAGACTGGGAAGAAGCACAATGGGACAGGATCAGTGCACTGGCTGTACAAAATGGGAGGTAAATTCAGATGGAAACCACATCTTCATAGAACTGCTTTAGTTGAAAGAGACCTTTGAGATAGAATCACAGAATGGTTTAGGTTGGAAGGGACCTCAAAGCTCAGCCAGTTCCAACCCCCTTCCATAGGCAGGGACACCTCCCACTAGAACAGGTTGCTCAAGGCCTCATCCAACCTGGCCTTGAACACTTCCAGGGATGGAGCAGCCACAACCTCCCTGGGGAACCTGTGCCAGTGTCTCACCACCCTCACTGCAAACAACTTCTTCCTAATGTCCACTTTCAATCTCCCCTCTGAAACTTCAAACCCATTCCTCCTCCTCCTGTCATTACAAGACCTTATCAATAGTCCCTCCCCAGCCCTCCTGTAGCCCCCTTCAGATCCTGGAAGGCCAGTCCAAGCTCTCCTGAAAGCCTTCTCTGCTCCAGGCTGCAGAGCCCCAACTCTTGTAGCCTGTGCTCATAGCAGAGCTGCTGCAGCCCTTCGGGCATCTTGGTGGCCTCCTCTGGAGTGGGTCCAACAGGGACCTCCATCTCACCATAGCCCAAAGTGCCATGCCCACTCCTTTCTTGAACACTCCTAGGGATGGGGACTCTGCCACCTCCCTGGGCAGGCTGTTCCAATGCCTGATCACTCTTGCAGCAAAGAAGTTGTTCCTAATCTGCAACACAAACCTCCCCTGCTGCAGCTTGAGCCATTGCTTTTGCTTCTAGCACCTGATACTAGGCAGATGGGTCCAACGCCACCCCACTCCAACCTCCTTTCAGGGGCTTGTAGAGAGCAATGAGGTCTCTCTTCAGCCTCCTCTTCTCCAGGCTAAACCACCCCAGCCCCCTCAGCTGCACTGCACCAGCCCTGCTCTCCAAACCCTTAACCAGCTTCATTACCTTTCTCTGGACATGCTCCAGCACCTCAATGTCTTTCTTGTAGCAAGGGGTCCTAAAAGTAAACCTAGGATTCAAGCTGTAGCCTCACCAGGGCAAGATCACTTCCCTGCTCATTTTTATCATCAGAGAAGCATCTCATTACTGTTTTGAATTGAACAAATGCTGCATGTCAGCTTGGCTTTTGGTACCCCAGAGCACTGACTAGAAAACCTTTGGGGCCTTGGTGGCAAAAAAGGGCATTTTTATTGGTGGTCCTCTGCTGCCAGTTCCAGCAGTGTGCTTGCTGTTCCTCCACTCCACCTCTTCCCTGTGTCCTCTTCCTTTGTTCTGCTATTTTCCTCTCCCCTGCCCTTGATGGCACAAAGCTCTACCCAGAATGGTTGTTCTCTGCTAACCCTTCCTAATTCCCAGTACTTTCTGGAATCCCATTTTAAGGCAAATCAGCCCAAACCTCACAGCAATGCTTATGGGATTCCCAGGGCAGCCAAAGGAATATTATTGTGCAGTTTTATTTCCAAACATGCTGATGTTTCTGATGCAATCTAACAATATTTTCCCGTGGGGAGGAAGAAAAAAAGTTTGGGTTTATTTTCTTTCCTGGCTGGAGGAAAAAAAAAAACACTGATAGAAAAATTCAGGAGTAACAATTTACTTCTCAGCTTATTCATTTAATAGAGCAAACTGTGAGTGAGCTCTTTGCTTTTCCAGACACTCAACACATTTTTTGGTAGCCAAGTCAGCTGTGCATCAAGTCAGTCATCAGCAAGTTTGCAGATGACACCAAGCTGGGGGCAGATGTGGCTGGGTTGGAGGGCAGAAGGGCTCTGCAGCAGGACCTTGACCGCCTGGACAGATGGGCAGAGTCCAAGGGGATGGCTTCAATAGCTCCAAGTGCAGGGTGCTGCACTTTGGCCACAGCAACCCCATACAGAGATACAGGCTGGGGTCAGAGTGGCTGAGAGCAGCCAGAGAGAGAGGGATCTGGGGGTGCTGATTGATACCCACCTGAACATGAGCCAGCAGTGTGCCCAGGTGGCCAAGAGAGCCAGTGGCATTCTGGCCTGCCTCAGGAATGGTGTGGCCAGCAGGAGCAGGGAGGTCATTCTGCCCCTGTACTCTGCACTGCTTAGACCACACCTTGAGTGCTGTGTTCAGTTCTGGGCCCCCCAGTTTAGGAGGGACATTGAGATGCTTGAGCGTGTCCAGAGAAGGGCAACGAGGCTGGGGAGAGGCCTTGAGCACAGCCCTACGAGGAGAGGCTGAGGGAGCTGGGATTGGTTAGCCTGGAGAAGAGGAGGCTCAGGGCAGACCTCATTGCTGTCTACAACTACCTGAGGGGAGGTTGTGGCCAGGAGGAGGTTGCTCTCTTCTCTCAGGTGGCCAGCACCAGAACAAGAGGACACAGCCTCAGGCTGTGCCAGGGGAGATTTAGGCTGGAGGTGAGGAGAAAGTTCTTCCCTGAGAGAGTCATTGGACACTGGAATGGGCTGCCCGGGGAGGTGGTGGAGTCGCCGTCCCTGGAGCTGTTCAAGGCAGGACTGGACGTGGCACTTGGTGCCATGGTCTGGCCTTGAGCTCTGTGCTAAAGGGTTGGACTCGATGATCTGTGAGGTCTCTTCCAGCCCTGTTGATACTGTGTGATACTGTGAAATTCCCACTGACCTCGCCCCCAGCTCTATCTCCCTATCCCAGCTGCACTTTGTTGCCCCTTGAGCTGTTTTCATCCAGCTGCTTACAGAGCTCAAGTGTGAAGCAGATGCTTGACATTACAGAGTCACTGAATCATCTAGGCTGGAAAAGACCTTCAAGATCATCCAGTCCAACCCTTCTCTAACTCTACCAAGGCTGGTGCTAAACCATGTCCCTCAGCACCACATCTCTGCCTGTTTGAAACGCCTCCCACGATGGGGATTCAACCACCTGCCTGGGGAACCCACTCCAGTCTTTGAGAATCCTTCCAGTGAAGAATTTTGTTCTAACATCCAAGCTGAACTTTAACAGCATAAGTCCAAGACGTGCACCTGGACAGTAGTGACAGCTGCTTGCTGCCATGAGAGGATTGCATTCATTCATAGAATTGTTTGAGGTGGAAGGGACCTTAAAGCTCATCCAGTTCCAACCTCCCTGCCATGGGCAGGGACATTTCCCTAGCCCAGGTTGCTCAAGGTCTCATCCAAGCTGGCCTTGAACACCTCCAGGAAGGGGGCATCCACAGTCTCCCTGGGCAGTCAGTTCCAGTGTCTCATCACCCTCACTGTAAACAATTTCTTCATGATCTCCAGTCTAAATCTGCCCTCCTCAGGCATTGTGATCAGAGCTAAACAAAGAAGCACTTCTAGAGACTGCTTTGGGTTTTCTCTTTTTAAACCTGGATCATTGTATGATTCTGTGATCTCATGACCATAAAAACATGGAATCATGCAACTGTTTCAGTTGGAAAGACCTTTAAGATTATTGAGTCCAACCCTCAACCCAACACCACATCCCAAAGTGCCATGCCCTGAACACTTCCAGGGATGGGGACTCCACCACCTCCCTGGGCACCCTGTGCCAATCTCTGACCATTCTTGCAGCAAAGAAACTTTTCCTCATCTGCAACCTAAACCTCCCCTGGCACAATTTCAGGCCATTTCCTCTTGTCTTATCTCTTGATAGTAGGGAGAAAAGTCCAATCTCCACCTCACTACAACCTCCTTTCAGGGTCTTGTAGAGAGCTACAACTTCTTTCTGATACCTCAGTTATGCAATCACAAGCATAGAGGCCCCAAGTCCTACTGAAGGATCAGGAATAATCAACTGGGCAGAAGAACTTTGGTCCTCAAGGACACTTTTTGAAAAGAAGCTATTAAATTCCATGTGGAGTAAGACTCAGAGGAAATAAGTTGGCCTCCCAGTCAAGAGTGGGTCCAGCATGTCAAGGCAGATTCTCTTCCCCCTCTACGCTGCCCTGGTGAGGCCATATCTGGAGTATTGTGTCCACTTCTGGGCTTCCTTGTACAAGAAGGGTAGGGGTATAATAGAGAGGTTCCTACAGAGGCTGTAAGGGTGGTGAAGGGACTGAAACATCTCGCTGAGGAGGAAAGGGTGAGAGACCTGTGGGGAAGCAGCTCTGGGGGTACCTGAAAACAGTTTTGGCATGAGCCAGCAACATGCCCTCGTGGCCAAGAAGGTCTGCTGGAGTGCATTAAGAAGAGTGTGGACAGCAGGTCAAGGGTGGTTCTTCTCTCCCCCCACTCTGCCACAGTGAGGCCAGTTCTGCAGTATTGGGCCCAGTATTGACTGCCCAGTTCAAGAGAGAGAAGGGACTACTGAAGAGAGTCTAGCAGAGGCTACAAAGATGCTGAGGGGCCTGGAGCAGCTCTGAGGAAGAGAGGCTGAGAGCCCTGGGGCTGTTGAGCCTAGAAAAGAGCAGCCTGAGAGGAGATGTGATCAATGCTCAGCAAGAGCTGAAGGGTGGGAGGCAAGAGGATGGAGGCAGACTCTTTTCAGTTGTGTCCTGTAACTAGGCAAGGGGGAATCACAGAACCAGAGAATCACAGAAACAGCCAGGCTGGCAAAGCCCCTCAGCATCACCAGGTCCAACCCAGAACCCTACTTTACAGGTTCACCTTAAACCATAGCACTAAGCACCACATCCAAACCACCCTTAAGCACATCCAGGGTTGGTGACTCCACCACCTCCCTGGGCAGCTCATTCCAGTCCCTGCCCACTCTTTCCATGAAAAACTTTTTCCTAATGTCTAACCTGAACCCCCCCAGCCTCAGCTTGAGGCCATTCCCCCTTGTTCTGTCTCCAGCTACCTGTGAGCAGAGCCCAGCAGCAGCCTCTCCACAACGTTCCTTCAGGTAGTTGTAGACAACTGTGAAGTCTAAATGAACACAAACTGGAACCCAGGAGCTTCCACCTGAACATGAGGTGAAAATTCCAGGCTGTGAAGGAGCAGGCTGCTCTGTCTTCTTTGCTGGAGAGATTCCAAACCTGCCTGGAAGTTTGTCTGAGCAGCCTCATCCAGGTGACTTTGCTTAGCAGGGAGGGTTGGACTAGATGATTTCTAGAGGTCTCCCCACCATTCAGTGATTCTGTGAACTTCATGGGTCACAGGATCACAGCAGTGAGGTCTTCCCCTCAGCCTCTTTTTCTCCAGAGTAACCAACCCCAGTTCCCTCAGCTGCGCCTCTCCAGACCTGTTCTCCAGACTCCTGTTCTCTATCTCCACAGCTCTTCTCCAGGCTTTTCTCCAGCTTCATTGCACTTCTTTGGGCATGCTCAAGGACCACATTGTCAGAGTATCAGAGGATGTTAGGGGTTGGAAATGACCCAAAGAGATTGTTGAGTCCAGCCCCCCACCACAGCAGGACCACAAGGTCTAGCTGAGGTCACAGAGGAACACATCCAGACAGGCCTTGAAAGGCTCCAGAGAAGGAGGCTCTGCAACCTCTCTGGGCAGCCTGTGCCAGTGCTCTGGGACCCTTACAGGAAAGAAGTTCCCCCTTGTGTTGAGCTGGAACCTCCTGTGCTGCAGCTTCCATCCATTGCTCCTTGTCCTATCCCAGGAAGCAGTGAGCAGAGCCTGTCCCCTGCCTCCTGACCCCCAGCCCTCAGGTATTGATAAGCACTAATTAAATCCCCTCTCAGTCTTCTCTTCTGCAGACCGAACAGCCCCAGGAGCCTCAGCCTCACTTCATCAGACAGTGCACCAGTGCCCTCATCATCCTAGTGCCTTCTGCTGGACCCTCTTCAGCAGATCCCTCTCCCTCTTAAACTGAGGAGCCCAAAACTGAATGAAGTTCTCAAGATGAGGTCTCACCAGGGCATAGTAAAGGGGTAGGAGAACCTCCCTTGATCTGCTGGACACACTCTTCTTAATGCACCCCAGGATCCCATTGGCCTTCTAGGCCACAAGGGCACACTGCTGTGCCATGGATAATTCATTATCCACCAGCACTCCCAGGTTCCTCTCCACAGGGCTGGGATCCAACAGTGTGAACTCAGAGCTGAGCTGCTTTGTTCGGTGAATGCCAGTGCCCAGTTTTAGCCCTGTGCAGTCGTATCTCAGAGCTTGCAGGCATCACTTCTGTGTCAAAATGGGAAAACTTTTATTTCACTGTGCTCTGCATTTCTGCTCCTTTGCAGTCAGGAGACATCTTCTGCTCCTCTGGAGACAAAACAAACAAGGCAAAAAAAAGACACTTCTTAAATATGCCTTTCCTGCTTACAGACGTCCTACAGTCAGATCTGCATTAATCATTTCCATCAAACACAGCAAAAAGTTATTAAGTGTTTGCCACACAAACAAGATTTAATTTCTCCAGCTGGAAGCTGCCAACCCCTTTACAGCACACAGCTCTTGTCACAGTGGTTGGGCACAGTTTTAAAGCACATTTACTTTAGCCTCAGGCTAGCATGAAGCCTTTTTGCTTGCTTTTGCTTTCACCCTTTCTCTCTCTCTCTCCGTATTGTAAAAGGAAGGTGCTGGTAGTTAAGACCTCGATGAGGCATGTAAAGCCAATTCCTCGTAAAAGGGTAGTGGTAAGAGATTATTTGTTTTTCCAACAACTTTATTTATGAGAAATCAGCTCCCTTGGGTTTCTGAGGAGTGTGGGGAGTTGGGCTTTTGTTCCTCTTGTCTGCTTTCAGCCTCTCAGACAAGTAACTTTCCCGAGTGATTTAGCAAGAGGAGGTAACTGCCTGTGTTTCTGTCGTGTCCAGCAGACATATAGTGGGCCATGAAGCTGTGCAAACCACCTCTGGGTTTCCATACAACTCCCTTCCCAAAGCCTGACTTCCTTCCAACAAATCCACCAACTGCATGATAACATAATATAGCATAGAATGGTTTTGGTTGGAAAAGACCTTTCAGATCATTGAGTCCAACCATTCTCTAACTCTACCAAGTCTGGTTCTAAACCATGGCCCTCAGCACCACACCTCTGCCTCTTTTACACACCTCCAGGGATGGGGATTCCAGTCCATCCCTGGGAAGCCTGTTCAAGTCTTTGAGAACCCTTTCAGTGTGAAGATGTTTCCTGTAATATCCAAACTAAGCCTTCCTGGGTACAACTTTAAGCCCTTTCCTCTTGTCCTGTCACTTGTTGCGAGAGAATAAAGACCACCACCTGCCTTGCTCCAGCCTTCTGTCAGGGAGTTGCAGAGGGCAAGAAGGTATCACAGTATCACCAAGGTTGGAAGAGACCTCATAGATGATCGAGTCCAACCCTTTAGCACAGAGCTCAAGGCCAGACCATGGCACCAAGTGCCACGTCCAGTCCTGCCTTGAACAGCTCTAGGGACGGTGACTCCACCACCTCCCCGGGCAGCCCATTCCAGTGTCCAATGACTCTCTCAGGGAAGAACTTTCTCCTCACCTCCAGCCTAAATCTCCCCTGGCACAGCCTGAGGCTGTGTCCTCTTGTTCTGGTGCTGGCCACCTGAGAGAAGAGAGCAACCTCTTCCTGGCTACAACCTCCCCTCAGGTAGTTGTAGACAGGTCTGACAGTCTCCCTTCAGGCTACCCCTTTGCAAACTGAACAATCCCAGTTCCCTCAGCTGCTCCTCAGGTGACCTGCTGTCCAGTCCTCTTCCCCTGATCCTTCAGCAGCTTTGTTTTCCTTCTCTAGACCTGCTCCAGCACCTCAATGTTCTTCTCATAGGGAGGGGCCCAAAACTGAACAGTGTTCAAGGTACTCAAGAAAGTTCTTCAAAATGAAATAGTAAATACTGGAATGGGTTGCCCTGAGATGTGGTGCAGGCTGAACCCTTAGAGGCATTCAGGGTCAAGAGAAGTGTGGCCAGTAGGACAGGGAAGAGGTTCTTCACCATGAGAGTGGTGAGACACTGGAACGGGTTGCCTAGGGAGATGATGGAAGCCTCATCTCTGGAGCTGTTTAAGGCCAGGCTGGATGAGGCTCTGGACAGCATGATCTAGTGTGAAGTGTCCCTGACACGGCGGGGGGGTTGAAACTGGATGATTCTTGTGGCCCCTTCCAATTCTGACAATTCTGTGATCGCCCCCCCCCCCATTACTCTGCTCCTTTGAGACCCTACCTGGAGAACTGTGTGCAGTTCTGGAGCCCCCAACACAAGCAGGACATGGAACTGTTTGGGCCAGTCCAGAGGAGGCCATAAAGATGCTCAGAGGGCTTCAGCAGCTGTGCTGTGAGCACAGGCTGAGAGAGTTTGGGCTCTGAAACGTGGAGAAGAGAAGGCTTCCAGGAGAGATTGGAGTGGCCTTCCTGTATCTGAAGGGGGCTCCAGGAGAGCTGGGGAGGGATTATTGATAACATCTTGTAATGAGAGGATGAGGATGAATGGGTTTAAAGTGACAGAGGGGAGAATGAAAGTGGCTGTTAGGAAGATGTTCTTTGCAGTGAGAGTGGTGAGACACTGGCACAGGTTGCCCAGGGAGGTTGTGGCTGCTCCTTTCCTGGAGGTGTTCAAGGCCAGGCTGGATGAGGCCTTGAGCAACCTGTTTTAGTGGGAAGTGTCCCTGCCTGTGTCAAGGGGTTGGAACTGGTTGAGTTTTCAGGTCCCTTCCAACCTAAACCATTCTATGATACTGTGGTGCAGCCCTGAGCAACGTGCTCTAGCCAGAGATATCCCCACTGACTGCAGGAGTGTTGGACAAGTTGACCTCTGAGGGTCCTTTCCAACCCAATGGATTCTATGAATCTATGACTTTATATTTCTATGGAAAGGGAAGAAAATGGAGGTTTGAGTAAAATTTCTGACAAGAATGATACAGAATCCCAGAATGAAGCAGGTTGGAAAAGAGCTACCACACAGCATGTAGGGGAGGATGAACTTGTTGACAAGCTGCATTCTGGAAGCTTAGTAAAGAGCAAGCAGCTATTTAAATGTGCAGCACATGTGGACTTCTGTAAAGCCATAGACAAGTCACAGAATTGAAGCAGGTTTGAAAAGACCTCTAAGATCATCAAGTCCAACCTATCACCCAACACCTTCTGATTAACTAAACCCTGGCTCCAAGTGCCTCATCCAGCCTTCTCTGAAACACCTCCAGGGATGGGGACTCCACCACCTCCCAGGGCAGCCCATTCCAATGCCAATTGCTCTTGTTCCAAAGAACTTCTTCCTAATATCCAGCCTGAACCTGCCCTGCTGCAGCTTGAGGCTGTGTCCCCTTGTTCTGTTGCTGCTTGCCTGGCAGAAGAGCCCAACCCCACCTGGCTACAGCCTCCCTTCAGGTAGCTGTAGACAGCAATGAGCTCTGCCCTGAGCCTCCTCTTCTGCAGGCTGCACACCCCCAGCTCCCTCAGCCTCTCCTCACAGGGCTGTGCTTCAGTCCCCTCCCCAGCCTTGCTGCCCTTCTCTGGACACCTTCCAGCACCTCAACATCTTTCTTAAACTGAGGGGCCCGGAACTGTCCTGGCCTGCATCAGGAGCAGTGTGGCCAGCAGGACAAGGGAGGTTATTCTGCCCCTGTACTCAGCACTGCTCAGGCCACACCTTGAGTGCTGTGTCCAGTTCTGGGCCCCTCAATTCAAGAAAGATGTTGAGGTGCTGGAAGGTGTCCAGAGAAGGGCAGCAAAGCTGGTGAGGGGCCTGGAGCACAAATCTTATGAGGAGAGGTTGAGGGAGCTGGGCCTGTTTAGCCTGGAGAAGAGGAGGCTCAGGGGTGGTCTTATTACTGTCTACAACTACCTGAAGGGGCATTGTAGCCAGGTGGGGGTGGCCTCTTCTCCCAGGCAACCAGCAATAGAACAAGGGGACACAGTCTCAAGTTGTGCCAGGGTAGGTATAGGCTGGATGTTAGGAAGAAGTTGTTGTCAGAGAGAGTGATTGGCATTGGAATGGGCTGCCCAGGGAGGTGGTGGAGGCACCGTCCCTGGGGGTGTTCAAGCAAAGCCTGGCTGAGGCACTTAGTGCCATGGTCTGGTTGATTGGTTAGGGCTGGGTGCTAGGTTGGACTGGATGAGCTTGGAGGTCTCTTCCAACCTGGTTGATTCTATGATTCTATGATTCTATGTACACAGCACTCAAGGTGTGGCCTGAGCAGTGCTGAGTACAGGGGCAAAAGAAGAAGAAGGACATCTTTAAAATCATACACTGGAGTCATTCCTGATCCAGATGCTGTAGTACTTACAAGGATTTCTGATCCATCTTTCCCCACCATAGCTACAATGTCCTGGAAATCATTGGGACTCTTTTCAGGGCAAAACAATAATAAAGATTTTGGGATATTAACCTGGGGCTGCAATTAAAAGCTGAAGTAAATGAATCAGAAAGTCAATTATAAGCCTGGTGAGCTAGATGTGCACTTCACAGAGTGACTAAAAACTGATCCACTCCTCCTCCTTCTGATCTGGGTTGTCTGTACTTGCTTGTTTCCATGAACTAAACTTTTAATCCCAAATTGTGGTCCAGCTCATCTGTTTACTGTGTTTGTAGCCCTTCCACTCCGGGCAGTGTTTTTGTGAGGTGTTAAATATTAATTAGGGTTGAACTAGGTCACCACCCAGGTGGAAATGAAACCCCAAATGCTAAGGTGGTTATTTAAGAGGCTGAGGTATTTATTCTGCTACTTGGCAAACAGCTCTTAGTTTCAGGAGAGTTTGAGGGCCATAAATGATGCTTTGCTTTACTTAAGATGTTGGAATATAATTTCATCTAGGGGGGAAAATAAACCCAAAATAACAAAACCTCAAAACCATCACCACCACCACTGCCCTGCCCAGTTATACATAAACACAATAGACTTATATCTGGGGCGTTTTGGGCTTGTTGTAAAGTATCAAAGGATCATAGAATTGTTTTGGTTGGAGAACACCTCTAAGATCATCAAATCCAAGTGTCCACTCAGCACCACCACAACCGCTAAACCATGTCCCAGTGTGCCATTGCCACAGGTTTCCTGAACACCTCCAAGGGATAGTGACTCCACCACCTCCCTGGGCAGCCTGTGCCAATCCCTGACCACTCTTGCAGCAATGAAAATTTTCTTATTGTCCAACCTATGTTTTTCTTAGTCTGTGTGCTTAAGACACAGCATGGTGGGGCTTTAAAGGAGATCATTCACTCCAACCCTCTGGCTACCAGCAACAGAACAAGGGGACACAGTTTCAAGTTGTGCCAGGGCAGGTCTAGGCTGGATGTTAGGAAGAAATTGTTGCCAGAGAGAGTGATTGGCATTGGAATGGGCTGCCCAGGGAGGTGGTGGAGGCACTGTCCCTGGAGGTGTTGAAGCAAAGCCTGGCTGAGGCACTTAGTGCCATGGTCTGGTTGACTGGCTAGGGCTGGATGCTAGGTTGGACTGGATGATCTTGGAGGTCTCTTCCACCCTCTTTGATTCTATGATTCTAACCCCTGCCTCCATCACAATTCTAGGCCATTTCTTCTTACTCTATCACTTGATAGATAGCAGGGAGAAGAAGCAGGAAGAGACCATTCCCAACCTCACTCCAGCCTCCTTTCAGGGACTTGAACAGTGCAATGAGGTCTGTCCCCAGCCTCTTTTCCTCCAGACCAAACAATCCTGGAGTTCCTTCAGCTGCTCCTCCCCAGCCCTGTTGTCCAGACCCTTCACCAGCTTCATTGCCTTCCTCTGGACACCTCGGTGTCCTTCTTGCAGTGAAGGGCCCAAAACTGAACTCCATGTTAAAGATGCAGCCTCCAGAAACACCTTTACAGACAGACCAGAGCTAAAGAGGGAAGACTCTAAGAAGTGATGAATGGAATAGCTTGCTGGGACTCTGTCCTAGCCTGACACACATACACTGCATATATACTATGGAGAGATAGAAATCATCTCTGCTCTCCTGTGTCTCCTGTTAGGCTGTGTTTCTGCAAAAACACAGGAGTTGTTTGCAATTACCTATTTCTGAAGAGTTTTAAGGAGCCTTACAGGAAAGCTGGTGAAGGACTTTTTAGGATGTCAGGCAGTGATAGGAGCAGGAGGAATGGAGCAAAACTAGAGGTGGGTAGATTCAGACTGGATGTTAGGAAGCTTCTCAGTGTGAGGGTGGTGAGAGACTGGCACAGGTTGCTCAGGGAGGTGGTGGAAGCCTCATCCCTGGAAGTCTTCAAGGCCAGGCTGGATGTGGCTCTGGGCTAGCCACTCTAGTGTGAGGTGTGAGGTGCCTATGTCGTGGGGGTTGGAGCTGGATGATCCTTGTTGTCCCTTCCAACCCTGACAATTCTGTGATTCCATGACATACATGAATTTACACAAAGCCTCCTCTAAACACCTCCATCCACACCAGTACCTATTTTAATCAGAATAATTTTAATCAGAATAATTTTAATCTAGGCATACATTTGGGGGTTTTGGCTGCAACCTTTTTCTTTCCAACAAATGTCTCCTCAATTAAAACAGAAGCAAATAGCATTTACCAGCTTTACTAAATCTTTTCCCTGCAAATGAAATAGGTAGTAAGGGATAGGAATGTGATTCTGTGATTTTGTGAAAGGCCCTCAAGATACACCTGTAGAGGTTTAAGTTGGATATTAGAAGTAAGTTCTTCACAGAAAAGGTTCTGAAAGACTGGAACAGGCTCCCTAGAGAGGGGGTTGAATCCTCATCCCTGGAGGTGTTGAAAGGAAGCATAGATGTGGTGCTGAGGGATGTGGTTCAGCACCAGCCTTGGTAGAGTTAGAGTGGTTGGACTTGATAATGTGAAAGGACCTTTCTGAGTGACATTATTCTATGAGCTGCCTAGGTGAGTTACACAGTATCACAGTATCATCATCAGGGTTGGAAGAGACCTCACAGATCATCAAGTCCAACCCTTTAGCACAGAGCTCAAGGCCAGACCATGGCACCAAGTGCCACGTCCAGTCCTGCCTTGAACAGCTCCAGGGACGGCGACTCCACCACCTCCCCGGGCAGCCCATTCCAGTGTCCAATGACTCTCTCAGGGAAGAACTTTCTCCTCACCTCCAGCCTAAATCTCCCCTGGCACAGCCTGAGGCTGTGTCCTCTTGTTCTGGTGCTGGCCACCTGAGAGAAGAGAGCAACCTCCTCCTGGCCACAACCACCCCTCAGGTAGTTGCAGACAGCAATAAGGTCTGCCCTGAGCCTCCTCTTCTCCAGGCTAACCAATCCCAGCTCCCTCAGCCTCTCCTCGTAGGGCTGTGCTCAAGGCCTCTCCCCAGCCTCGTTGCCCTTCTCTGGACACGCTCAAGCATCTCAATGTCCCTCCTAAACTGGGGGGCCCAGAACTGAACACAGCACTCAAGGTGTGGTCTAACCAGTGCAGAGTACAGGGGCAGAATGACCTCCCTGCTCCTGCTGGCCACACCATTCCTGAGGCAGGCCAGGATGCCACTGGCTCTCTTGGCCACCTGGGCACACTGCTGGCTCATGTTCAGGCAGGTATCAATCAGCACCCCCAGATCCCTCTCTGTCTGGCTGCTCTCAGCCACTCTGACCCCAGCCTGTATCTCTGCATGGGGTTGCTGTGGCCAAAGTGCAGCACCCTGCACTTGGAGCTATTGAGGCCATCCCCTTGGACTCTGCCCATCTGTCCAGGCAGTCAAGGTCCTGCTGCAGAGCCCTTCTGCCCTCCAACCCAGCCACATCTGCCCCCAGCTTGGTGTCATCTGCACACTTGCTGGTGACTGACTCCATGCCCTCATCCAGATCATCAATGACGATGTTAAAGAGGATGGGGCCCAGCACAGATCCCTGAGGGACACCACTAGTTGTTGGATGTGGTTAATAATTGCCATGTCTCTATACCACCATCAATGTGTCTCTGAATGCAGAGTGGAGACAGATCCCAAACTTTTAAAATATGGCATGGAAATCACCCAGAAATGTACTTTTTATCTCAGTCCTGTTGTTTTACAGTTACAAGAACATAAGTGATCAGAGGGCTGGAGCACCTCTCTTATGAGGAGAGACTGAGGGAGTTGGGGCTGTTCAGTCTGGAGAGGAGAAGGCTCCCAGGTGATCTTATTGTGGCCTTTCAGTATCTTAACTGGGCTACAAGAAAGCTGGGGAGGGACTTTTTTAGGGTGTCAGGTAGTAAATAGGCCTAGGGGGAATGGAACAAAGGTGGGAATGGAACAAAGGTGGAAATGAGTAAATTCAGACTGGATGTTAGGAAGAAGTTCTTTGGCATGAGGGTGATGAGACCCTGGAACAGGTTGTCTAGGGATGTGGTGGAAGTCCCATCCCTGGAGGTGTTTAAGGCCAGGCTGGATGAGGCTCTAGACAGCTTGATCTAGTGTGAGGTGTCAGATCAAAGAAGAAATGAACAGAAGGACTCTGCTCCTTGGAGCTATACAAACTTAGGCTGTACTGTGCAAAGCTGTAGGCATCATGGGAAGCAGATGGCAACTGAACAGAGGCAAGTTGGGAAGTAGTAAATTCCATTAATTAAAGGCACTGGAATAGGTTGTCCAAGGAGGTGGTGGAGTCACCATGCCTGGAGGTGTTCAAGATATGTGTGAAGATGGCAGTTTATGACACGATTTCATGGCCATGGTGGTCTCAGACTGGTGGATGGATTTGATGATCTGAGAGGTCTTTTCCAACTTAAACAATGATTCCTTGGAACTATGTCTGGCCATGGCACTTGGGGACATGGCTTAGTGGCCATGGTGGTCTCAGATTGCTGGATGGATTTGGTGAGCTGAGAGGTCTTTTCCAACCTAAACAATTCTATGGCTCCATGATTCCCTAGAAACTTAGGCTGTACTGTGCAAAGCTGTAGGCATCAGGAGAAGCAGATGGGAACTGAACAGAGGCAAGTTGAGAAGTAGTAAATTCCATTAAAGGCACTGGAATAGGTCATCCAGGGAGGTGCTGGAGTCACCATGTCTGGAGGTGTGCAAGGTATGTGTGGAGATGGCAGTTTATGACATGACTTCATGACCATGGTGGTCTCAGATTGGTGGATGGATTTGATGATCTGAGAGATCTTTTCCAACCTCAACAATTCGATGAGTCCATAAAAGCTTAGGCTGTGCTGTGCAAAGCTGTAGGCATCATGGGAAGCAGATGGGAACTGAATTGAGATACAGGCTGGAGGGAAAGCAGTAAATCTTCATGATGAGACCACAGGAAGAAACTGAAAGCAAACCAGTGCAGTCTTGTGTCTCACAAAACATTCTGGTTATGGGCAGGGCTCTGAGCCCGTGTGGAAAGTGCTGTTTGGTCTCTCTGAGCTGAAGCATTAAAAACAATGGCAGCACTTGGTTACCTCATAAGATGATTATAAAACACAACTCTATTTCCACATGCTCCCCCAACAGTAACTAAGGTTTGAAACACCCATGTGACAGGTGTCCTCCACACATCTGCCTGCCTCTAGCAGAAAGATCAAAATGCAGACTTGCTGGAATGTTATGGCAGGAAGCTCTGAATCTGTGTTCCTGCTGTTTTTGGGCACCCACAAACGTTCTAGGACAAAGATATTGGCTCAGCTGTGCCACACTCTTAGAAATAGTCAAGGCAAGGTTGGACGTGGCACTTGGTGCCATGGTCTGGCCTTGAGCTCTGTGGTAAAGGGTTGGACTTGATGATCTGTGCGGTCTCTTCCAACCCTGATGATACTGTGGTACTGTGATACTGTGATACTGTGGATGAGACCCTCCCTCCAGGAGTCTGGAGAACAGGTCTGGTGAGGAGCAGCTGAGGGAACTGGGGATGTTTAGTCTGGAGAAAAGGTGGCTGAGGGGCAGACCTCATTCCTCCCTGCAACTACCTGAAAAGTGATTGTAGCAAGAGAGGGTTGGTCTGTTCTGCTAAGGAGCAAGTGTCACGGAGGGGATTCTGCCACCTACGCAGGTTTGGCAGAGGGCAGAAATTAATTGGGGTGAGATAATGTTCTATAAAACCATATCTTTATTAAACTCAATATTCTGGACTCTGGCCACCCCTGACCATTGTATATTAACATTAAATGGATTCTGCACTGTTATGAAAACATTCTAGGATAAATATCTACAGTAACTTATTAACAAGTAGCAAACATTCAGACTATAAACAGAGAGAGGAGTTTTCCCCACGGCAAATACCATTTGGGGTCTATATGCTATTCACCCAGAAGAATGGGCTGAAACTGCTTCTGCTCCATGGCAGAGGCAACAGATATTACAGAGGCATTGAAGCTTTTACTCACTATCCTGATTAATCAATAATCACCCTCCAGGACTATGTCATAGAATCATAGAATCATAGAATCAAGCAGGTTGGAAGAGACCTCCAAGATCATCCAGTCCAACCTAGCACCCAGCCCTAGCCAGTCAACCAGACCATGGCACTAAGTGCCTCATCCAGGCTTTGCTTGAACACCCCCAGGGACGGTGCCTCCACCACCTCCCTGGGCAGCCCATTCCAATGCCAATCACTCTCTCTGTGAAGAACTTCTTCCTAACATCCAGCCTATACCTACCCTGGCACAACTTGAGACTGTGTCCCCTTGTTCTATTGCTGGTTGCCTGGGAGAAGAGGCCACCCCCCACCTGGCTACAATGTCCCTTCAGGTAGTTGTAGACAGTAATAAGATCACCCCTGAGCCTCCTCTTCTCCAGGCTAAACAGGCCCAGCTCCCTCAACCTCTGCCTATTGCAAGTGTCCCTCACAGCCTATTGCAAGTGTCCAAACTTCAGGGGAGCTTTGCCCGTGGACTTTGAGGCTGGAATCTTCCCGGCTTGAGGGGAAAGGATGAATCTTCCCAGCTTGGGGAAAGGACAGACTCTGACCTGGTTCTCCTGGCAAAGGATGCAATCTCTGCCTTTGTGCTGCTGGCTTCTTCTGGATGCTCTGTCCAGGCATTCCTAGGCAGGATCTCAGGTGCAGGAGTAGGATGTCATGCTGTCTCAGCACGGTTCCCACGTGGCTAGCAGGCTGATTGCGTTCAGGCAACTGGAGTCTGCTTCCTAGTAACTCGGTGGTAGTGGTGCACACCAGGCAGTGATAGACAGCAGGTGTGCAAGGTGTGCACGGCTGCTGGGAGACTATGGGCTCCACATATATATAGGCAGGCTTAAGTGAGCTCTGCAAGTGAATATGCAGGCAGGGGAATCTGAGCTATGCAGGGAGGAGTCCGAGCTGCAAGTGAGTCAGAGCACAGGGGTCCAAGCGTGGGGGTCTGAGCGCACTGTTTACCTGTGCACCCCTATTTATTGAATGTGGGCTGAGATGAATGGCCCTTTGGCCACTAGAGTGACCAATCAGGTTGGCAGTCAGCCAAACCTTGCCATAATAGGCAAATGCCACAGGCCTGGACTTTCCCCAAATATAGGAATCACATGGGCCTACACAACATGTTTACAACCAGGGGTCCTGGCAGACCAGACTTCATGGCATCAGGCCTATTCTGCCCCTTTTATCCATTTAATGTGTTTAGCCCTGGTTTGGGCAGGAAAACATGTCACAGTATCACAGTATCACCAAGGTTGGAAGAGACCTCACAGATCATCAAGTCCAACCCTTTACCCCATGTCCAGGCAGGGCAAGGCACAAACAAGCCTGGTTTTGGGCTTACAGGCCCTCCATGATAACAAGTGACAGCACAAGAGCCAATGGCATCAGGTTGTGCCAGGGGAGGCTTAGATTGAAGATCAGGAAGAATTTCTTCCCCAGAAGGTTGTCAAGGCCTGGAGCAGGCTGCCCAGGGAGGTGGTGGAATCACCATTCCTGGAGGGATTAAGAAACTCTGTGAATGTGATGCTGAGGAGCATGGTTTAGTGCTGACCTAGCAGTGCTGGGTGAATGGTTGGAGTTGATGTTTTGAAAGCTGTCTACCAACCAAACCAGTGGTGTGGTTCAGTGAAAGTGAAAATGAAGGAATAGCAAGAGTCCAAAGCACAGCAAATCAGTCAGGACACAAAGTGTCCCCCCTAAGCCCAAGACTGTTACCATTTGGGTATTATCTAGTGAGGAGGACTCCAGGCTTCACTCCTCTCAGAGGAAGGCTGCAGTAAATTACAGATGCCTGTTGTGAAGTTAATAAAATTAATTGATTTCAAGCTGAGTAAGGCAGTTGGGGCTGGTTTTTGAGCAGGGAGGCATTACTTAAATTTAATTATCATTAGCAGGCACATGAGCCATACACTGAGCTATCAGGGTATAGTGAGGCCACCTGGAGCCTTTTATACTCCTGTTTCCTTCAGCAGCATGGCCAAAAAGACTCTTCATTTCCTAGAATCATGGAATGGTTTGAGTTGGAAGGGACCTTAAAGGACATCTAGTTCCAGCCCCTGTGCCATGGGGGCTGGAATGGTTTGAGTTGGAAGGGACCTTAAAGGACATCTAGTTCCAGCCCCTGTGCCATGGGGGCTGGAATGGTTTGAGTTGGAAGGGACCTTAAAGGACATCTAGTTCCAGCCCCTGTGCCTGGGCTTCCACTAGCCCAGGTGGCTCAAGGCCCCAACCCATATGGCTTTGAACGCCTCCAGGGAGGGAGCATTCACAGCCTCCCTGGGCAAACTGTGCCAGTGTCTCACCACCCTTACTGTCACTGAATGGTTTGGGCTGGAAGAGACCTTCAAGATCATTGAGTTTACCATGTGCAGTTCTGGAGCCCTGAATGCAAGAAGGACATGGAACTGTTGGAGCCAGTCCAGAGGAGGCCACCAAGGTGCTCAGAGGGCTGCAGCAGCTCTGCTATGAGGACAGGCTGAGAGAGCTGGGGCTCTGCAGCCTGGAGAAGAGAAGGCTTCCAGGAGAGCTTGGAGTGGCCTTGCAGTATCTGAAGGGGGCTCCAGGAGGGCTGGGGAGGGACTATTGACAAGGTCTTGTCATGACAGGACAAGGGGTAATGGTTTAAAGTGTCAGAGGGGAGATTGAAAGTGGCTGTTAGGAAGAAGTTGTTTGCAGTGAGGGTGATGAGACACTGGCAGAGGTTGCCCAGGGAGGTTGTTGCTGCTCCCTGCCTGGGGGTGTTCAAGGCCAGGTTGGATGAGGCCTTGAGCGACCTGTTCTAGTGGGAAGTGTCCCTGCCTATGACAGGGGGTTGGAACTGGATGATTTGTGAGGTCCCTTCCAACCTAAACCATTCTATGATTCTGTGACTTTAGTTCCACCCCCCCCCCCCACCATGTGCAGGGACACCTCCCACGAGAACAGGTTGCTCAAGACCTCTTCCAACCATCAGAGAAGGGATATCCACAGCCTCCCTGGGTGACCTGTACCAATGCCTCACCACTTTCACTGCAAAGAATCTCTTTCTAATACCTAGTTTAAATCTCTCCTCTTCCAGCTTCAATCCATTTCCCCTCATCCCACAAGCCCTTCTCAAGAGTCCCTCCTCAGTGTTCTTCTAGGCCTCTTTCAGGTATTGGAAGGTCACTTTAAGGTCTCTCCCAGAGCCTTGTCTTCTCCAGACAGGTTAACAAATGCTAACTGCAAAACTTACAGCTTTAGGAAACAGAAGGTGACTACAGACCTGCCCTCAGCAGATGCTGGTGGTATCAGTTAGTGTCAGAAAGCTGAACCACACATTAGAGCACATCTTGCTCTTTTCTCACTCCTGGGATCACTGAATCACAAAACTATCAGGGTTGGAAGGGACCTTGAGCATCATCCAGTTCCAATCCCCCTGCCATGGGCAGGGACACCTCACACTAGATCAGCTTGCCCAGAGACACATCCAGCCTGGCCTTCAAAACAGCCAGGGCTGAGGCTTCCACCACCTCCCTGGGCAACCTCTGCCAGTCTCTCACTACCTTCATGCTGAAGAACTTCTTCCTAACATCCAATCTGAATCTACCCACTTCTGGTTTTTCTCCATTCCTCCCAGTCCTATCACTACCTTACCCCCTAAAAAGTCCCTCCCCAGCTTTCTTGTAGCCCCCTTCAGAAACTGGAAGGCCACAAGAAGGTCTCCCTCCTCTCCTCCAGACTGAACAGCCCCAACTCTCCCAGCCTGTCTCCGCAGCAGAGCAGCTCCAGCCCTCTGCTCATCAATAAATCCCTCTGACACTTAAACACCTTCTTTAGCAGCTGCATTGCTTACTGCTAGCATCACACAGCTCTGCAGGCAGGATTAAAACAAATGGGTGAAGCACTTCCAATGAAGAGAAGAGAAAGGGCATGAAGAAATGCAAAGGCAGGGGAAATATCCTGTGCTAAGCAGGTGCTGTTTCATTTTTTTATCCACTACCAGCATTTTAATGATGGAAAATAACTCTGTGTTCCCCACCTTGGAATGTAACAAAGGCAAGGCAAGCACATGGATTTCTTAATGCAACAATCAAACTCAGCTTCTGTTCATTCCAGGGAAGGAAAAAGTAGCATGGCAGAGCTTGTCTGTAAAAAGGCTGCTTCATATTCATTAAGAACAGACCACAAGAAATAAAATGCTACCTACTGGAGTTGTGTAAAGGAATGCAGCTGGGTAAGAAACTCCTTGAGGTGCTGAGCCATGTCCAGAGTCTACACCTTCATTGTGATTCCTGTTTGTGCTGGGTCTTGAACTTTGGTTTTGTACTATTATTAATTAGTTATTGTGGTTGTTATTACTTGTGATTATTTCTATACTGATGGTTCCAAGGGCCTAAATAGATTTCACTCATGTAAACACATAACGTGTGTTCTTCCTGCTCACTACAGGCTGGAGCCTGTCCAGAGAAGGGCAATGAGGCTGCAGAAGGGCCTGGAACAGCTGGGCTGTGAGGAGGGGCTGAGGGAGCTGGGGGTGTGCAGGCTGGAGAAGAGGAGGCTGAGGGAGACCTTCTTGCTCTCTGCAGGGAGGTTGGAGAGAGGAGAGGGCAGCCTCTGCTCCTTGGTGGCAAGGGAAAGGAGCTGTCCCAGGGGAGGTTCAGGCTGGATACTAGGGAATATTTCTTCCCAGAGAGGCTTCTCAGACACTGGAATGTTCTGCCCCGGGCAGTGCTGCAGTCCCCATCCCTGGAGGTGTTCAAGCAGCTGGTGCTTAGGGCTGTGGTTTGGTGTCAAACCTAAACTGGGTCAAAGATTGGACTGGATGAGATTTGGATCTTACTAGATGTTTTCTGTGACTCTGTGTTGGAGCAGGTCAAGAGAAGGGCAATGAAGGTAGTGAAGCATCTGGAGGACAGGGCTGGTAAGGAGTGGCTGAGTGAACTGGAGAAAAGGAAGCTGAGGGGAGACCTCCTCTCTCTTTACAAGCCTCTGAAAGGAGGTTGGAGTGAGATAGGGGTTCACAGAGTCACAGAAACATCCAGATTGGCAAAGCCCCTCAGGATCACCAAGTCCAACCTGTAACACTACTCTGCAAGTTTCACCTTAAACCATATCCCTGATCACCACATCCAGGGTGGGTGACTCCACCACTTCCCTGGGCAGCTCATTGCTTGGTCTCTTCTCCTTACTCTCAGGTGACAGAATGAGAGGCAGAGGCCTGAAATTGTGTCAGGGGAGGTTCAGGGTGGAGATTAGGAAAAGTTAATTTACTAAAGGAGTGGTCAGGCATTGGAACAGGCTGCCCAGGGAGGTGGTAGATTCCCCACCCCTGGAAGTGCCAGGAAAACGTGGGCACATTGCACATTCAGACATAGTTTAGTGGTGTTGGGCTGGTGGTTTGACTTGAGCATCTTAGAGATCTTTTCCAACTGAAGCAATCCTTTGATTCTGTGCTCCTCTGGCTCATATTTCCCTTCAATCCATTTGCTCCTGTAACTCAGATGGATGGACAGCACAATGGCTTTCTGCAGCATTTGTTTTCATGTATTCCTTCATTAAGGAGCTCATTTCAGCAGGCCCATTAAATAACTTCCAAGCAGCAAGCAGGAGGCAGTATATCCATCACAGAGGGAATATGAAGCATTTAATGCAGATCTCAAATCCATCCTTCTCTTCAAGTACTAATTCTTATTTATTTCCCTTCCCTGGGGGAGGAGGGTTCAGCAAATAAAATATGGTATCTGTGCCAGGGTGGATTTATAACGCCAGGAGAGAGATGAAATAAGAGAGCTGAGCAGTCTGTATTAGCTGTTACTCATAAACTATTTCTCCTTGTCAGATGTTTGCTGTGAAATTGAGAATCCTCCTCCTTTTTAGGTTTGACCAAAGCTGAAATGTTGCCTCAAGCTCAACCATCACTGCAAATGAGAACAAATTCCATGATTCATAGATCACAGGGCCACAAAATGCCAGGTTGGAAGTGACCTCAGGGATCAGCTGGTCCAACCTTTCCAGGTGACAGTCTAGCTGAAATGAGCTGGCTCAGCACCCTGCCAAGCTGAGTCTTGAAGCTCTCCAATGCAGTGGAGCTTATTTCTGCCCTTTGGGAGATGATTCCAATGTCTCACTCTTCTCATGGGGAAACAGTATCACAGTATCCCAGTATCACAGTATCATCAGGGTTGGAAGAGACCTCACAGATCATCAAGTCCAACCCTTTAGCACAGAGCTCAAGGCCAGACCATGGCACCAAGTGCCACATCCAGTCCTGCCTTGAACAGCTCCAGGGACGGCGACTCCACCACCTCCCCGGGCAGCCCATTCCAGTGTCCAATGACTCTCTCAGGGAAGAACTTTCTCCTCACCTCCAGCCTAAATCTCCCCTGGCACAGCCTGAGGCTGTGTCCTCTTGTTCTGGTGCTGGCCACCTGAGAGAAGAGAGCAACCTCCTCCTGGCCACAACCTCCCCTCAGGTAGTTGCAGACAGCAATAAGGTCTGCCCTGAGCCTCCTCTTCTCCAGGCTAACCAATCCCAGCTCCCTCAGCCTCTCCTCGTAGGGCTGTGCTCAAGGCCTCTCCCCAGCCTCGTCGCCCTTCTCTGGACACGCTCAAGCATCAAACATTCTCCACTGGATTCCAATTAGAATCTCCCCAGCAGTCACTTGTCCCCATCACCTCTTGTCTTTTCTGTGGGACTCCTTGGAAAAAAGGAGTCTCCATCCTCCTGGTAGCCACTCTGATGTCCTGGACCATGATAATAAGGTCTGCCCTAAGCCTTCTCTTCTCCAGGCTGAACAACCTCAGTTCTCTCAGCCTTTCCTCCCCTGGCAGGGCTGCCAGCCCTCTGAACATTCTCCTGGCCCTTGACTGGACACCTTCCAGCCTGTCCACATCTGTTTTGTACAGCAGAGATCTAAGCTGCAGGCAGTGCTGCAGGTGTGGTCTGACCAGTGCTGAGCAGGATGAGACAATGACTTCTGTGTCTCTGCTGGTGATGCCCTTGCTGATGCACCTCAGCATCCTACTGGCTTCTTTTGCCCCTGCAGCTCACTGTTCACTCATGCTGTGTTTGTTGCTCACCAAGACTGCCAGGTCCCTTTGTTCAGGGCTGCTGCCAAGCCAGGTGGCTCCCAGCCTGAGCTGCACTCCTGAGTTAGGTATTCCCAGGTGCAGGACCTGTCCTCATTGAACTTCCTCAGATTTCTGCCAGCCCACTCCATCACCCTGCCCAGGTCTTTCTGGAGGGAGGCTCTGCCTTCTGGTGCATCAACCTCCCCACTCATTTTGGTGTCATCTGCAGAGTTCCTCGGGCTGCTGTTGATAAGCAACACAGATCACTCAGGAAGATTTTCAACAGCCTTGGGCCCAGCTTGTGCCAGGCTGTGCCAGCTAGAGGAAGAACTCTTTGTTTCCACCCTCGGGGTAGGACTTGTCAGCTGGTTCCCCACCCACCACATGCAGACCACCTATCTAGGCAAACTCATTCCTGTTTCCTGGCACACTCCCTCTGTGCCTTCCTGCTAAAGGGAGCTTAGTTAATATTCTGAAGGCAGGGACCCAGACTATGTCTTCATAAGCATAGAGATTTTCAAAGGCAAAAAAATACTTCTCCCTCCTGGGATTTTGATCTTGGTTGCCTTTCTCACTTGGTTGCTATAGAGAATAAAGCAAGATGGGGCCTGGGGAGACTTCAGTCTCAGTTTAGATGTCTCAAATCCTTTGGTAAGTGGAACCCTTTCATATTACCAGATTGATTTTATGTCAATACACTATCTAAAGTTCAAGCCAAGAAAAAGTGATGTCATGCTGCTAAAGGGTTTAGACCTGGTATACTTTCATCTTTTCAAATAGCAGACTTTCCCCACTGCCCTCTCTCTCTTCTTCCAATCTCTCTATACCCATAAAACCTCAGCAAAGAATTTGGTTGATCATAGAATCATAGAAAGGTCTGGGTTGGAAGGGACATCATAAGGTTACCTGGTTCAACTCTCCCCTGCAGTCAGCTGGGGCATCCTTACCTAGATCAGTGTGATGGTTTGGGTGTTACCTGCCCCCCACACTTTAGCAATCACCCAGACTAGTCTCAGTCAGCTCTGGGAATATGAATGAAGCTATTTATTTACAGCTAGCTCAGTACACAAGCAGCTATTTACAGCATATATGCAGAAATATACAAGGTAAAAGTAATACAGAAACACAGCAGCCCTCCCAGAAACCTGAGTCCCCAGGAGGGGCTCTCAGCCACCCCTGCACCTTCCCCCTGCCCCTCTCAACCTTACTCCAGCCCTAAGGAAGAAAAGAAGTTCAGCCAAGAGGGTAAGAAGCAAAGGTGAGTGGAAGGTGAGGCTAGGGAGATGCAGCTCAGCCAGAAGCCCAAAGCAGAGTGCGACAAGATGGCAGAGTTTTATCTAATGTTTTGCTTTCTTCTTCAGCAAGGCTCTGAGGGGAGTAGACATCACCACTGTTTTCCTTTCATAGCCTATGATCTAGTTCTTTGCACCAAAACATTCCACCCTGCTTCAAACTAGCACAATCAGGTTGCCCACAGCCTTGTCAAACCTCACCTTGAATATCTCCAGGGATGGAGGCCTTATCACTTCCCTGGGCAACCTGTTGCAGTGTTCCACTACCCTCATGGTACAGAACCTGTTCCTCACATCCAATCTCAATCTGCTCTGCTTTGGTTTGAGCCATTACCCTCATCCTGTCCCTGCAGGCCTTTGCAAACAGTCCCTCTGCAGCCTTCTTGTATCCCACTTCAAGTGCTGGCAGGCTGCTCTTAGGTCTGCCTGGAGCCTCCTCTTTTCCAGGCTGAACAGCCCCAGCTGATGGCAGCTTTCAGCTTTGCCCATGAATAGACCTAGACATGGTCCCCTGTATTATTTACTGCAGGCATCATTGTCTTAAAATATTAAAACCTGATAGCTTTGGACAAGCCTTTTTTTCTTTCCCCCTTTGTGTTACACATTTTACAATGCCTAACTTTGTATTACTCATTTTACACATTTAAGTACCTAAAAAAACCCCAAACAGCCAACATTTCCTTCACCTCTGGGGCAGTCAGAAGACACAGGAAGACATTGCAGTTGCTTCTGGAGTAATGATACATAAAACAAGTGGACCATTTGATAATGTTCAATCTGGGAACATGCAAAAAGATGACATTTTGAGTGAAAAGATGAAGAAAGAGAAGGTGAATACAATTTCATTACTTCTCCAAGGGGGGAGGAGGTGTTTATTAGCTAATATACACTCATACAGCTGAATCTTGCAAGTATCCTTCCAGCAGCATCCAGAGGTGTCCTGATTGCTTAAAAAAAATGCAACAACTCCTCAACAGATTCCACAATTAAAATGGGGTATCAGGAAATTTGTCACTGATAGGAATCTCTGAATCCAGAGGAGGCCACCAAGATGCTCAGAGGGCTGCAACAGCTCTGCTATGAGCACAGGCTACAAGAGCTGGGGCTCTGCAGCCTGGAGAAGAGAAGGCTTCCAGGAGAGCTTGGAGTGGCCTTGGAGTATCTGAAGTGGGCTACAGGAGGGCTGGGGAGGGACTATTGACAAGGTCTTGTCATGACAGGACAATAGAATAGAATAGGATCAATCAGGTTGGAAAAGACCTCCAAAATCATCCAGTCCAACCTAGCACCCAGCCCTAGCCAGTCAACCAGACCATGGCACTAAGTGCCTCAGCCAGCCTTTTCTTGAGCACCTCCAGGGATGGTGCCTCCACCACCTCCCTGGGCAGCCCATTCCAATGCCAATCACTCTCTCTGCCAACAACTTCCTCTTAACATCCAGCCCATACTTCCCCCAGCACAACTTGAGATTGTGTCCCCGTGTTCTATTGATGGTTGCCTGGCAGAAGAGACCAACCCCACCTGGCTACAGCCTCCCTTCAGGTAGCTGTAGACAGCAATGAGCTCTGCCCTGAGCCTCCTCTTCTGCAGGCTGCACACCCCCAGCTCCCTCAGCCTCTCCTCATAGGGTTTGTGCTCCAGGCCCCTCACCAGCTTTGTTGCCCTTCTCTGGACACCTTCCAGCACCTCAACATCTCTCTTGAATTGAGGGGCCCAGAACTGGACACAGCACTCAAGGTGTGGCCTGAGCAGTGCTGAGCACAGGGACAGAAGAACCTCCCTTGTCCTGCTGGCCACACTGCTCCTGATGCAGGCCAGGATGCCATTGGCTCTCTTGGCCACCTGGGCACACTGCTGCCCCATCTTCAGCTACTATCTGCCAGCACCCCCAGGTCCCTTTCCTCCTGGCTGCTTTCCAGCCACTCAGTCCCCAGCCTGTAGTGCTGCTTGGGGTTGTTGTGGCCAAAGTGCAGAACCTTGCACTTGGCCTTGTTCAATCTCATCCTGGTGGCCTCTTCCCACCCATCCAGCCTGGCCAGGTCCCTCTAGGACGAGGGTAATGGTTTAAAGTGGCAGAGGGGAGATTGAAAGTGGATGTTAGGAAGAAGTTGTTTGCAGTGAGGGTGGTGAGACACTGGCATAGGTTGCCCAGGGAGGTTGTGGCTGCTCTCTCCCTGGAGGTGTTCAAGTCCAGGTTGGATGAGACCTTGAGCAACCTGTTCTAGTGGGAGGTCTCCCTGCCTGTGGCAGGGGGTTGGAACTGAATGAATTTTGATGGCCTTTGCAACCTAAGCCATTCTGTGATTCCATGTTAATGATTTTGCATGGAACAACATAGTAATAGAATGTTTTTTGTCAGTGGTGAACAAAAGCTAACTAAGCAGCCTCCAAAATGCAAATCCATGGATGGATTTTGTCCTGCCCATCTTCTGCTTTCAGCATCTAGGACAGCAACTAAGCTGCTGAAGAGTTGTCATGGTTTGAGGGGTTCCAGCTTATCCTTTGGATGTGTTGCTTAGGGGTGTGGTTCAAGGTGGATTTTGTAGAGTAGAGTTCTAAGTTGGACTCTGTGATCCTGAGGGGCTTTGCCAATTTGGATGAGAAGAGGAGGCTCAGGGCAGACCCCATTGCTCTTTACAACTACCAGAAGGGAGGCTGTAGACAGGTGGGGTTGGTCTCTTCTGCCAGGTGCCAAACAAGAGAACACAGCCTCAAGCTGCATCAGGGCAGGTTCAGGCTGGACGTTGGGAAGAAGTTCTTCCCAGCAAGCGTGATTGGCTTTGGAATGGGCTGCCCGGGGAGGTGGTGGAGTCCCCATCCCTAGAGGTGTTTAAGAGGAGGCTGGGTGAGGCTCTTGGTGCCAGGGTTTAGTTGATTAGAAGGTGTTAGGTGATAGGTTGGACTTGATGATCTCAGAGGTCTTTTCCAACCTGGTTAATTCTGTGATTCTGTGGACTACTGCTCTCTATCAAACCTACTACATGCAGTAGAGGACATGGCTTTGGAGGAGCAAAGGTCTGCAAGATGAGACTGATGCACTTTGTGTATTGAAAACATAACCCAGCAGCGAATTGGCAGATCCTTGCAGCCTTCTTGTTTTAACACCTATTAAGAACAACCTCTGATGAAGAGATCTTTTTCAACCTGGTTCATTTTGTGATTCTCTAGGCTCAAGTAAACTTGCACAGTCCCTTCTGGCTGACCATTGAGGGGGAAAAGAGAAAGCTCCACAAATATCACTTGCAAGTTTTTGTAAGTACTCAAAGTTTCTCTCCCTGTCTGAATATGTCACCTCCCTCACTGCCATGAAGGTGGCTTGCAAAATAATCCTTCCTCTGAGGAGCTGCTAATCTTCCAGTGAAAACCACAAGCTTGGTTGCTTGGCACTGTCTGAAGATGGAAAGCTTGCCTCTACAATTGGTCCTAGCACTAGAAGACAGGAACTATGAAGTGCTGGAAGGGAGGAAATAGATATATCCATCACAATTTCTGACATTTCCCCTTCCTAGGTATGAAAACTCTGCATTTTCATACCTCAAAAAGAAATGCCCTTGGAGAAAGAAGTAACTCTCACATTTGTTGTGCCTGCATTTTGTTTTCTCTCAGTTTGGTTCCAGGGGTTAACTAATTATATAATTCCATGATCAGAATGAGACAAAATGGCCCCAAGTTGCACCAGGGGAGGCTTAGGTTGGACATTAGAAGAAACATCTTCACCAAAAGGGTTCTCAAGCACTGAAACAGGCTCGTTGGGGAGGTGGTGGAATCCCCATCCCTGGAGATGCTGAGAAGAGGCTGAGATGTGGTGCTGAGGCACATGGTTAAGCACTGGTGTTGATAAGAGTTAAACAGTGGTTGGACTTGATGATCTTAAAGGTCTTTTCCAAGCAAAATGATGCCATGATTCTATTCTGAGTTAGAGGTGTTCCTAGAATCAGTCTTCTTGGCCTTGAAATCACATTGCAAACTCGTGGTGGACTCATTGTCCCCCAGCACTCCTAGCTCCTTCTCTATGGAGCTGCTTTCTGGAAGGTCAACCCCCTCACCTGCACTGCTGCTGGAGGTGATTCCTCCCCAGGTGCAGCACTGTACACTAGCTGTTGCTTAAGCTTCATGAAGTGTGCCTCTGCCCAGGTCTGGCTGCATGGCAGCACAACCTGACAGGTGCCAGCCACTCCTCTCTGTTTTGTGTCATCAGCAAACTGGTCCACCCTGGGGCTTCATTCAGGTTGTTGGTGAATACCTTGAGCAAGACTGGACCTGCCCTAGGCAGTACCAGTACCCACAAGCCTCCAACTAGAGTCTCAGCTGTTGATTGCAACTGTCTGTGCTCTCTCCTTCTTAGTCTGCCTCACTGTTCAATCATCTAACCCACACTAATCTCTGAGCTTACCAATGAGAATGTTATCACAGGCTGATAGGATATTAGAGGTTGGAAGGGACCTCTGCAGAGCTTCCAGTCCAACCTCTCTGCCACAGCAGGACCAGAGAATCCAGTGCAGGTGGCACAGGAACACATCCAGACAGGGCTGCAAAGGCTCCAGACAAGGAGACTCCACAACCTCTCTGGGCAGCCTGTGCCACTGCTCTCTCACCCTTACAGCAAAGAAGTTCTTCCTCCTCTTGAGCTGCAGCTTCCTGTGCTGCAGTTTCCATCCCTTGCCCTTGGCCTATGGCAGGGCACAAGTGAGCAGAGGCTGTCCCTGTGCCTTCCTTCCTGACCCCCAGCCCTCAGCTCTTGACAGACATTGCTCAGCTTCCTCTCAGCCTTCTCCTCTGCAGACTGCACAGCCCCAGGGCTCTCAGCCTCTCCTCACCAGGCAGTGCTCCAGGCCCTTCAGCATCCTCAAAGCCCTGTGTTGGACTCTCCAGTAGACTCTTGTCCCTCTTAAAATCATAGAATTTAGGATCTGGAAGGGACCTTGAAAGGTCATCCAGACCAACTGCCCCTGCCAGAGCAAGATCATCTTTTTTTTTAAACAGTCTAATTTACATTTTAATTATTTTTCTATCCCACTTCTCCCCCTATCTCCCTGCTTTCATATCCATCTCCTATTTTCCTCCCATCTTTCTCCTTTCCATCTCTTTCTTCCCCACAATTTTCTTTTCCTATCTCCCCCCTTTCAGCACCATCTCCTCTTTTCCACTTATATGCACCTTTCCCACCTCACACCACATTTTCCCCTTTTACCCCCCAAACTCAGGGTACCTGGCTTCTGTTGAGTCTCCTCCCACCCTTGATGTGCCCACTTTGCCCTCCCTGCCCACTCCCCTTTATAATCACCCCCAGGAAAGGCAGAAAGCCTAAGCTTGCCCAACTGGAGAGCAGCCAGGAATAAAGGGACCTGGGGGTACTGATAGATAGTAGCTGAAGATGAGGCAGCAGTGTGCCCAGGTGGCCAAGAGAGCCAATGGCATCCTGGCCTGCATCAGGAGCAGTGTGGCCAGCAGGACAAGGGAGGTTATTCTGCCCCTGTGCTCAGCACTGCTCAGGCCACACCTTGAGTGCTGTGTCCAGTTCTGGGCCCCTCAATTCAAGAGAGATGTTGAGGTGCTGGAAGGTGTCCAGAGAAGGGCAACAAAGCTGGTGAGGGGCCTGGAACACAAACCCTGTGAGGAGAGGCTGAAGGAGCTGGGGGTGTGCAGCCTGCAGAAGAGGAGGCTCAGGGCAGACCTCATTGCTGTCTGCAACTACCTAAAGGGAGGCTGTAGGCAGGTGGGGTTGGTGTCTTCTCCCAGACAACCAGCAACTGAACAAGGAGGGACAGTTTCAAGTTGTGCCAGGGGAGGTCTAGGCTGGATGTTAGGAGGAAGTTGTTGGCAGAGAGAGTGATTGGCATTGGAATGGGCTGCCCAGGGAGGTGGTGGAGTCACCATCCCTGGAGGCATTGAAGCAAAGCCTGGCTGAGGCACTTAGTGCCATGGTCTGGTTGACTGGCTAGGGCTGGGTGCTAGGTTGGACTGGGTGAGCTTGGAGGTCTCTTCCAACCTGGTTGGTTCTATGATTCTATGAAGTGGCCAGAGGCATCCTTTTCACAGTATCACAGTATCACAGTATCACCAAGGTTGGAAGAGACCTCATAGATCATCAAGTCCAACCCTTTACCACAGAGCTCAAGTCTAGACCATGGCACCAAGTGCCACGTCCAATCTTGCTGGTGAGTCCCCATGGTGTACACTTGGTGAAGGGGATTAAAGGCAGGAATAGGCTTGATGGTCACTCTGACATCACTCACTTGACCATTGTCATCAATAAGACAGTGTTTAGTGGGCAACATTCAGCTGTAGGAACATGGTTCTTGTCTGTGTTCTTGTGTTGACATTGTGTACCTAAGTATTTGCCTTGGCCTTGCAGCCTTTACCTTACGAGTCTATGGGGTTACTGGAATCTTCTTTTGGTTTGGTTAGGAATTCATTGGCTGAGGCAGGAACTTATAAAACTATAATTACATTTATTTTCCCCAAACCCCTCCCCCAGAATCTGTACAGAACTAGTTAAGGTTTGCTCACAGTAAGTAATTCAGTTGGGAAATCTTAGCAAGGATGCTTATGGGCAAGTCAGGCACTTGTTAGGCTGCACCTTGAGTACTGTGTCCAGTTTTGGGCCTATCAATTCAGGAGAGATGTTGAGGTACTGGAACATGTCCAGAGAGGGGCACCAAAGCTGGTGAGGGGCCTGGAGCACAGCCTTATGAGGAGAGGCTGAGGGAGCTGGGGGTGTGCAGCCTGCAGAAGAGGAGGCTCAGGGCAGACCTCATTGTTCTCTACAACTACTTGAAGGGAGGCTGTAGCCAGGTGGGGTTGGCCTTTTCTCCCAGGCAAGCAGGAACAGAGCAAGGGGACACAGTCTCAAGTTGTGCCAGGGTAGGTCTAGGCTGCATGTTAGGAGGAAGTTCATCACAGAGTGATTGGTATTGGAATGGGCTGCCCAGGGAGGTGGTGGAGTTGCCATCCCTGGAGGTGTTCAAGGAAAGGCTGTCTGGGGCACTTAGTGCCATGGTCTGGTTGACTGGATAGGGCTGGGTGATAGATGGTCTAGTGACTAAGGCTGCTGGGATGAAGGTTGGACTGGATGATGCTGGTGGTCCTTTCCAACCATAGCAATTCATAGGATCAGATGTTGTGCTGAGGGATTTGGTTTAGTCAAGGACTTGCCAGTGTGAAAGTAATGATTGAACTCAGTGAGCTTGAAGGGCTTTGCCAATCTAAGAAACTCTGTGATTCTGAGATCTCTTCCAACCTGCTTGATTCTATGATTCTAAGTTTAGTAATTTAGGAAGGTCAGGAAAGGGAAAAGGCAAAGCTACCAGAGAGCTTTCCCCCACCTATAAATCAGGCTGGCCAGTCTCATTTTCCAGAGTGTATTTAATTGGGAGTGTGATTGCAAAGCCACTCCTCTTTCAGTGCTGCCTCTCAAGGAGCACCCCACTTGCAGCTCACCTCTTAAGCTGTACTAATTAAGGAAGAGAGTGTCCAAAGCCTTGCTGAAGGTAGACATCCATAACTCTCCTCTCATCTATCCAACCACTTACACTTTTTCCTTACAATGTAAGGACAGGATTGAAAAAGCTAATTGAAAGGATTTTAAGTATTAAAAAAAAATCATGACACTGAGCACATCTCCCTCACATTTTTCCTGTGCTTAGACTTTGACTCTCTTCCCAGAGTGGTAAATTGAATCATCATACATGCTCCACTCGTGATGGGACAGTTAGAATCATAGAATGGTTTAGGTTGGAAGGGACCTCAAAGCTCAGCCAGTTCCAACCTCCTGCCATAGGCAGGGACACCTCCCAATAGAACAGGTTGCTCAAGGCTTTGTCCAACCTGACCTTCAACACCTTCAGGGAGGGAGCAGCCACAACCTCCCTGGGCAACCTGTGCCAGTGTCTCACCACCCTCACTGCAAACAACTTCTTCCTAACATCCACTTTCAATCTCCCCTCTGCCACTTTAAACCATTACCCCTTGTCCTGTCATGACAAGACCTTGTCAGTAGTCCCTCCCCACTTCTTCTGTAGCCCCCTTCAGATCCTGGAAGGCCACTCCAAGCTCTCCTGGAAGCCTTCTCTTCTCCAGGCTGCACAGCCCCAACTCTCTCAGCCTGTCTTCATAGCAGAGCTACTGCAGCCCTCTCAGCATCTTGGTGGCCTCCTCTGGACTGGCTCCAACAGTTCCATGTCCTCATTGTGTTGGGGGCTCCAGAACTGCACACAGGACTGCAGGTGGGGTCTGAGGAGAGCAGAGCAAAGGGGCAGAATCCCCTCCCTTGCCCTGCTGCCCACACTGCTCTTGCTGCAGCCCAGCACAGGGTTGCTGTTTGGGCTGCACTCACACTGCAGGCTCCTGTTGTGCTTTTCATCAACCAAGGGACAAAGCAAAGCAACGAGCTGGATGTGTGCATCTGAACACCACCTCTGCTGAATACAGATGGAACAAGGCCTTGTGAAGAGAAAGCAGAGTTAGTGCTCAACCTTCTAAGAGCCCTGCCAATATGGGACCACATAGCCTGGCAGCAGTATTCCAACTCCTAAATAGGTTATGCTCATCCAAGTCATATTTTTAGCTTGTTTTCCCTCTTATTCCAAATGCACTTTTATGTATTTTTAGTCAGGCTTTCTGTCTCCTCATGCTGAAAAATTGCTGATGTTTTCACTCTGCAGCAATTGAGGGCATCTCTACTCACTATGCCATGTGAATCAGCAAATCTTCCTCTTAAAACTCAAGAAACAATTAAAAATCAACACTTGGAGAACAAAGCAAGGATAAATACTGAGCTCGAAGCTTCCTTTTCCTGCTGCTTCTTATTTCAGAGAATCACAGAATTATTTCAGGTGGAGGAAAAAAAATCTAAGGTCATGGAGTCTAACTTTGAACCCAACACCACCATGGCTGTTAAACCATGTTCCAAAGGGCAACATCCACAGGTTTTTTGCACACCTCCAGGGCTGAACACTCTAAGAGGATCAAGTCAAGTCATCATCCCAACACCACCATGCTCACTAAACCATGTCTCATGGTGATATGTGCCCATGTTTTCTTGGCATCTCTGGGCATGGTGACTCCATCTCCCTGGGCAGCCTGTGCCAATCCCTTACTACTCTTGCAGCAAAGAAGCTTTTCCTTATCTCCAATCTAAACCTCCCCTGGAACAATTTCAGGCCATTTCCTCTTTTCCCTTCACCTCATATTAGAGAAAGAGCCTAACCCCCACTTCATTGCAACCTCCTTTCAGGAAGCTGTAGTGTGCAATGAGATCTCCCCTTAACCTTCTCTTCTCCAGACTAAAGAGTCCCAATTGCCCCTGCTACTCCCCACAAGACTTCTCTAGACCCTTAACCAGCTTTATTGCCCAAGACTTCTTCTCTAGACCCTTAGCCAGCTTTATTGCCCAAGACTTCTTCTCTAGACCCTTAACCAGCTTTATTGCCCAAGACTTCTTCTCTAGACCCTTAACCAGCTTTATTGCCCAAGACTTCTTCTCTAGACCCTTAACCAGCTTTATTGCCCAAGACTTCTTCTCTAGACCCTTAGCCAGCTTTATTGCCCAAGACTTCTTCTCTAGACCCTTAACCAGCTTTATTGCCCAGGACTTCTTCTCTAGACCCTTAACCAGCTTTATTGCCCAAGACTTCTTCTCTAGACCCTTAACCAGCTTTATTGCCCAAGACTTCTTCTCTAGACCCTTTTAACCAGCTTTATTGCCCAGGACTTCTTCTCTAGACCCTTAACCAGCTTTATTGCCCAGGACTTCTTCTCTAGACCCTTAACCAGCTTTATTGCCCAAGACTTCTTCTCTAGACCCTTAACCAGTTTTATTGCCCAAGACTTCTTCTCTAGACCCTTTTAACCAGCTTTATTGCCCAAGACTTCTTCTCTAGACCCTTAACCAGCTTTATTGCCCAAGACTTCTCCTCTAGACCCTTAACCAGCTTTATTGCCCAGGACTTCTTCTCTAGACCCTTAGCCAGCTTTATTGCCCAAGACTTCTTCTCTAGACCCTTAACCAGCTTTATTGCCCAAGACTTCTTCTCTAGACCCTTAACCAGCTTTATTGCCCAGGACTTCGTCTCTAGACCCTTAACCAGCTTTATTGCCCTTCTCTGGCCTGCAGAAAAGGAGAGGTGAGATTAGCCCAGGAATCATTTTGAGATCATCGTTCCAGACCTCAAGTTGAACATTTCTTTGTCCAATATTTGCTTTCCCTCAGCTGTTTGCATCATTGGATTTTGTCCTATAAGCATTTTAAAGCTTCCTTGGATCAACAGAGAAAACTGAATCTTGGCTTTTGGAGCAGAAAACCTGAATTTCAGATCCAAAGCTTTTGTTAGAAGGGATTAGGAGTTTATTTTGACCATGGATTATCCTATGCTTTCTTTTCTCCCCCTCCATCTTCTTTTCCTTTACAGCACATATTGTGGTGCTCTGCCCAGTTGGGTTTACCATGACATATGTGAAAAAGTTTCTTTTCATTTCTTGAGGGTATTTATATGAACCACAGAATGGTTTAGGTTGGAAAGGACCTCAAAGATCATCTAGTTCAAACCCCTCGCCATAGGCAGGGACACCTCCTACTCTAACATAAGGGGTTGGGGGGACCTCTGGAGATCATCAAATCCAACCCCTCTACCAAGGGAGGTTCACCTAGAGAAGGTCACACAGGAACATATCCTGGTGAGGTTTTTAATGTCTCCAGAGATGGAGGCTACCACCTCTCTGGGCAGCCTGTGCCAGTACTTTGCTGCCCTTAATTGAAAACAATTCCTCCTGTGCTAGTTTGAAGCTAGCTAGAATGTTTTGGTGAGCAGGACTACATTACAGGCTGGGAAAGGAAAACAATGGTGATGTCTGCTTCCCTCATAGGCTTGCTGAGCTGTATAAGAACAAGAATCCAAACATAGATAAGCCACTACTCCTGCTGGGGAGCTCCGAGCTGCATCTCTCTCTCTAACCTCACCCTCTGTTACTCTGACTAATCCACTTTGCTTCCCTGGCCAAACCTCCATTCTTCCCTGGGGCTGGGGTAAGGTTGAGAGGGGCAGGGGGAAGATGCAGGGGTGGTTGGGAGCCCTTCCTGGGGACTCAGGTTTCTGGGAGGGGAGTTGTGTTTCTGTGTTACCTTTTACCTTGTCTATTTCTGTCTATAACTGTATATGCTGTAAATATCTGCCTGTATACTGTGCTAAGCTGTAAATGTAAGCTTCATTCAATTTCCAGAGCCAGGTGAGTCTAGTCTGGGTGATTTCCAAAGTAGGGGGGGTTGGGGAACACCCAAACCATCACACCTCCTTAGATTTAGATGGAACTTGTTATGCTCCAGTTTGTGCTCATTAATCCTTGTCCAGGTTGTTTGGGGCCCTGAGCAAGGGAATGTTTGAAATGATCAGTGTGCCTGTCAACAGTAAGTTATCCAAGGGACAGCAATGTGTTCTTGTGGCCAAGAAAGGCAATGGTATCCTGGGGTGCATCAAGCAGCAGGTCAAGGGAGGTTCTCATCTCCCCCTGCTCTGCTGAGGTCACATCTGGAATATTATGTCCAGTTCTGGGCTCCCCAGTTCAAGAGCTGCTGGGCAGAGTTCAATGGCCCTGAAGATGCTGAAGGGATTGGAACATCTGCCTGGTTAGGAAAGGCTGAGAGACTTGAGGCTGTTTTGCCTGGAGAAGAGAAGCCTGAGTGGAGTCCTTGCTCCTGTTTATGAATGTCTGCTGGGTGGGTGTCAAGAAGAATGGGCTAGGAACTTTTCAGTGGTGTCCTGTGATAGGACAATGGAGAGAAACTGAGACACAGAAAGTTCCACCTCAGTGTGAGGGCAAACCTCTTTACTGTGAGAGTGCTGAAGCCCTGGAGTCTCTTTTTCTGGAGACTTTCAAGACCCATCTGGATGCATTCCTATGTGGCCTGCCCTAGGTGATGCTTTGACAGGGGGGTTGGACCCAGTGACTTTTAGAGGTCCCTTCCAACCCCTCCCATCCTGTGAGTCTATGATTCTTTGACTTAGCTTTTTTCTCCTTTGCAAAAGCAAAATGGGAGAGAAAAATATCAGGACTAGAGTGGCTGGAATGAAAGGAAAATTCAATCTTGGGAAAGAATCTCAATGACAGGAATAGAGAGTCAGTGGGGGAAATTAAGTACTTCCCAGATAAAGGTTGCCCAGGGAAGTAGTGGCTGCTCCCTCCCAAGAGGTGTTCACAGCCAGGGTGGATGAGGCCCTGAGCAACCTGTTCTAGTGGGAGATGCCCCTGCCTATGGCAGGGGATTGGAACTGGCTGAGCTTTGAGGTCCCTCCCAACCTAAAGCATTCTATGATTCCATGAATAAGCAGTGAGGGAGGTGAGCAGGGGACAGGCAGCAGACATTAGGCAGGTGGTGATTAATGTAGGTTCACCATGCTCTTAGGTTTACAATGGTTCTTTAGGACAAGCAGTAGACTAACAAATGCTTTAAAGAGTTGATGTGAGGGACACATGAACTCAGTCTGTTCATACCATTAGTCTTGCTCAGGCTGGTTCAGAGCATGTAACATTTTGTCCCAAACCTTGCAGTGGTGAGAACTTGGCATCTTTCCTTTTCCAAAGCAGAAGTGTTTTGTAATGCATAGCTCACAGCCAGTCTCCCAAGTGGCCTCTGGTTAAACTCAGGGGATCAGCACTCAGTTTTGCTCAGGATTCACACTGGCCCTGCTAGTTTGGTTTTATATTGTGCTACTTAAGCTACTGACACCTGTTTAGTCTAAGATTTTTGGGGGGGTTTATCTTTTTTTCCCTGTGGAAGAATCAGAGTCACAGAATCAGTGAAGCTGGAGCAGACCTCTGAGATATCAGGTCCAGCCTATGATCTAACAGCACCACAGCAACCAGACCATGGCACTGAGTGCCACAGCCAAACTGTCCTTAAACACCTCCAGGGCCAGTGACTGCACCACCTCCCTGGGCAGCCCATTCCAGTCTCTGTTTCCCCTTTCCAGCAGGAACTGCTTCCTAACATCCAACCTAACCCTCCCCTGGCACAGCTTCAGGCCATGCCCTCTCCTCTTGGCACAAGCCGCCTGGGAGCAGAACCTGACCCCACCTGACTGCAACTTCCCTTCAGGTAGCTGTAGAGAGTGCTAAGGTCCCCCCTGAGTCTCCTCTTCTCCAGGCTGAACCCCCCCAGCTCCCTCAACCTCTCCTCAGCAGCCTTCCCCTCCAGTCCCTTCCCCAGACTCGTTGCTCTCCTCTGGCCCTGCTCCAGCCCCTCAAGCTCTCTCTTGCAGTGAGGGCCCAGAGCTGCACAGTGCTCGAGGTGAGGCCTCTCCAGTGCCAGCACAGGGCACAATGGCAGCCCTGCTGCTGCTGCTGCCCACACTGCTGCTGCTACAGGCCAAGATGCCAGTGGCCTTCTGTGCCAGCTGGGCACACTGCTGGCTCACACCCAGCTGCTTGTCATCCCACAGTGTTCCCAGATCCCTCTGTGCTGGGCTCTCTGTAGCCACTCATCCCCCAGTCTGTAGTACTGCAGGAAGATGTCATCTCTTTCCTATGTTTGCTCTCATTTAGCAGTCATCCTCCTCGAGTACAGAATCATTTCAAGTGAATATTTTAGGGCCTGGAGAATAAATCTGATGAGGAGTGACTGAGGGAGCTGGGGATGGTTAGTTTGAAGAAGAGGAGGCTGAGGACAGACCTCATTGCTGTCTACAGCTACCTGAAGGTACATTGTAGTCTTTTCCCACAGGTAGTTGGAGACAGAAGAAGGGGGAATGGCCTCAAGGTGAGGTTGGGGAGGTTTAGATTGGACACTAGGAAAAAGTTTCTCATAGAGGGAGTGGTCAGAAACTGCCCAGGGAGGTGGTGGAGTTACCCACCCTGGATGTGTTTAAGGGTGGTCTGGATGTGGTGCTTAGGGTTATGATTTAAGGTAAATCTTGTAGAGTTCTAGGTTGGACTTGGTGATCCTGGGGGGCTTTGCCAACCTGGATGTTTCTGTGATTCTGCTGCATTCATAATCATAGAATCATGGAGTTGTTTTGATTGGAAATGACCTCTAAGATCAACCCAAGCACCTATGGTTGGTTTACCACCTGTGTAAATCCCTACTGGTGAAGATCTGAGATCACAGTATCGCAGTATTATCAGGGTTGGAAGAGACCTCACAGATCATCAAGTCCAACCCTTTAGCACAGAGCTCAAGGCCAGACCATGGCACCAAGTGCCACGTCCAGTCCTGCCTTGAACAGCTCCAGGGACGGCGACTCCACCACCTCCCCGGGCAGCCCATTCCAGTGTCCAATGACTCTCTCAGGGAAGAACTTTCTCCTCACCTCCAGCCTAAATCTCCCCTGGCGCAGCCTGAGGCTGTGTCCTCTTGTTCTGGTGCTGGCCACCTGAGAGAAGAGAGCAACCTCCTCCTGGCCACAACCTCCCCTCAGGTAGTTGCAGACAGCAATAAGGTCTGCCCTGAGCCTCCTCTTCTCCAGGCTAACCAATCCCAGCTCCCTCAGCCTCTCCTCGTAGGGCTGTGCTCAAGGCCTCTCCCCAGCCTCGTTGCCCTTCTCTGGACACGCTCAAGCATCTCAATGTCCCTCCTAAACTGGGGGGCCCAGAACTGAACACAGCACTCAAGGTGAGGTCTAACCAGTGCAGAGTACAGGGGCAGAATGACCTCCCTGCTCCTGCTGGCCACACCATTCCTGAGGCAGGCCAGGATGCCACTGGCTCTCTTGGCCACCTGGGCACACTGCTGGCTCATGTTCAGGTGGGTATCAATCAGCACCCCCAGATCCCTCTCTGCCTGGCTGCTCTCAGCCACTCTGACCCCAGCCTGTATCTCTGCATGGGGTTCTTGTGAGATCCTAACAACATCCATTCCCAGCAAACAGAACTTCATAGAAGTCTGTAAGACCATCAAATCCAACTGTCCACCCAACACCACCATGTCCCACAGTGCCATGCCCACAGGTTTCTTGAACATCTCCAGGGATGGGGACTCCACCACCTCCCTGGGCAGCCTGTGCCCATGCCTGAGCACCATTCTATTCATTGGCAGTTATCCCACCCACATTATCTTGCTGCTGCAGATGCTTGTGCACAGTGCTTTAGGACAGTGTATTTTTCTCTTTGACCTTTTCCTGCTGTTCATAAGAATTTTGGGTATCCTTGTTTATATCTTTTTGGTTGTTACACAGTCAGGCTTCTATTCCAGCTGTAGACCATAAAACTTCCCAACCATTTCTTCCCCTTACAAGCAACAGAACTGCTCCCAGTCTTAAAGAGGAGTTATTGTAAACTTTAAAGCATGGCTTTAAAGAAGCCATAAACCCAAATCTCACTCTGTAGCCAACTGCCATAAGAATTCCATGCAAACTGCAGAGGAAGAAAAGCCAGAAGCTGCTTTGGTTTGAAGTGGTTTATTTTTAATCAAGCATTTTGCTGTTCTTCACTGATCTGGAATTCTCCTGAGTCTAGAGCACAGTAAATGTGAAAGATTGAACACTGGAGAATCTTTAAGTGCTCATAAACACAGTGGTTGCAGTGTTTTGTTAAAATAGAAAAGGCTCTCAGAAGCATAGGTCTCCTTTCTACATGACAGTAACCAGATGCTAGAATGGCTCTCTTGCAGCAGTGATGCTTTGGGGTGGTACTAGACTGTTTGCATGTTCAGTGAGAGAAAGAAAAAGGAAAGCCATTGAGGATAAATGGATGTTAGTACATCAAACCTTCACAGAGCCACACAGTTGTCAGGGCTGGAAGGAACCTCAAGGATCATTCAGTTCTGACCCCCCTGCCATGGGCACCTCACACTAGATCAGCTTGCCCAGAGACAAATCCAGCCTGGCCTTCAAAACACCCAGGGATGAGGCTTCCACCACCTCCCTGCACAACCTCTGCCAGACTTTCACCACCCTCATGATGAAGAACTTCTTCCTATGGTCTAATCTCCATCTCCCCTCCCTTATCTTGTATCCATTCCCCCCCAGTCCTATCACTACCTGACTCCCTACAAAGTCCCTCCTCAGCTTTCTGGTAGCCCCCTTCAGATACTGCAAGGCCACAAGAAGGTCTCCTTGGAGCCTTCTCCTTTCAAGACTGAACAACCCCAACTCTCTCAGCCTGTCCTCATAGCAGAGCAGCTCCAGCCCTCTGATGGCACTCATGACCCTTCTCTGGACACCTTCTACCGCCTCCAGACCTTTTCTGTCCCAGGGGCTCCAGCACTGGACACAGTGCTCCAGGTAGGGTCTCAGCAAAGTGGTGCAGAGGGGCAGAATCCCCTCCCTCACTCTGCTGCCCACACTGCTCTGGCTGCAGCCCAGGCTCTGCTTGGCTCTCTGGGCTGCAGGTGCACACTGCTGGCTCATGTTAAATTTCTCATCCATCAGCACCCCCAAATCCTTCTCTTCAGGGTTGCTCTCAAGGCAGTCATCACCCAGCCTGTATCAATGCTTGGTCACTCCTCAGCCTAGTTTTCTCCTTTCAATTTCTATGCAGCAGATTTTTGAGTGTTGTGTTGTTAGCACAGGTGCACTGTTGAGGAACATGCTTTAGTGGTAACCTGAAAGTCTTGGGTTAATGGTTGGCCTTGATCTTAATGATGTCTTCTAACCAATACAATCTATCATTTCAGATGGAAAAAACCTTTTCAATTAACAGGGGCTGAACAAGGCTCTGGGCACCCTGATGTAGTTGAGGATGTCTGTGTTGACTGCACAGGAGGTTGGAATGGATGACCCTTGGAGGTCCTTTCCACCCCAGAGGGATAGGGATCTGCTGGGCAAGATCCAGCAGAGGGCTATGAGGATGATGAGGGGACTGGAGCACTGCCTGATGACGAGAGGCTGAGGGACCTTGGGCTGTTCAGTCTGCAGAAGAGAAGACTGAGAGGGCATTAATAAAGATTTATCAATATCTGAGGGCTGGAGTCAGGAGGGGGGGACAGGCTCTGCTCACTGCTCCCTGGGATAGGACAAGGAGCAATGGATGGAAGCTGCAGCACAGGAGGTTCTAGCTCAACACAAGGGCAAACTTCTTTCCTGTAAGGGTCCCAGAGCACTGGCACAGGCTGCCCAGAGAGGTTGTGGAGCCTTTCAAGGCCTGTCTGGATGTGTTCCTGTGTGCCCTGAGCTAGATTGTATGGCCCTGCTGTGGCAGGGGAGCTTGGACTGGATGATCCCTTTGGGTCCCTTCCAACCCCTGACATCCTGTGAGCCTGTGATGGAGTAACTTAGAATCATGTCAGTTTTGTTGTCATACCCTTGCTTTTAGCTAACTTTTGTTCCTGTCTCCTTTTCATGCTGTGAGACACTATTCAGAGCCATTTGCACTTCTGTGGCTGGGCTCTCAAAGCGCTGATCAAACATTAATAAAGCTTCACAGCAGAGCTGCTCCAGGATGATTTTGATCATCATTTGCTGTGGAATGCAAAAGGTTCATCAAGCCCAGGAATCTGTTCTGATAAATTTTCCTCTTAGCAAATATCCTGATAGACAGACTTCTAAAGCAGACAAGCCCCAGGTAGTTTGGAAGCAGCTTTTGCTTTAAATGGAAGCCAAATGAAGAATTTTAAGAGCATGAGAAAAAAAAATTGCTGTGAATTGATCAAGTGATTAGCACCCAAATAGTTGCAGTGTTTCAGTTTTGTTCTGTCTGTGATCCTCTCCTATGAGGGCAGGGTGTGAGAGTTGGGGCTCTGCAGCCTGGAGAAGGCTTCCAGCAGAGCTTGGAGTGGCCTTCCAGCATCTGAAGTGGGATACAGGAGGGCTGGGGAGGGACTATTGACAAGGTCTGGTAATGACAGGAGGAGGAGGAATGGGTTCAAAGTGTCAGAGAGGAGATTGAAAGTAGATGTTAGGAAGAAGTTGTTTGCAGTGAGGGTAGTGAGACACTGTCACAGGTTGCCCAGGCAGGTTGTGGAGCACAGAAGCACAGAATGTGATCAAAGAGGTTGTAACCAGGTGGGTTTGGTCTCTTCCACCAGGCACCAAACAAGAGGACACAGCCTCAAGCTGCAGCAGGGCAGGTCCAGGATGGATGTTAGGAAGAAGTTCTTCATGGCATTGGAATGGGCTTCCCAGGGAGGTGGTGGAAGCCTCATCCCTAGAGGTGTTTAAGGCCAGGCTAAGTGAGGCTCTGGACAGCCTGATCTAGTGTGAGGTGTCCTGTGTCTATGAAATTCTCTTCCCAGATGAAACATCATTGACTAAAAGGTAGGAGTGAGGAACAAAGCAAAAGAGAAGACAAATCCACCGGGGACATCTGCAGCAGCGTAACTGGGGAATGACTTCCTTCTCCAATATTAAAACCAGCACAAAGCATTTCTTTCTTCAAGTGATGTGAGATAATGAAACACTTCCTTGCCACAAACCAGTGAAGCAAAACTGAGTAGCTAAGATTAGAGTGGCACACAATAATACTCCATCAGTATGTAGCCTACTGCTGAATCAGAACTGGGCAGTAATGACCAGCGCTGGGTAAATACAGCAGGGGAGAATTTGGGGACATTCATCCTCACTTAAACACTGAACAACCACTTACTGGTTCAGTGCTTCTTTAAAAGCCTTTTAGGCATATGCTGCAATGGTTATTTGTGTGGAGTCCCACTTCTGTGCTTCCATCAGGAACTGCTTTATCTGGGACTAAAACCTGACATCTGTTTTGGTGTGCGTACAAAGAGCGGTTCTGAGTCCTGCAAAGTGTTAAGAAGGTTTTTCCCATTGAGCTGAAAGAAAAAGTCCAGAAGATCAGAAAGGATTAAGACTGTTAAGACTCTTTCCACTCAGCTGATTCTGTGATTCTCTGAATTGTCTAATAATTCAGGGTTTTTTTAGCATGGCACCTCTGGAGGGTGAGTTCTAAAAGAAATGAATTTATAGAATCATAGAATCATAGAATCAACCAGGTTGGAGGAGACCTCCAAGATCACCCAGTCCAACCTAGCACCCAGCCCTATCCAATCAACCAGACCATGGCACTAAGTGCCTCAGCCAGGCTTTTCTTGAAGCCCCCCAGGGACGGTGCCTCCACCACCTCCCTGGGCAGCCCATTCCAATGCCAATCACTCTCTCTGTGAAGAACTTCTTCCTAACATCCAGCCTAGCTACCTACCCTGGCAGAACTTGAGACTGTGTCCCCTTGTTCTATTGGTGGTTGCCTGGGAGAAGAGGCCACCCCCCACCTGGCTACAATGCCCCTTCTGGTAGTTGTAGACAGTAATAAGATCACCCCTGAGCCTCCTCTTCTCCAGGCTAAACAGGCCCAGCTCCCTCAGCCTCTCTTCATAGGATTTGTGTTCCAGGCCCCTCACCAGCTTTGTTGCCCTTCTCTGGACATGTTCCAGCACCTCAACATCTTTCTTGAATTGAGGGGCCCAGAACTGGACACAGCACTCAAGGTGTGGCCTGAGCAGTGCAGAGTACAGAGGCAGAATAACCTCCCTTGTCCTGCTGGCCACACTGCTCCTGATGCAGGCCAGGATGCCATTGGCTCTCTTGGCCACCTGGGCACACTGCTGGCTCATCTTCAGCTTACTATCTATCAGTACCCCCAGGTCCCTTTCCTCCTGGCTGCTCTCCAGCCACTCAGTCCCCAGCCTGTACTGCAAGTGAGGCCTGGAAACTTGGACCTCATTACCCTGCACATCTCCCCAAAAGGAGGTTGGAGTGAGGTGGGGTCAGCCTCTTCTCCCTACTATCAGTTGATAGGATGAGAAGAAATGGCCTGGAACTGTGCCAGAGGAGGCCTAGGTTGGAGATGATGAACAATTTCTTTGCTGCAGGAGTGGTCAGGGATTAGAACAGGCTGCCCAGGGAGGTGCTGGAGTCCCCAGCCCTGGAGGTGTTCAAGAAAGGGGCAGGCACTGCACTTTGGGACATGGTTAGATGGAAATGGTGGTGTTAGGTTGGTGGTTGGACTGGATGACCTTGGAGGTTGTTTCCACCTGAAACATTTCTCCAGTTCAATGAACTTTGTCACTCAAAGCCTTGTACTTCATGTCTCATGCAGGAATTACTGAGTGAGCCTCATTTGTGATACTCTGAGATGTTGGAGTATCTAAGCCTTTTGACTGGAGCAGTAGGGAAGCTGGGAATAGTTGACCCAATCCATGGATACCTCACAAGTCATTTAGGCTACTCAAATAGGTTAAAAAAACAAAGGCTTTGGTATTCTGCTTTATTCTTCCTCATGCTCAAGCATTCTGCAGTTTCACAGAATCCCAGCATGGTGGGGACTGGAAGTGACTGCAGGAGATCCTCTATTCCAACCCCCTCCCCCCAACTAGAGTCACCTAAACCAGGCTGCATGGCAATATGTCCAAGCAGGTGTTGATGGTCTCTGGAAGAGGAGACTCCACTAAGAGAAGCAGACTCCACAACGTGTGCCAGGGCTCCAGAACCATCACAGTAAAGATGTTTTTCTGGGGTGCATCAAGAAAAGTGTGGGCAGCAGAGGGAGGGAGGATCTCCTCCCAATATACTCTGCCCTGGTGAGGCACCACCTGGAATATTACATCCAGTTCTGGGCTCCCCAGTTCAAAGGGGACAAGGATCTGCTAGAGAGAGTCCAAGGCAGGGCTGCAAGGATGCTGAAGGGCCTGGAGCACTGCCTGGTGAGGAGAGGCTGAGAGCCCTGGGGTTTTTGGTCTGGTGAAGAGAAGGCTGAGAGGGGAACTGAGCAGTGTTTTTAAATATCTGAGGGCTGGGGGTCAAGAGGGAGGGGACAAACTTCTCAGTTGCACCCTGGGGTAAAGATTATGAACTGCAGCACAGGAAGTTGCAGCTCAAGAGGATGAAGAACTTTACTGTGAGGGTGAGAGAGCAGTGGCACAGGCTGCCCAGAGAGGTTGTGGAGTCTCCTTGTCTGGAGCCTTTCCAGCCCTATATGAATGTGTTCCTGTGCTGGATCCTTTGGTCCTGCTGTGGCAGGAGAGTTGGACTAGTAGATCTCCAGAGGTCTCTTCCAACCCCTAACATTCTCTAATTCTGTGATCCTAAAGTCCAAGCAAAACCTCCCATGCTGTAGTTTACAAGTGGTGTTCCTTGTCTGGTCACTGAAAAGAGCCCAGACAAATCCTTATGAGTTCTGCTTTTCAGCTCTTGCTGAGCGTTACTCAGATTGCCTCTCAGGACTCAACAGCCCAAGGGCTCTTGGCCTTTCTTTCTCACAGAGAGGCCCTCAGCACCTCTGCAGCCCCTGCCTCACTTGAACCAGAGGAGCCCAGAACTGGCTCACTACTTGACATGTGGCCTTGCTAGGTCAGAGTAGATGAGAAGAGCCTCCTTTGATCTGTTGGTTGCACTCTTCGTCGTGCACCCGTTGAGGAACATCTTAAGCAATCAAGACAGCACTCTCTGTTCAAGAGCCACATGCACACATTCCTGAGCTGGTGACAGGGCTTGTGGAGTTCTGTGCTTTAATGATAGTATAAGGTACTCAGAACACAGGAGAAGTGGTGAGCCAGGAGAACAGTGAATGGCTGAGAGCAGCCCTGAGGAACAGGACCTGGGTGCCTGGATTGAGGAAAAGCTCAACAGGAGCCTGCAGTGTGAGTGCAGCCCAGACAGCAGCTGTGTGCTGGGCTGCAGCAAGAGCAGTGTGGGCAGCAGGGCAAGGGAGGGGATTCTACTCCTTTACTCTGCTCTCCTCAGACCCTGCCTGGAGTACTGTGTGCAGTTCTGGAGCCTCCAGCACAAGAAGGACATGGAACTGTAGGAGCCAGTCCAGAGGAGGCCACCAAGATGCTGAGAGGGCTGCAGCAGCTCTGCTATGAGCACAGGTTGCAGAGTTAGGGCTCTGCAGCCTGGAGAAGAGAAGACTTCCAGGAAACCTTGGAGTGGCCTTCCCGTATCTGAAGGGGGCTCCAGGAGGGCTGGGGAGGGACTATTGACAAGGTCTTGTAATGACAGGAGGAGGAGGAGGAATGGGTTCAAAGTGTCAGAGAGGAGACTGAAAGTGGATGTTAGGAAGAAGTTGTTTGCAGTGAGGGTGGTGAGACACTGGCACAGGTTGCCCAGGGAGGTTGTGGCTGCTTCCTCCCTGGAGGTGTTCAGCACCAGGTTGGATGAAGCCTTGAGCAACCTGTTCTAGTGGGAGGTGTCCTTGTCTGTGGTAGAAGGCTGGAGCTAGATGATCTGTGAGGTCTCTTCCAACCTAAACCATTCTGTGATTCTCTGATTGTTAGGGAAGTCTCTTCAGGATGATACTGTGGTTCTTGTTAGGGAAGTCTCTTTGGGTCTGCCCTCACTACAGGGAGCATGGCACTTGCATGCACCATTCTCTGATCTTCAGCAATCAAGACATCACTCTCTATTCAAGAGCCACATGCACATGTTCCTGAGCTGGTGCCAGGGCTTGTTAAGTTGTGTGTTTTACTGATGGCACAAGGCACACAGAACACAGGAGAAGTGATGAGCCAGGTGAACGCTGTTAATTTTAACTGGAGTAAGAATGTTCACTCAATAGGACAAACAAAGGAGTGAAACAGAGAGACATTGCAGGGAATGGTTATGAAACACAGGGAGTGAAAAGGAAGATTCCCTTTGTTCATCAGAGCTTGCTTATGCTTCTAGGCTTCTTCACGTCTGCTGTTGAACAGAGTCTCTCTTCAAAGGTGCTTAAGAAGTAAAGAGACTTTGCAATGGCTGAGGGATGGAAAGAAGTGTGAATAATGAGGAAATATTTGTGCTGCTCCTCAACTCAAAGGGAAAATTGAAAGCCTTATTTAAGAAAAAAAAGGGGCACTCTGGGTAGCTAAACCTGCATTACTGCCAGAGGGATGGCAGGGTGAGGTAAAACATGCTGCCAGTGTGGGAAAAAACTGATCTCTGTACCTGGCGGTGATCCTGACTAAACTTTTACATCTTCTTTATGTATTTCTTCATTATTTGCCTTCCTTGGGGCCATAAGAGTGTGATTTTCTCACTTAAAATTGGGTGCATGCAAGTGCCATGCTCCCTGTACCGAGGGCAGACCCAAAGAGACTTCCCTAACGACTCTCAAAGAATGGTTTAGGTTGGAAGGGACTTCAAAGCTCATCCAGTTCCTACCTCCCACTAGAACAGGTTGCTCAAGGCCTCATCCAACCTGGACTTCAACACCTCCAGGGAGAGAGCAGCCACAGCCTCCCTGGGCAGCCTGTGCCAGTGTCTCACCACCCTCACTGCAAACAACTTCTTCCTAACATCTGCTTTCAATCTCCCCTCTGACACTTCAAACCCATTCCTCCTCATCCTCTCATTACAAGACCTTGTCAATAGTCCCTCCCCAGCCCTCCTGGAGCCCCCTTCAGATCCTGCAAGGCCACTCCAAGCTTTTCTGGAAGTCTTCTTTTCTCCAGGCTGCAGGACCCCCAACTCTCTAAGCTGCTGCAGCCCTCTCAGCATCTTGGTGGCCTCCTTTGGACTGTCTCCAACAGTTCCATGTCCTCCTTGTGCTGGGGGCCCCAGAACTGCACACAGTGCTCTGTTTTTCCTGACAGCACATAGCATTTGTGAGAAGGGCAGCAGAGCTGGTGCAGGGTTTGGAGAACAAGGCTGGTGAGAAGCAGCTGAGGGACCTGGAGTTGTTTAGCCTTATATTCCTTTAAGGCACAGATGCTATTCCTGCTTATTCTGATTTTTAAACACCCAAATCATTAACATATCTAAAGCAAAGTGAAGATAACAGAAGAAAAGCAAATTCAGTTGGACTCTTACAGGTTCTATCCCTTTTCTGTTCACAGAATCACAGAACTGTAGAGGCTGGAAGAGACGTCCAGAGATCATCCAGTCCAACCTCCCTGCCAAGGTAGGATCACCCAGGGTGTTACAAAACCACAGAATGAACCAGGTTGGAAAAGACCTCTAAGATCATCCATTCCAACTTATCACCTATCCCTTCTCATTAACTACACTATGCCACCAAGTGCCTCATCCAGCCTCCTCTTAAACACCTCCAGGGATGGGCACTTCACTGCCTCCCTGGGCAGCCCATTCCAATGCCAATCACTCTGTGAAGAATTTCTTCCTAATGTCCAGCCTGAACCTGCCCTGGCACAGCTTGAGGCTGTGTCCTCTTGTTCTGTGCCTGGGGGAAGAGACCAACCCTACCTAGCTACAACCTCCTTTCAAGTAGTTGTGGACAGCAGTGAGGTCTCCCCTGAGCATCATTTGGTTTGAAAGAGACCTTTAAGCTCACCAAGTTCAACCATTTGCTCAGCAATGAGGTCTGCCCTGAGCTTCCACACAGGAATACATCTATGTGGGGTTGGAAAGGCTCCAGAGAAGGAGACTCCATAAGCTCTCGGGGCAGCCTGCTCCAGGGCTCTGGCAGCCTCACTCTAAACAAGTTTCTCCTCATGCTGAGCTGAAACCTTCTCTGTTCCAGTTTGTATCCATTGCTCCTTGGCTTATTGCTGCTGACCAGCAAAGAGAGATTGGCCCCAGGCACTTTGATTTTGAAAAGCACTGAGGATTTGCCATCCTACAGGCCATGAATTGTATTTAACAGCCATGGAAACTCACTGTAGTCAGGAAAGATACCTGCTGTAGACTTCCTGTGTTGTTGCATAGCATCATTTAGCTTGAAAGAGACCTTTAAGATCCCCAGGTCTAACAGTTCACACAGTACTGTCCAGTCAGCATTAAACCATGTTCCTCAGCACCACATCCTCATGGGTTTTAAATCTCTTCAGGGGTGATGACTCCGCTAGTGCCTTGAGCAGCCTGTTCCGGGGCTTGACAACCTTTCTAGGGAAGAAATTGTTTTGAATGTCCACCCCAGACCTCCCTGTGTTACACACAAGCTTGTTTTTGCCATTATTGCTAGAGCTGTGCCTCCATAATGGCTTGCAAGGGACAAGACCAACTGATGGGTACTGAAAAGGAGTTCAACTAATATCACACTGAGGCAGTGTGGCCTGGATGATCAGGTAGTGAGGTGGATGGGAACTGGTTGAATGGAAGAAGCCAGACAGTTGTGGTCCATGGGATGCAGTCCAGTTGCAGGCCTGTAGCTAGTGGGGACACTTAGGGGTCAGTACTGGGACCAGTTCTGTTCAATATATTCATCAGTGACCTGGGTGAGGGCACAGAGGGCACTGCCAGCAAGTTTGCTGATGGCACCAAACTGGGCAGAGTGGCTGAGACACAGGAGGATTCTGCTGCCATCCAGCCAGACTTGGGCAGGCTGAGAGCTGGGCAGGAAGAGATTGCATGAAATTGAGCAAGGGCAAGGGGAGAGTCTGGCACCTGGGAAAGAACAACCCCAGGGAGCAGTGTAGCTTGGGGACTGACCTGCTGGAGAGCAGTGAAGGGGAAAAGGATCTGGGGGTCCTGGTTGATGGGAGGTAGACCATGAGCAAGCAATGTGCTCTGGTGGCCAGGAGGGCCAGTGCCATTGTGGGGTGGATTAGAAGGGCTGTGGTGAGTAGGTCCAGAGATATTCTCCTGCCCCTCTACTCTGCCTTGCTGAGGCCACATCTGGAGTACTGTGTTCAGTTCTGGCCCCCCTCCCAGTTCAAGAGGGATGTAGAACTGCTTGAGAAAGTCCAGCACAGAGCCACAAAGATGCTGAAGGGAATGGAACATCTCTGTTAGGAGGAGAGCTTGAGGGAGCTGTGGCTGTGCTGCTGGAAGAGGAGGAGCCTGAGAGGTGACCTCAGTCATGGTGATAAGGATGTGCAGGGTGAGTGGGCAGAGGCTGGAGCCAGGCTCTGCTGGGTGATGCCCAATGACAGCACAAGGGGCAGTGGTGGAAGCTGAGGCCTAGGAAGTTCCATGGAAACAGGAGGAGGATTTAGGATTTTTTTCCCTGTGAGTGTGACAGAAGCCTGGAACAGGCTGCCCAGGGTGGTTGTGGATTTGTCTTCTCTGGAGATATTCAGAGCTCACCTGGATGTCTTCCCATGTGACCTGCTGTAGGTGCTCCTGCTGTGGCAGAGAGGTTGGACTGGCTGAGCTTTAGGACTGGCTGAGCCCTTCCAGCCCCTGACACTCTGTGATTTTGTGATCATTTAGATAGAACCTAACTGAAAACTCAGAGTGCATATTCAAGGTGCGTTGAGCCCTTTCCCTGACTCCAAGATGCTTATTCGCTTGTTGTAGCTGCTGTAGCAGTTTGAAGCTGGCCAAAAAGAAGGCTGATTTTTAAGGTCTGAGTTATTTCCACAATAAACTCTTTCACAGCTTTTCTACACGTCTGGAAATGTCATCAAACTGAAGTAGGTGGATGTTGAGCTCAGCTGTGATCTGGAGCGCAGACGTGGGACATATGTTCCTCTCTAGGAATGCTATTTAAACATGAAAAGCTGTGGGCTCTTTCCAGCACCTTCTCCCAGATAGTTCTTACCCTTTGGTTGCTGATTGCACAAATAGCAGAGCAATTTTCATCAAGCTAATAATTCCTCTTTTCTCCTTCTCTGAGACTTTGAAAAAGCCACCTGGGCTTTGTGATCTTGTGCAACCTGGTCTAGACAAATGTGCCTTAGCAGGGGGGTTGGACTTGATGACTGAAGGACATGGAGATGGTTAGTTTGAAAAAGAGGAGGCTGAGGGCAGCCACAACAACCCCAAGCAGCACTAAAGGCTTGGGGCAGTGTGGCTGGAAAGCTGCCTGGCAGAAAGGGAACTGGGGGTTGTAATGGACAAGCAGCTGAATATGAGCCAGCAGAGTGCCCAGGTGGCCAAGAAGGCCAATGGCATCCTGGCTTGTGCTGAAAATGCTGTGTCCAGCAGGAGCAGGGAGGGGATTGTCCCCTTGGACTCCTCACATCCTGGCTGGGATCAGAAATGTTGTGTCCAGCAGCAGCAAGAAGGGGATTGTCCCCTTGGACTCCTCTCTGGTGAGGCCACACCATGAGTGTTGTGTTCAGTTTTGGGCATATCAATACGAGAGAGATGTGGAGGTGCTGGAGCAGGTCCAGAGGAGGGCAAGGAAGCTGGGAAGGGCCTGGACAATAAATCTACTGAGGAGCAACTTGAAGGAGCTGGGGCTGGTTAGTGTGAAACAGGAGGCTGAGGGCAGAGCTCATTGCTATCTACAGCTACCTGAAAGGACCTTGTGGAGAGATTGGTGCTGGTCTCTGCTCACAGGGCATTAGTGACGGAACAAGAGGGAATGGCCTCAAGCTGCTGCAGAGCAGGTTTAGACTGGACATGAGGAAGAGTTTGGTTTTCTCCCAGCAAGAGTGGTCAGGGATTGGAATGTGCTGCCCAGGGAGGTGGTGGAATCACCAACTCTGGGTGTGTTTAAAGATGGTTTGGATGTGGTGCTTGGAGTTTAGGGTGCACTTCGTAGAGCAGGGTTCTGGTCTGCCCTTGGTGATCACAGTGTCACAGTGTCACAGTATCACAGTATCATCAGGGTTGGAAGAGACCTCACAGATCATCAAGTGCAACCCTTTAGCACAGAGCTCAAGGCCAGACCATGGCACCAAGTGCCACGTCCAGTCCTGCCTTGAACAGCTCCAGGGACGGCGACTCCACCACCTCCCCGGGCAGCCCATTCCAGTGTCCAATGACTCTCTCAGGGAAGAACTTTCTCCTCACCTCCAGCCTAAATCTCCCCTGGCACAGCCTGAGACTGTGTCCTCTTGTTCTGGTGCTGGCCACCTGAGAGAAGAGAGCAACCTCCTCCTGGCCACAGCCACCCCTCAGGTAGTTGTAGACAGCAATAAGGTCACCCCTGAGCCTCCTCCAGGCTAACCAATCCCAGCTCCCTCAGCCTCTCCTCGTAGGGCTGTGCTCAAGGCCTCTCCCCAGCCTCGTTGCCCTTCTCTGGACACGCTCAAGCATCTCAATGTCCCTCCTAAACTGGGGGGCCCAGAACTGAACACAGCACTCAAGGTGTGGTCTAAGCAGTGCAGAGTACAGGGGCAGAATGACCTCCCTGCTCCTGCTGGCCACACCATTCCTGATGCAGGCCAGGATGCCACTGGCTCTCTTGGCCACCTGGGCACACTGCTGGCTCATGTTCAGGTGGGTATCAATCAGCACCCCCAGATCCCTCTCTGTCTGGCTGCTCTCAGCCACTCTGACCCCAGCCTGTATCTCTGCATGGGGTTGCTGTGGCCAAAGTGCAGCACCCTGCACTTGGAGCTATTGAAGCCATCCCCTTGGACTCTGCCCATCTGTCCAGGTGGTCAAGGTCCCCCTGCAGAGCCCTGAGGCTCTTTTCCAACCTGCATGCTTCTGTGACTCTGTGATCTCTAGAAGTCCCTTTCCAACCTCTACAGTTCTGTGATTGATTCTTTTGGTCATCTGCAAATATAAAGTCTGATCTATGGAGCAAACTTTCAACAGCATTTAGCAGAATTAAAGATTCCTGGCAGAGCTGTGCACAGCTAGGACTTAATAAGAAAGAATGTGGTTGAAGGTGTTCACCTCCACTGATTTTAGTGAGGCAGGTGATGGTCTGACAGGCTGAGAGAGTTGGGTCTGTTCAGCCTGGAGAAGAGGAGGCTCCAGGGAGACCTTAGAGCTGCCTTCCAGTAGCTGAAAGGAGCCAGTAAGGGACTTACTACAAATGCTTGTAGTTATATGGTGAGGTGGAATGGCTATGAGGTGGAAGAAGGGAGATTTAGATGAGGTCCCTTTCATAGAATCATAGAATGGTTTAGGTTGGAAGGGACCTCAAAGCTCAGCCAGTTCCAACCCCCCTCCACAGGCAGGGACACCTCCCACTAGAACAGGTTGCTCAAGGCCTCATCCACCCTGGCCTTGAACACCTCCAGGGAGGGAGCAGCCACAGCCTCCTTGGGCAACCTGTGCCAGTGTCTCACCACCCTCACTGCAAAGAGGCTGTGATCCTGTAATCCTGTATCCATGCTGATACAAGTACCATATTCCAGGGAAGCTGAAACATCTACAGACTGATCTAACCAAAAGACATCGTTAGAAAGGTGATCAGGACTGTGATAGAGGTGCATATGGATTTTCCTTCAGCAGAATACATGCAGCCAGACAGGTATTTAAGCAGATGCTCAACCAGACAGTGAGACAGCATTTCATGAACTACTGATGTGTGAACAGGACCTAATGAGAGCACATTTGCCTGATACATTGTCAGCTGCCCTTAATACACACTTTCAGAAATAGCCATAGAACATGACCTGGAGTACTGTGTGCAAGTCTGGAGCTCCCAGCACAAGGACATGGAGCTGCTGGAGCAAGTCCAGAAAAGGCCACCAAGATGCTCAGAGGGCTGCAGCAGCTCTGCTATGAGAACAGGCTACAAGAGTTGGGGCTCTGCAGCCTGGAGAAGAGAAGGCTTCCAGGAGACCTTGCAGTGGCCTTCCAGTATCTGAAGGGGGCTACAGGAGGGCTGGGGAGGGACTACTGACAAGGTCTTGTAGTGACAGGAGGTGGAGTAATGGGTTTAAAGTGGCAGAGGGGAGATTGAAAGTGGATGTTCAGAAGTTGTTTGCAGTGAGGGTGGTGAGACACTGGCACAGGTTGCCCAGGGAGGTTGTGGCTGCTCCCTCCCTGGATGTGTTCGAGTCCAGGTTGGATGTGGCCTTGAGTGACCTGTTCTAGTGGGAGGTGTCCCTGCCTATGGCAGGGGGTTGGAACTGGCTGAGCTCTGAGACCCCTTCCAATCTAAACCATTCTGTGATTCTCAGTAGGGAAGTCTCTTTGGGTCTGCCCTCAGTACAGGGAGCATGGCACTCTCATACATCCATGACAATTTGAAGTGAGAAAATCACTTTCTTATGGCCCTGAGGAAGGCAAATAATACATTTTTAAAAGGGCAAGCAGTGAGCCTAGATTTAGTTGGTTTTGCAGTTCAGAGCCTCTATCTAGGATTTATTAGCATATCACAGGATGAGCAATTCTGTTTTCCTGCTTGTTTTGCTTGAAACCTTGACCTCATTTTCTGCATCAGCCAGCAACAGGGTTGCATAAACACCTATGACCCTTTGGTCAGGTCTAGTCTAATTAAATTTACATAGCTCAGCTTTTGGGCTTCAGCTGTCTGGCTAAAATGAGCAACTGGCAGGCTTTAGCTGATCTAGTTAGGTGAACAGATATCTGCTGCCTACATGTTGGCAATATTAATGCAGCAAGTGGCACAGTTAGGTGATGCATCACCTTCTTCACACTCTTCTGCCCTTTGTGCACCCTCCAGCTGACTTCAGATATTTCTGCCTGGCTTTAAGGCACACAAGGAACTCCTATTACCATACATTAGCCTCCAAAGGACTGGGGTTCATTACAAGCATTAAATACATTACCACAGAGTGTCTCCAGCAGGGGGAAAGAAATAAAGAATTGATGGGTTATGACTCCTCAGGAATAAAAGCAAAAGGCCTGTTGTGGCAGAAAACAATAGGGCAGGAAAATCAGGTCTGAAGTTGGTGAAGCAGTGAGGTGTGCAGGGAGTTTTGTCATTTCAAAGGATTGAAAGGAGCCTACTGAAAAGGGAAGATTTGTGTCATCAAAGAAGGAGAGAATTGGCAGGGCTGGTGGTTGGGGATGTGGTTTTGGGGTGGACTTTGTAGAAGCAGGGTTGATGGCTGGACTTGGTGATCCCAACCTGAATGTTTCTGGGATTCTGTGATCACAAAACTGTCAAGGTTGGAAGGGACCACGAGGATCATCCAGTTCCAGCCCCCTTGCCATGGGCAGGGACACAGTATCACAGTATCATCAGGGTTGGAAGAGACCTCACAGATCATCAAGTGCAACCCTTTAGCACAGAGCTCAAGGCCAGACCATGGCACCAAGTGCCACGTCCAGTCCTGCCTTGAACAGCTCCAGGGACGGCGACTCCACCACCTCCCCGGGCAGCCCATTCCAGTGTCCAATGACTCTCTCAGGGAAGAACTTTCTCCTCACCTCCAGCCTAAATTTCCCCTGGCACAGCCTGAGGCTGTGTCCTCTCGTTCTGGTGCTGGCCACCTGAGAGAAACTAGATCAGCTTGCCCAGAGCCACATCCAGTCTGGTCTTAAAAACATCCACGCATGAGGCTTCCACCACCTTCCCAGGCAACTTGTGCCAGTCTCTCACCACTGTCATGGTGAAAAACTTCTTCCTAAGGTCTAATCTCAATCTGACCTCCTCTAGCTTGGATCAGTTGTCCCCAGTCCTATCCTACTCAGCACCCTAGAAAGTCCCTCCCTAGCCTTCTTGCACCTCCCTTCAGATACTGGAGGGCCACATTATTTATGTCCACTTACAAGAAGAGCTTCAAGAAGGGATCTGAGGGACTACAGCAACTGAAATCGTAGAATCATAGAATGCCAGGGGCTGGAAGGGACCTCAAAAGCTCATCTGGTCCAGACCCCTGCCAGAGCAGGAGCACTTAGAGCATGTCACACAGGAACACATCCAGATGGTTTTTGACTGTCTCCAGAGGAGACTCCACAGCCTCCCTGGGCAGGCTGCTCCAATGCTCTGCCACCCTCACAGTGCAAAAAAATTCTTCTCCAAATGCTTTCACTGTGCATCAGGAGAAGTTTAGGTTGGACATGAGGAAAAATGTCCTTCCCCAAAAGGGTCATGAAGCCCTGGTACAGGCTGAGTTACCATGCTTGGAGGGGTTTAAAAGACTGGCAGGCATGGTGCTTAGGGATGTGGTTTCATGGTGGACTTGGCAGTGTTAAATGGAGCCAATGATTTTAAAGGCCTTTTGCACCCTGAAGGATTCTAGAATTCCATGGCTTGTTCTTTCAGCTTGCAGAAACAAATGTTGTAGTCAAATAATTCACATCACCATAGTAGAGCCTGCTAAAGTTCCTTTCTTACTACAGCTTTCAAGAGCTTTTCACAGAATCACACAACTTTAGAGGCTGGAATGGACCTCCAGAGATTATCTAGATCCAATTCCACTTCCCCTGCCAAAGCAGCACTACCCAGGGTAGTCCATGCAGGAAAGCATCCAGGTGGGTTTGGAAGGGCTTCAGACAAGGACTCTTCACAACCTCTCTGGGCAGCCTGCTCCAGGGCTCTGGCAGCCTCACTCTAAAGAAGTTTCTCCTCATGCTGAGCTGAAACCTTCTCTGTTCCAATTTGTATCCATTGCTCCTTGACACTCAGCCTTTAATATTTCAAATGGACCTAAAGTAGCCTCCAAGTTATGGATTTGATTCTACTTACAGCACATTCCCAGCACTGCTGTTCTCTGTGAGCTTTCTGGGTATAATTATTCTGTCCTTCAAGAACAACAAAATGGCAAAAATGACAAAATTGAACACATTTGGTCTCATATTTGTGTATAATTTTTTATGGGAGCCATATTGCCCTTTAATACTGTGTAGGAGGGATTTCATATAGATATATATGAAGACATGAGCCAGCAGTGTGCACTTGCAGCCCCAAAGGCCAATCAGATCCTGGGTTGCAGCAGAAGAAGTGTGGCCAGCAGGTCAAGGGAGGTGATTCTCCCCCTCTGCTCTGCTCTGCTGAGACCCCACCTGGAGTACTGCATCCAGTTCTGGAGTGCCTATTACAGGAAGGATGTGGAGATGCTGGAGTGTGTCCAGAGCAGGGCCAGGAGGATGCTCAGAGGCTGCATCAGCTCTGCTGTGAGCACAGACTGAAAGAGTTGGGGCTGTGCAGTCTGGAGCAGAGAAGGCTCCCAGGTGACCTTCTTGTGGCCTTCCAGTATCTGAAGGGGGCCTACAAAAAAGCTGGGGAGGGACATTTTAGGCTCTCAGAGAGTGACAGGAGTGGGGGGAATGGAGCAAAGCTGGAGGTGGGGAGATTCAGACTGCATGTGAGGAGGAAGTTGTTGAGCATGAGAGTGGTGAGAGCCTGGAATGGGTTGCCCAGGGAGGTGGTTGAGGCCCCATGGCTGGAGGTGTTTATGACCAGGCTGGATGAGGCTGTGGCCAGGCTGATCTTGGGTAGGGTGTCCCTGGCCATGGCAGGGGGGTTGGAACTAGATGCTTCTTGTGGTCCCTTCCAACCCTGCCTGATTCTATGATATATATGTGTATATATATATATATATATATAATTTTTCCCCTTGCCATTTGTTACATCCTTGAGAGAAGGAATGATTGAAAGTGGGTAGCTTTTGACAATTTTCAGGTAGGCTTTATTCTTTCTCAAGCTGCACAAGCAAAATTCTTACATAAAGCCAGGATGCTTTCCCTTGTCAGGGCATCCCCAAAAATAAAGACAGCAATTACTTCATTTTCTCCTGTCAGGTTTTTGTAGGTTTTTTCCCCCACTTGTAAGAAAGGGAAAAAAAATATTGCCTAGCTAACAAACCTACCACACAGCATGTAGGGGAGGATGAACTTGTTGACAAGCTGCATTCTGGAAGCTTAGTAAAGAGCAAGCAGCTATTTAAATGTGCAGCACATGTGGACTTCTGTAAAGCCATAGACAAGTCACAGAATTGAAGCAGGTTTGAAAAGACCTCTAAGATCATCAAGTCCAACCTATCACCTTGTGATTAACTAAACCCTGGCACCAAGTGCCTCATCCAGCCTCCTCTGAAACACCTCCAGGGATGGGGACTCCACCACCTCCCCAGGCAGCCCATTCCAATGCCAATCACTCTTGCTCTCAAGAACAACTTCTTCCTAACATCCAGCCTGAACCTGCCCTGCTGCAGCTTGAGGCTGTGTCCCCTTGTTCTATTGCTGGTTGCCTGGCAGAAGAGACTAACCCCCACCTGGCTACAGCCTCCCTTCAGGTAGCTGCAGACAGCAATGAGCTCTGCCCTGAGCCTCCTCTTCTGCAGGCTGCACACCCCCAGCTCCCTCAGCCTCTCCTCACAGGGCTGTGCTTCAGTCCCCTCCCCAGCCTTGCTGCCCTTCTCTGGACACCTTCCAGCACCTCAACATCTTTCTTAAACTGAGGGTCCAGAACTGGACACAAGACTCAAGGTGTGACCTAACCAGTGCCAGTACAGGGTGGAAGGATTGCCCTGGTCCTGCTGGCCACACTGTTCCTGATATAGGTCAGGATGCCATTGGCCTTCTTGGCCCCCTTGGCACAGTGCTGGCTCATGTTGGTTATGTTTTGGATTACAACCAACCAAAACACTCCAGTTGCTTAGATTGAAGGCCTCAGTGGTAGCTAAACATTAAAGTAGAGACACATTCCAGAGGGCCTGCAAATATCTGCTGATCTGCACTCACAGCAGTCAAGACATCAGCTCATTGTACTGCTTTTGCAGAGGAGTCTGATGGAAGTTAACACCTTATGAGTAGACTACTTCTCTAAAGAATGTGAGAATGGGGCTACAGTGTACAGCTCACATAGTTGGTTTGCAGGTGCTCTAACTGAGAATCTTGATGTAAGTTACTCTCTTGCTCTTTGGCTAATTTCTTAGGGAGGTGGAGGGCTGGTCAGGTTAGTGACAGAAAATAGAAGAGATCCTATGACTGTGTTGCCTCTGAAAGACCTACATCTAACTCAGAACCATGGGCTGTATCTCCAAGCTACTCCAGCCCAACCTTTCACCCAGCACTGCAGGGCCAGCACTAAACCATGTCCCTAAGCACCAGCTCCACAGGCTGCTTGAACACCTCCAGGGATGGGGACTGCAGCACTGCCCTGGGCAGAACATTCCAGGGTCTGAGAAGCCTCTCTGGAAAGAAATATTTCCTAGCATCCAGCCTGAACCTCCCCTGGGGCAGCTTGGAACCATCTCCTCTGCTCCTGTCCCTTGGCACCAAGGAGCAGAGGCTGCCACCTCCTCTCTCCAACCTCCCTGCAGGGAGATAGAGCAAGGCGGTCTCCCTCAGCCTCCTATTCCCCAGCCTCAACACCCCCAGATCCCTCAGCCCAGCTACTCCAGGCCCTTCTCCAGCCTCTCTGGACCCAGTACTTAAAAATGTGACAGTTTCTTGTGGAGCTTTAGATTCCCTTGAGATGCACAGTCTGTATGAGAGCTCATGGCCCATGCTGATGAGGAAACATGAAGTATACACAGGATGCAGACCCATCCCTTGTGTGTATTGAATGCACTCCCCTTTTTAATGGTCGTGGGGTTTTCTTTTCCCCTTCTTGTAACCCCCATCCTGCTACATTTCTGAGTATTAAAGCTCATAATACACTTCAGATCAAGGCAAGAGCTTCAAGGTGTTTTTTTTTTGGAGTCTGGAATAGGATGTAAGCAGGATGAAATCTTTACCTTCCTGTGAAGCTGTCTTTAAAAACCTCATCTTCAATTGCATGCAGCTTTTGTGAGTGAAGTAAAAAGGATTTTCAAAGCAATGGAGAGGAAGTGAAGCTTGCATTCTTCCTAAAAAAAAGAGGTGAATACTTTCCACCCAGCAGAGAGTGAAGGCTGAGACACTCTGTAAGGTGGAATCTTCCAGACCCAAGTTCAGTGTTTTGAAAGTGTCAGAAGACTGCAGGCATCTTAATATGCCAGCACTGTGCTCTGCTGGCCAGGAGGGGCAGTGCCATTCTGAGGTGGATTCGATGGGCTCTGGTGAGTAGGTACAGAGAGGATTTTCTGCCCTGCTGAGGCCACATGTGGAATGCTCTGTCCAGTTCTGGCCCCCTCCCAGTTCAAGAGGGACATAGAACTGCTTGAGAGAGTCCAGCACAGAGCCACAAAGATGATGAAGGGAATGGAAGATCTTCCTTATGAGGAGAGCCTGAAGTTGCTGGGGCTGTGCTGCTGGGAGAAGACTGAGAGGTGACCTCATCAATGTTGATAAAGATGTGCAGGGTGAGTGGGCAGAGGCTGGAGCCAGGCTCTGCTGGGTGATGCCCAATGACAGCACAAGGGGCAGTGGTGGAAGCTGAGGCCTAGGAAGTTCCATGGAAACAGGAGGAGGAATTTTTTCCCTGTGAGGATGACAGAAGCCTGAAAAAGGCTGCCCGGCAGGGCTGTGGAGTCTCCCTCTCTGGAGATACTCAACCCCCACCTGGATGTGTTCCTGTGTGACCTGCTGTAGCTGCTCCTGCTGTGGCAGGGAGGTTGGACTGGCTGAGCTTTGGAGGTCCTTTCCAGCCCCTGACATTCTGTGATTCTCTTCTAATCACACGTTGGGGAATCATGGGGTGGTGGAGGTTGGAAGTGACCTCTAGAGATCATCTCCTCCACCCCCCCGATAAAGCAGGTTTGTCTCCTTCAGGTTGCACTGGAATGCACTCAGAGAGGTTTTGAGTGTCTTCAGAAAAGGAGAATCCACAACCTGTCTGAGCAGCCTCTTCCAGGGCTCCAGCACCCACACAGCAAGTAAGTCAGTGAGGCACTTAGTGCCATGGTTTAGTTGATTGGATAGGGCTGGGTGCTAGGTTGGGCTGGATGAGCTTGGAGGTCTCTTCCAACCTGGCTGATTCTATGAACTACTGAGCATAACTTCAGCAAAGGAGAGCTTTGGGTTAGAGCCTGATCAGGGCTGAAGACAGATAAAGTTAATCTTAGAGGTTTGAAAGGGTTAACTCTACTCTGACTTACTCGTTAACAATTTCTCTTTTATATTTTAATATTAAAAGAAAAAGCCAAAAGAAAGGAAGGAAATAGGAGAGGATGACAGCTTCTAGTGATGTGGCTAAATAACCAAAGCAATTATCACTTCCTTCAACATGCAGATAAGGATATTTTCAGTTGGGAGAGAAAAAATAAAAGGAAAAGGAAAGAAACAACATAAAAACCCCAAAAAGCAAAAATAAAAGCCCCACAAAACAACAGGGAGTGCTTGATGCACTGAGTGCTTGATTAAAAATAATGCAAATCAGCTCTCTCTGGTACCTTCTCAGTGGCTTACCAGAGGCATCTGGAAATATTTACCCATGGTGAGGAGGAGTTTGTGCTGAAGAAGCATTGCAGCTGCTGGGGACTTGGCTATATGGCACTGCTGGTCTGTTCTCTGCTGCCAGGGAGACTGAAGCCTTGGAACCTGTAGTGGAGCTGCAGAAAAGAAATGTGGTTTCATACAATCACAGAGAAGTCAGGCATGGAAGTGACCTCATGGATCATCTAGTTCCAATTCCCCTGCCATTGGAAGGGACACCTTCCACTAGATCAGCTTTCTCACAGCTACATCCAGCCTGGCCTCAGAAACCTCCAGGGATGAGGCTTCCACCACATCCCTGGGCAGCCTGTGCCAGTCTCTCAGCACCCTCATGCTGAAGAACTTCTTCTTAACATCAAATCTTAATCTAATCTTAAACTTGCCTTCCAGTGTCAGAAGATGGCCTACAAGAAAGCTGGAGGGGGACTTTTTAGGGTGTTGGGTAGCAATGAGACTGGGGGGAACGGATCCAAGCTAGAGGAGGCCAGATTGAGATTAGACATTAGGAAGAAGTTCTTCAGCATGAAGGCAGTGAGAGACTGGCAGAGGTTGCCCAGGGAGGTGGTGGAAGCCTCATCCCTGGCTGTTTTGAAGGCCAGGCTGGATGTGCCTTTGGGCAAGCTGATCTAGTGTGAGGTGTCCCTGCCCGTGGCAGGGAGGTTGGACCTGGATGATCCTTGATGTCCCTTCCAGCCCTGCCTATTCTGTGATCTAAAATTCACGAAAGAAGAAAGTGGCAGAGCCCTGAAGCAGGCTGCCCAGAGAGCTTGTGGGGATCTCTTTCTCTGAAGACATTCAAACCCTGCCTGGATGCATTCCTGTCCAACCTGCTGTAGGCACACCTACAGTCACAGCGGGGCTGGACTGGGTGATCTCCAGAGGTCCCTTCCAACCCCCACTCTTCTGTGAATCCAGCACTTCTTTTATAGCCTAGGTGATATTAGATTGGATTTGGTGATCCTGAGGGTCTTTTCCAACCTGGATGTTTCTGTGCATCTGTGATGTTTCCCTGGAGGCATTCAAGGTGAGGCTGGACAGGCACAGGTCTAGTTGAGGAGGTCCCTGCTGACTGCACAGGGGCTTGGACTGGATGAGCTTTGGATGTCCTTTCCAGCCCAGACCATTCTGTGATCCTATAATTTGGGGAAAGAAGCAAACTCTCTAAGTCTCCTTACAAAATGTGCTTGGCGTTGCCATCAGATCTTGCTACTGACACAGTCCTGGAGAACCACAACTGGGATAAAGAGGTTTTAGGACTTGCCAGTTTTTTTTTCAGTCTCCAACTAGATTTGGTCTTCAGAATATTCTGCTGCAGGTGGCAGGAACAGAAGTCTGCCAAAATGTTGATTTTTAAAAGCAAGGTGACTTAAACATGGCCTCAAAGCCTTCTCTTCTCCAAGCTGCAGAGCCCCAACTCTGGTAGTCTGTCCTCATAGCAGAGCTGCTGCAGCCCTCTTAGCATCTTGGTGGCCTCCTCTGCTGAGTCTCCAACAGTTCCATATCCTTCTTGTGTTGGGGTTTCAAAACTGCACATATCAAGGAGGAAAACTCTGTTGCTGGCAGATCACATGGAAAAATCCTTGGAAACACGGCTGGCAGGTAGATTTATCCACTCTCTATCCAAACCCTGTCAAAATCCCAGCTATTTCCCACCACCTACAAAGTTTTCATGTCTCCTGCTCTGAGTCTCAGTCAAGTTAGAAAATCTGTCTGTTCCAACACCAAGCATGAAATCTCCCTACCCACTATGGCTGCATCTTTGAAAAGTCATTTCCTCTGACAGGACTTAAATGCTGCAGTTGAGCTGGCAGAGACAGAACACAGGACTTGGAAGTGCTGTCTTCAAGCCCACTGTCAGTGCTTTAAGGAGGTTGGCTGGTTTAGTCTTGTTTAATATCACTATCAATGATCTGGGTGAGGGGATTGAGTGCTCCTCACTGAGTTTGCAGATCATAGAATAGAATCATAGAATGCTTTGGGTTGGAAGGGACTCCCAAAACTCATCCAGTCCAACCCCCTCTGCAGTCAGCAGGGACATCCTCAACCAGATCAGGTTGCCCACGGCCCTGTCCAGCCTCATCTTGATTGTCTCCAGGATAGCTGGACTCTTGAACTGGCAGATGGAGTCAGGGACCAGTATAATCCCCCTGTAATCCAGGAGGAAGCAGTAAGGGACCTACTGAGTCACTTAGATCCTCACAAGTCCATGGGACCTGATGAGAACCATCCTAGGGTGCTGAGAGAGCAGGCAGCTGAGCTGGCCAAGCCACTCTCCAACATTTGTCAGCAGTCCTGGCTCACTGCAGAGGTCCCCAAAGACTGGAAGCTGCCAATGTGATACCCATTCACAGGAAGGATCATAAGGAGGATCCAGAAAACTACAGACCTGTCAGCCTGACCTCAGTGCCAGGCAAGGTGATGGAACAGCTCCTCTTGAGTGCCATCACAAAGCACCTACAGGAGGGCCAAGGGATCAGGCCCAGCCAGCATGGGTTTAGGAAGGGCAGGTCCTGTCTCACCAACCTGATCTCCTTTGATGATCAGGTTCCTGCCTGGTGAATGTGGGGCAGGCTGTGGATGGAGTCTGCCTGGACTGCAGCAAAGCCTTTGACACTGTCTGCCACAAGAAGCTCCTGACCAAGCTGGCAGCTCATGGCTTGGCCACATTCACTCTGTGCTGGGTCAAGAACTGGCTGGAGGGCTGGGCCCAGAGAGAGTGGTGGTGAATGGTGCTGCATCCAGTTGGCAGCTGGCACTGGTGGTGTGCCCCAGAGATCAGTGCTGGGCCCAGTCCTGTTCAATATCTTTATTGATGATCTGGACCAGGGCATTGAGTCCATCATCAGTAAGTTTGCAGGTGACACCAAGCTAGGAGCAGCTGTGGAGCTGTTGGAGGGTAGGAGAGCCCTGCAGAGGGACCTGGCCAGGCTGGATGGGTGGGCAGAGGCCAATGGGATGACATTGAACAAGGCCAAGTGCAGGGTTCTGCACTTTGGCCACAACAACCCCAAGCAGCACTACAGGCTGGGGCCTGAGTGGCTGAGAGCAGCCAGGAGGAAAGGGACCTGGGGGTACTGGTGGATAGTAGCTGAAGATGAGGCAGCAGTGTGCCCAGGTGGGCAAGAGAGCCAATGGCATCCTGGCCTGCATCAGGAGCAGTGTGGCCAGCAGGACAAGGGAGGTTATTCTGCCCCTGTACTCAGCACTGCTCAGGCCACACCTTGAGTGCTGTGTCCAGTTCTGGGCCCCTCAATTCAAGAGAGATGTTGAGGTGCAGAAAGGTGTCCAGAGAAGGGCAGCAAGGCTGGTGAGATGGCTGGAGCACAGCCCTGTGAGGAGAGGCTGAGGGAGCTGGGGGTGTGCAGCCTGCAGAAGAGGAGGCTCAGGGCAGAGCTCATTGCTGTCTACAACTACCTGAAGGGAGGCTGTAGCCAGGTGGGGTTGGGCTCTGCTGCCAGGCAAGCAGCAACAGAACAAGGGGACACAGCCTCAAGCTGTGCCAGAGCAGGTCTAGGCTGGATGTTAGGAAGAAGTTCTTCCCAGAGAGAGTGATTGGCATTGGAATGGGCTGCCCAGGGAGGTGGTGGAGGCACCATCCCTGGAGGTGTTGAAGCAAAGCCTGGCTGAGGCACTTAGTGCCATGGTCTGGTTGACTGGATAGGGCTGGGGGATAGATTGGACTGGGTGATATTGGAGGTCTCTTCCAACCTGGTTGATTCTGTGATTCTATTCTGTCTCCAGGGATGGGGACCCAACCACCTCCCTGGGCAACCTGTTGCAGTGTTCCAGCACCCTCTTGATGCACAACTTGTTCTTAACATCCAATCTCAATCTGCTCTTCCCCAGTTTGGAGCCATTGCCCTCGTCCTATCACCACAACCGTTGGTAAATCATTTCTCTCCATCCTTCTTGTAGATGACAACAATTTGGGCAGGATTGTTGACCTGCTGAAAGATGGGAAAGCTCTGAAGAAGGATCTGGACTGACTGCATAGAAAGGGTAAGGTCAGCCATAGGAAGTTAAAAAAAGTCAAGTTCTGGGTCCTTGGGACTTGGCATTTGGGTCATCATAAAGCCATGCCACATTCCAGGCTTTGGGCAGAGTAGCTGTCTGGTGGAAAAGAACCTGAGGGTGCTGATTAACAGCCAATTGAACATGACTCAGCATGTGCCCAGGTAGCCAAGACCACCAACAGCATAGAATTATAGAATGGTTTAAGTTGGAAGGAACCTAACAGAACATCCCTCTAGAACAGGTCACTCAAGACTTCATTTAACCTGGCCTTGAACACCTCCAGGGAGGGAGCAGCCACAGCCTCCCTGGGCAACTTGTGCCAGTGTCTCACCACCCTCACTGCAAACAACTTCTTCCTAACATCCAGTTTCAATCTCCCCTCTGACACTTTAAACCCATTCCTCCTCATCCTCTCATTACAAGACCTTGTCAATAGTCCCTCCCCAGCCTTCTTGAAGACCCCTTCAGATGCTGGAAGGCCACTCCAAGGTCTACTGGAAGTCTTCTCTTCTCCAGGCTGCAGAGCCCTAACTCTTAAATCAGACCTTAAATAGCCATTTGGAGCCTTCTTTTCCTCTGTGCCCCTTCAACATGAGTCACTCTTGGCAGGAGCAGCCAGACCTTCACGTGCACACAAATGGCATTCTGTTTTGACTGCCTACGTCTCAGTAAATGATTTATATATCAAAAGAGAGTCAACAACAGCCTGATTTGGGATCTGGAGCCCTGGACTGAATCCATTGCAGGATCTGGCACTGCTGAGTCCTGATTGCTGATGTTCACAATGGCAGCTTTGGCAGAGGGTTAAACAAAAACTGTCTTCAACTGCTCTTGATTTTCTTCTTTCTGATGCTCCCTACATATAAAGCAGTTGAGAAGGCAGAAATAGGGAACAATCTAAGTCAAATTACCTGAAAAATCATTTTGTACACTTACTAAACTCTTCTCCCAGGCAGTCAGTGACAGAACAAGAGGACATAGTCTCAAACTGCAGCAGGGCAGGTTCAGGCTGGATGTTAGGAAGAAGTTCGTCAGAGCGAGAGTGATTGGCATTGGAATGGGCTGCCTGGGGAGGTGGTGGAGTCCCCATCCCTGGAGGTGTTTAAGAGGAGGCTGCATGAGGCACTTGGTGCCATGGGTTAGTTAATTAGAAGGTGTTGGGTGATAGGTTGGACTTGATGATCTCAGAGGTCTTTTCCAACGTGGTTCATTCTATGGTTCTATAAACAGTTCAAAGTGTGAGGCTTACCATTGCTCTTGGAACCAGGAAAAGACCAATTTGTTCTTTTATACTCCAATTAACTATTAATTATGTGTTATAATAAGCAGTTCATGGGCTCTATGCTATGTGTCTGCATAGACAGGAGTATTAGTGTGAGATCATACACATATAAAGGACTCAAATAAGGACTATGTCAATTCTATAATCACTGGGTTGGAAAAGACCTCTAAGATTACTACATTCAACCATCAACTTAAGACCACCCTGGCTGTTAAATCATGTCCCAGAGTGGCACAACCATGTGTTTGTTGTACATCTGCTGGTGAACACATATGCTGAGAGCACATCAAAATGGGAAGGTTCTTTTTAGATTGGCAGCATAAGCCACTTTGTGCTGTGTTATAGCAATGTAATAAATAGCAGTATATATGATGTAGTAATAGAACAGGAGCAAACAGTCTCCAGTTGTGCCAGGGGAGGCTTAGGCTGAATGAAAAGGGATCACAGAATCACAGAAAACATCCAGTTGGAAGAGACCTCAAAGATAATGCAGACACACCTTCTCCCCTCAGTCTCCTTTTCTCCAGTTCTCATGGACCTTTTAGTCTCATGGACTTTGAAGTTGCCTTCTTATTCTTATTTCTCTTAGACAAGTGAAGGTATGAAGAGTTACAACATAAGAAACTTCATACAGTAGAGGTCTGCTACAGGATCCCATGATCCCAGGATGTTAGGGGTTGGAAGGGACCTCTGCAGAGCTTCCAGCCCAACCCTCCTGCCACAGCAGGAGCAGAGAATCCAGCACAGGTGGCACAGGAACACATCCAGACAGGGCTGCAAAGGCTCCAGACAAGGAGACTGCACAACCTCTCTGGGCAGCCTGTGCCACTGCTCTCTCATCCTTACAGCAAAGAAGTTCTTCCTCCTCTTGTGCTGCAGCTTCCTGTGCTGTAGTTTCCATCCCTTGCCCTTGGCCTATGGCAGGGCACAAGTGAGCAGAGGCTGTCCCTGTGCCTTCCTTCCTGACCCCCAGCCCTCAGCTCTTGACAGACATTGCTCAGCTCCCTCTCAGCCTTCTCCTCTGCAGACTGAACAGCCCCAGGGCTCTCAGCCTCTCCTCACCAGGCAGTGCTCCAGGCCCTTCAGCATCCTTGCAGCCCTGCCTTGGACTCTCTCCAGCAGATCCCTGTCCCTCTTGAAGTGGGGAGCCCAGAACTGGATGCAATACTGCAGGTGGGACCTCAAGAGGCTGAGTAGATGAGGAGAACCTACTTGATCTGCTGGCCACACTCTTCTTAATGGCCCCCAGGACCCCACTGGCCTTCTTGGCCACCAGGGCACATTGCTGTGCCATGCAGAACTTGGTGCCCACCAGCACTCCCAGGTCCTTCTCCACTTATATCAAACAGTCAAACAAACAATCCAAAACAACAAAAAGAAACAAAAGGCATACCACCAGCAGTCTTGTTTCCTAAACTCATGTTTCTCTCCTGGATCTGTGATTTAATTGTGATGTGCAAGTCAGTTGCTAATCCCACTAAAGAAATTTGGTGTTGAGATGATTTTCTTTCTTTTAAGGGAGACAGCAGAAGCTGTGTGGGTGGAATACTCATGAGTCAGCCAAGAAACCTGTATTCTGCCTTCTCTCTGGAAGCATTTTTACTTCAGCTTTCAATAGTGAGCTGTAACTATAAGTTGTAAGGGAATCTGAAGCAGAAGATGATATATTCAGCCTGTGTTATTTATGTGTTACTTCAACAGGAAGAGCTCTTGGGTAAGAGATACAAATTCCCAAGCAACTAATAGAAAAGAGCAAGCAATTATATGGACACTTGGATTTCTTTGTTGTAGAGCCCATGAATCATGTAAACTCTAGAATCAGGCTACTTTTCTTGTTCCATGGGCTGAGGAATTGCAGTAATCCCTTTAACTGGGAGAGCAGCAGACATCTGCTGTATGTTGGAGCACCTTGGAAGTGCAAACATTTGCATCCATCACCTGAGCTGTGAATCACAGAACCATAGAATGGTTTGGACTGAAAGGGACATTAAAGATCATCTAGTTTCAACCCCCTGAGGGGACAACTTCCACTAGCCCAGGTTGCTCAGGGTCCTGCCCTAACTGGCCTTGAATGCCTTTGAGGAGGGGGCATCCATAAGGTCCCCAGGAAACTTGCTGAGTATCTCCCCACCCTCACTACAAAGAATTTTTTCCTAATCTCCAGTCCAAATCTTCCTTCTTCCAGCTTTAATCCATTCCCTCTCATCCTATCACTACAAGCCCTCATCAAAAGTCCCTTCCCAGTTTTCTTTTAGGCCCACTTAAGGTTCTGGAAGGCAATTCTGAGGTCTCCATGCAGCCTTTTTCTTCTCCAGGCAGAACAGGTGAGTTCAGAAGCAGCCAAAATCATTGAGTTCAAGCAGACAAAGCAGAGGAACACAGATCTGTGTCCTGAGTAAATACTTTGGCTGTGAGCCTGACCTCAGTGCCCGGCAAGGTCATGGAACAGGTCCTCTTGAGTGCCATCACATAGCACCTACAGGATGGCCAAGGGACCAGGCCCAGCCAGCAAGGGTTTAGGAAGGGCAGGTCCTGCCTGACCAACCTGATCTCCTTTTATGATCAGGTTACCTGCCTGGTGAATGTGGGGCAGGCTGTGGATGGAGTCTGCTTGGACTGCAGCAAAGCATTTGGCACAGTCTACCATAACAAGCTCCTGGCACAGCTGGCAGCTCATGGCTTGGCCACATTCACTCTGTGCTGGGTCAAGAACTGGCTGGAGGGCCAGGCCCAGGGAGTGGTGGTGAATGGTGCCACATCCAGCTGGCAGCTGTCACTAGTGAGCCCTGTGAGGAGAGGCTGATGGAGCTGGGAGTGTACAGCCTCAGGGCAGACCTCATTGCTCTCTACAACTACCTGAAAGGAGGCTGCAGCCAGGTGGGTTTAATATCTTCTGCCAAGCACCCAGGCACAGAACAAGAGGACACAGCCTCAAGCTGTTCCAGAACAGGTTCAGGCTGGATGTTAGGAAGAAGTTGTTCAGAGCAAGAGTGATTGGCTTTGGAATGGGCTGCCTGGGGAGGTGGTGGAGTCCCCATCCTTGGGAGTGTTTAAAAGGAGACTGGACAAGGCACTTAGTGCCAGGGTTCAGTTAATTAGAAGGGTTAGGTGAAAGGTTGAACTCGTTGATCTTTTCCAACCTGGTTAACTCTGTGATCCTGTGAAGAAAGGGGTACATAGAAAAGGTGACCTAAAATGAGTTCCAAAATGATTCTCCATCACCTTATCAAACCAGCTAAGGGGTTTTATTGCTGGCAACGAAGGAACAGCTGAGCTGTGCCCAGGAATTCCGTACAGACTGCCTGATGCTAGTGGCTATTTAAGTTGTTAAACTCACATGGCAAAGCTCTTTACCAGACCCAGCTTGGAGCTGGAGGAAATGCAATCATCTTCTGATCTCTGGGAAGATCAGCAATCCAAAGGACTGCTGGGGAAAAAAGAGGTGCTACTGAGATTGCTTCGTTAAAGAACCATTTTCTGACAACACTGAACAGTAAATAAGGTAGCTCTGCTATTTAGATGTCCTACAACATGAGATAAGATTGCAGAGATATACATAGGCTGCTTCTATATTATCTCAGTTGCAGCAACTGTAACATGAAGCTCAGTGTCATGAGCTTTTTGCTCCTGAAGTAGAAGTAATTTTCTCTTTCCCTTATCAATTGATTATCATTTTTACAGGGACACTGAATTACTTGTTGACATTGACCCACAAGACTTGGGTCCAAAACAGTGCAGGTATATCAGCCTGAAACAGGTTGCCTAGGAAGGTGGTTGGGTCCCCATCCCTGGAGATATTCTAGGTGAGGGTGGACAGGGCTCTGGGCAGCCTGACCTAATGGAGTTTGCCTCTGCTGACTGCAGAGTGGGTTGGACTGGATGGTGTCTGGAGGTCCCTTCCGAACCAGACTGTTCTGTGATTCTGTGATTCTATGCAGCTATGATTGTGTGATTCTGTGGTTCAATGATTCTATGGTTATATGAATCTATGAACCTGTGATTCAGCAGTTCTCTGATTCTATGAACCTGTGATTCTGTGAATCTATGATTCTCTGGTTATCTGTAGCAGCAATACTGTGGGCATCAGGAGTAGGGATGCAATTGTTCCCCTGCACCCAGCAGTGACAAAGCCACACCTCAAATACTGGGTTCAGTTTTGGGCCCCACGCTACAAGAAAGATATTAAGGTGCCAAAGTGTGTCCAGAGAAGGGCAACAAAGTTGGTGGATGGTGTAGAGAACAGGTCTGATGAGGAAAGTGGGTTTGTTTAGTGTGGAGAAGGCTGAAGGGAGACCTCATTGCACTCCAGAATTGCTTGAAAGGAGGTTGTGGTGAGGTAGGGATAGGTCTCTTCTCCCATGCAAGAGGAAGTAGGACAAGAGGGAGTAGCCTCGAGTTGCACCAAGGGAGCTTTATGGTGATCATTACAGAGCCATAGAATCAGTGAAGCTGGGAAAGACCTCTCAGATATCAGGTCCAGCTTACGACATAACAGCACCACAGTGAGCAGACCATGGCACTGAGTGCCACAGCCAGGCTGTCCTTAAACACCTCCAGGGATGGTGATCCCACCACCTCCTGGGTAGTCCATTGCAGTCTCTTAATTCCCCTTTCCAGTAGGAACTGCTTCCTAACATCCAACTTAACCCTCCCCTGGCACAGCTTCAGGCCATGCCCTCTCCTTTCTTGGTACAAGGTGCCTGGGAGCAGAGCCTGACCCCACCTGACTGCAACTTCCCTTCAGGTAGCTGTAGAGAGTGCTAAGGTCTCTTCTGAGCCTTCTCCAGGCTGCACATCCCCAGCTCCCTCAGCCTTTCCTCTCAGGGCTGTGCTTCAGTCCCCTTAGCAAGCAACCTTGGTGCCCTTCTCTGGGTGTGTTCCAGCACTTTGACATCTTTCTTAAACTGAGGGGCCCATAACTGGACATAGATCTCAAGTACTCAAATCACAGCCTCCACCTCCTGCATCTCCTCTTGATGTTAAGCACTATATAACCAAGCAGCAGAGGATGCAATCACTACTTCAGAAAACATGCAATTTGTGTCAGGCAGTTGGTGACAAGCAGAGGGAAAAGGACAATTAAGTGCCTTTTGCTAGCAGAAGTAACTACCTCCTTGTGTTTTCTGGTTTGTTTGTTTATTTCTTGTCCTCTTTTTCCAACCTAGTAGTGAAATGAGGGTCTGACAGTACAAGAAGCTTACCAAAGAGTCATTATTTTATGGCATGTTTTCTTCAGGCTTTGAGGCAGCTAAAGGAAGCCTTACAGTATTTGAAGGGGAGTACAGGAGTGCTGGGGAGGGACTATTGACTAGGTCTGGTAATGACAGGAGGAGGAGGAATGGGTTTAAAGTGTCAGAGGGGAGATTGAAAGTGGATGTTAGGAAGAAGTTGTTTGCAGTGAGGGTGGTGAGACACTGGCACAGGTTGCCCAGGGAGGTGTTCAGGACCAGGTTGGATGAGACCTTGAGTGACCTGTTCTAATGGGAGGTGTCCTTGCCTATGGCAGGGGGTCAGAACTGGCTGAACTTTGAAGTATCTTCCCACCTAAAACATTCTATGATTCCATGACTCATCCCTGGAGCCATTCCAGGTGAGGTTGTTTAGAGCTCTGGGCAACCTGCTTCAGGTAAAGATGTATTTACTGGCTGCATGGGGGTTGGTCTAGATGACCCTTAAATATCTTAAACCTAATCATTATCATATCCTAAACCCTAATCATTATTCTGTGATTCCACATCCAAGGGAATGGTTACCTTTATAGCCTTCTATGTTTACTGATATCATAGAATTGTTTTGGTTTGAAAAGACCTCTAAGATCATTGAGTCCAACCATCCAAGTAACACCACTGTGGCCATTAAACTATGTCCCACAGTGCCATGGCCACAGGTTTCTTGAGCACCTCCAGGGATGGGGACTCCAGCATGGAAAGGACTTCTAAAGCTCATTTAGTCTGACACCCCTGCAACGAGCAGGGACATCATCAGCTAAAGGAGGTTGCTCAGAGCCCTAAACAACCTGACCTGCAGTGATTGCAAGGGTGGGGCTCCTACCACCTCACTGGGCAGCCTGGGCCAGTGCTTAACCACTCTCATTGTAATGAATTCTTCCTCCTTTCTACATTAAATGTCCCTCCTTTAGTTTAAAACCATCATCCCTTGTCCTGTCAGGACAGGCCCTGCTTCAGAGTCTGTCCCCAGCTTTCTTATCAGTGCCTTTAAGCACTGAAAGGCCACCAGAAGGACTCCTTGGAATGTTCTCTTCTCCAGAAAGTTCCATGTCCACACATCTCTTAAACACCTCTGGTGGTAGGGACTCCACCACCTCCATAGACAGCCTGTGCCAATCTCTGAGCACTCTTGCAGCAAAGACATTTTTCCTTCTAGGGGATTCTTGTGCATTTTGTAGGCTATGCATTTCCCTACATTTTACCTTTGCTGTTCTCATGCAAAGTCAAAATTGAGAGCTTCAGAACAAGATAATTCCAAGTCTGGAATTAAACTCAGCGAGCATGCAGAAGCAGTGTTCAGTGAATGAAATTACTGAGAGCAATGGCTTTGCATCTTATGGTAAAGAGTATCACAAGCAGTAAAATTAACACCAACCCAAGTTAGCAGGAGTTCCACTTCCCATTTGCACTTCCTCAGCTGCAATAAGCAGACCATATGTGGCTTCGTTATAAGGCTTGTTGAAGAGAAAGAAATTATCTTCTGTAGCTGGGACACAGACTTTGAAGTTGTCTACTTACACTTATTTCTCCTTGAGAAGTGAAGGTTTGAACAGTTATAACATAGGAAACATTGCACAGTGGAGTTCCCTCACAGGATCCCAGGATGTTAGGGGTTGGAAGGGACCTCTGCAGAGCTTCCAGTCCAACCCTTCTGCCACAGCAGGAGCAGAGAATCCAGCACAGGTGGCACAGGAACACATCCAGACAGGGCTGGAAAGGCTCCAGACAAGGAGACTCCACAGCCTCTCTGGGCAGCCTGTGCCACTGCTCTCTCACCCTTACAGCAAAGAAGTTCTTCCTTCTCTTGAGCTGCAGCTTCCTGTGCTGCAGTTTCCATCCCTTGCCCCTCGGCCTATGGCAGGGCACAAGTGAGCAGAGGCTGTCCCTGTGCCTTCCTTCCTGACCCCCAGCCCTCAGCTCTTGATAGACATTGCTCAGCTCCCTCTCAGCCTTCTCCTCTGCAGACTGAACAGCCCCAGGGCTCTCAGCCTCTCCTCACCAGGCAGTGCTCCAGGCCCTTCAGCATCCTTGCAGCCCTGCCTTGGACTCTCTCCAGCAGATCTCTTGGTCTCTTCTCTCAGGCAACCAGCAACAGAACAAAGGGACACAGTCTCAAGTTGTACCAGGGTAGGTCTAGGCTGGATGTTAGGAAGAAGTTCTTCACAGAGAGAGTGATTGGCATTGGAATGGGCTGCCCAGGGAGGTGGTGGAGGCACCGTCCCTGGGGGTCTTCAAGCAAAGCCTGGCTGAGGCACTTAGTGCCATGGTCTGGTTGACTGGCTAGGGCTGGGTGCTAGGTTGGACTGGATGATCTTGGAGGTCTCTTCCAACCTGGTTGATTCTGTGATTCTATGATTCTATGATTCAGCCTGGACATGAGGAGGAAGTTGTTGAGCATGAGAGTGGTGAGAGCCTGGAATGGGTTGCCCAGGGAGGTGGTGGAGGCCTCATCCCTGGAGGTGTTTATGACCAAGCTGGATGAGGCTGTGGGCAGGCTGATCTCAGGTAGGGTGTCCCTGCCCATGGCAGAGGGGTTGGAACTAGATGCTCCTTGTGGTCCCTTCCAACCCTGCCTGAACCAGCTCAATACAAATGCACTCTTTTACCTTGGGTAGCACTGACAGCGAATTAATGCTCTTTTAAATTCAGATTTTAGATCATTTAATGGACTTTTTCCCCCATTGTTTTTTTTTTAATGCCTGTACAGAAACTGTGCTGAAACACCTGCACGTTTCAAATTTGTATCCAGGCAAAACCAAAGTGCAGGCAGTGGGAACCACTTCAGAAATTCCTGTCCTGGGCAGGCGGTTTGAAGAGAGCCACTGCAGAATTCCCTGGGTAAATGTGTGCTGAATCGCTGAGGTCAACACTAACCATATCTTGTTTTCCACTGTGGAAACTCAAGAAATCACAGAAGGAGTTCAGAAGAGGTCAGATTTTTAGATCCTTTAATTTTTCTTTATTTGCTTGGTCAGGCCATGGCCTTTTGGCAAACTTTTGCTCTGTATTATTTGAGCAAAAGGCAAAACATTCAACCCTATTGCTGCGTGAGAGTAACAACAAACCTACTATGCTCATTCCTGTGGACTTGCATAGACTAGACTAGAATAGAATCAAGTCTACCAGGTTGGAAGAGACCTCCAAGATCATCCAGTCCAACCTAGCACCCAGCCCTGTCCAACCAACCAGACCATGGCACTAAGTGCCTCAGACAGGCTTTGCTTCAACACCTCCAGGGACGGTGCCTCCACCACCTCCCTGGGCAGCCCATTCCAATGCCAATCACTCTCTCTGACAACAACTTCCTCCTAACATCCAGCCTAGACCTACCCTGGCACAACTTGAGACTGTGTCTCTTGTTCTGTTGCTGGTTGTCTGGGAGAAGAGCCCAACCCCACCTGGTTACAATGTCCCTTCAGGTAGCTGCAGACAGCAACGAGGTCACCCCTGAGCCTCCTCTGCTGCAGGCTGCACACCCCCAGCTCCCTCAGCCTCTCCTCATAGGGTTTGTGTTCCAGGCCCCTCACCAGCCTTGCTGCCCTTCTTTGGACACCTTCCAGCAGCTCAACATCTCTCTTGAATTGAGGGGCCCAGAACTGGACACAGCACTCAAGGTGTGGCCTGAGCAGTGCTGAGTACAGGGGCAGAATAACCTCCCTTGTCCTGCTGGCCACACTGCTCCTGATGCAGGCCAGGATGCCATTGGCTCTCTTGGCCACCTGGGCACACTGCTGCCTCATCTTCAGCTACTATCCACCAGTACCCCCAGGTCCCTTTCCTCCTGGCTGCTCTCAGCCACTCTGTCCCCAGCCTGTAGTGCTGCTTGGGGTTGTTGTGGCCAAAGTGCAGAACCCTGCACTTGGCCTTGTTCAATCTCATCCCATTGGCCTCTGCCCATCTTCCCTTGTTTCCTTTTCCACTACTCAAATTTTCAGGTGTTTGCATCAAGGAGCAGATACCTGTTTGTCACAGAAAAGAAAAGGCAGATACCTCTTATTTGAAGTTTAAAGTTTTCTCTTTCAACTTCCAAATCAAACGAGACTATTTAGTTGTGTTTTACCTTTTCCTCTCTACATCTAATTCCTTTGCAAGGAGGGTGGGGGAGAGAGGGAAAGGCATCCTATAATTGTTATTGGTTCTATTAATTCCTTCCCCTCTCTACATCTAATTCCATTCTTTGCAAGGGTGGGGGGGGGAGAGGGAAAGGCATCCTATAATTGTGATTGGTTCTATTAATTCCTTCCCCTCTCTACATCTAATTCCATTCTTTGCAAGGGTGGGGGGGGGGAGAGGGAAAGGCATCCTATAATTGTGATTGGTTCTATTAATTCCTTCCCCTCTCTACATCTAATTCCATTCTTTGCAAGGGTGGGGGGGGGGAGAGGGAAAGGCATCCTATAATTGTGATTGGTTCTATTAATTCCTTCCCCTCTCTACATCTAATTCCTTTCTTTGCAAGGGTGGGGGGGAGAGGGAAAGGCATCCTGTAATTGTGGTTGGTTCTATGAATTATATTTCAGTCTCTGAGAAATTTAAACTAGAGACAAGACCATGATCTTAGAGGACTTTTTTCAACTGAAACCATTCTTATTCCATGTCAAAGCAGCTTGGCACTGCTTGACAGAAAATAAACCAAATAGAAAATCTTTTCCATTCTCTTCCTCCTCCTTCCCTCCTTTTAACATGTTCATTTTTAATTAACATATACTTACTTGGAAGCAGTCTGGGAAAAAAACTCAAGGCAAAGAGGCTCTACTTTGAGCTGGGATATTTCTTTGAGCAAGCAGAAACAAGTGTCTGCCTTTGATAACTGTGCTCTGCATATTAAAGAGGGTTGGCAGCTCTGGTGCAGGCTGGGGCATTTGCCACGTCTGGACAAACTGTGTCATTCTGGCTGGAAATGGTCAAGTTAGGAATGGTGGAGTCTCCTTCTCTGGAGATATTCAGACCCCACCTGGATGTGTTCCTGTGGGACCTGCTCTAGGTGCTCCTGCTGTGGCAGGGGGGGTGCACTGGATGTGCTTTGGAGGTCCTTTCCAGACCATAAGATTCTGTGATTTTCTGATTCTATGATCTTCTTGTCCTGTCACTTGTTACTAGAGAGTAGAGACCACCACCCACCTTGCACCAACTTCCTTTCAGGGAGCTGTAGGGAGCCAGAAAATCTCCTTTCAGGCATCTCTTCTCCAGACCAAACACCCCCATTTCCCTCAGCTGGTCCTCACCAAACCTGTTCTCCAGACCTTTCTACAGCTTTGTTGCCCTTCTCTGGCAACAGCACCTCAAAGTCATTCCTGAGTCTATTGATCTTCAGGCTCTGAAAACTGCAGGGTTGCAAGTTTGTCATAAAAAGTAATTTACTCTGAAGCTGGAAATTCAAAGCTGTTTCTAAAGTGGTGCATGGAGATGGGCCCAGGCTGGAATTCTGCTGTTGCTCAGACGGCTCAGTAGGTTTCCTAAGGAGCTGATGGAGTCATTGCATTTGGAGGTGTCCAGGAAATTCTCTCTCAATTCAAGAGAGATGTTGAGGTGCTGGAAGGTGTCCAGAGTGGGACAATGAAGCTGGTGAAAGGCCTGGAGCACAGCCCTGTGAGGAGAGGCTGAGGGAGCTGGGGGTGTGCAGCCTGCAGAAGAGGAGGCTCAGGGCAGACCTCACTGCTCTCTACAACTACCTGAAGGGAGGCTGTAGCCAGGTGGGGTTGGGCTCTGCTGCCAGGCAACCAGCAACAGAACAAGGGGACACAGTCTCAAGCTGTGCTGGGGGAGGTCTAGGCTGGATGTTAGGAGGAAGTTGTTGGCAGAGAGAGTGATTGGCATTGGAATGGGCTGCCCAGGGAGGTGGTGGAGGCACCGTCCCTGGAGGTGTTCAAGAAAAGCCTGGATGAGGCACTTAGTGCCATGGTCTGGTTGAGTGGCTAGGGCTGGGTGCTAGGTTGGACTGGATGATCTTGAAGGTCTCTTCCAACCTGGTTGATTCTATGATTCCATGAAAGCTGTGGACGTGGCACTTCAGGACAGTTTAATGGCTCTGATGGTCTTAGGTTGAAAGCTTGACTTGATGATCTTAGAGGTCTTTTCCAACAGTTTTATGATTCCATGAAACATTTCTGCACATAGAATCATAGAGTCATAGAATCAACCAGGTTGAAAGAGACCTCCAAGATCATCCAGTGCAACCTATCCACCAGCCCTATCCACTCAACCAGACCATGGCACTAAGTGCCTCAGCCAGGCTTTTCTTGAACACCTCCAGGGACGGTGCCTCCACCACCTCCCTGGGCAGCCCATTCCAATGCCAATCACTCTCTCTGTGAAGAACTTCCTCCTAACATCACACACAGGTGAGCCCTCAGAGGTTTTCCTTATCTCTATAGAACACTTCTACCAGCAGGCAGTTTTTTTCTGTTGCTGTGGAAAATCTGAAATCAACTAATCAGGGAGTGACTATTGCTCAGCAGGTTTCCAATGACATCCAAAGGAAATTGAGCTTCATCTAGGCTGCTCTCATCAAATTTCATAAATTCAATTATGTTGGGTCAGGACTTTGTTAGGAAAAAGAAATATGGTGGGAAAAATGTTCAGTTCTCAGCACGTCGTAGATTCTTCTTCTATTTGTCTTTGGGCAAGAACTTAGAAAGGTAAGGGTAGAATTTGGGAGCCTTTCAGACCTGAACACACTGAACTCTACCTGGCATGTGCCACATGGAGCTTCCAAAACAGCCAATGAGATTTTACAATGTTTGACCTAGAATCACATACAACAGTGCTGGGCCCCATCCTCTTTAACATCTTCATAGATGACCTGGATGAGGGCATGGAGTCAGTCATCAGCAAGTGTGCAGATGACACCAAGCTGGGGGCAGATGTGACTGGGTTGGAGGGCAGAAGGGCTCTGCAGCAGGACCTTGACCACCTGGACAGATGGGCAGAGTCCAAGGGGATGGCTTCAATAGCTCCAAGTGCAGGGTGCTGCACTTTGGCCACAACAACCCCATGCAGAGATACAGGCTGGGGTGGGAGTGGCTGAGAGCAGCCAGACAGAGAGGGATCTGGGGGTGCTGATTGATACCCACCTGAACATGAGCCAGCAGTGTGCCCAGGTGGCCAAGAGAGCCAGTGGCATCCTGGCCTGCCTCAGGAATGGTGTGGTCAGCAGGAGCAGGGAGGTCATTCTGCCCCTGTACTCTGCACTGGTTAGACCACACCTTGAGTGCTGTGTTCAGTTCTGGGCCCCCCAGTTTAGGAGGGACATTGAGATGCTTGAGCGTGTCCAGAGAAGGGCAACGAGGCTGGGGAGAGGCCTTGAGCACAGCCCTACGAGGAGAGGCTGAGGGAGCTGGGATTGGTTAGCCTGGAGAAGAGGAGGCTCAGGGCAGACCTTATTGCTGTCTGCAACTACCTGAGGGGAGGTTGTGGCCAGGAGGAGGTTGCTCTCTTCTCTCAGGTGGCCAGCACCAGAACAAGAGGACACAGCCTCAGGCTGCACCAGGGGAGATTTAGGCTGGAGGTGAGGAGAAAGTTCTTCCCTGAGAGAGTCATTGGACACTGGAATGGGCTGCCCGGGGAGGTGGTGGAGTCGCCGTCCCTGGAGCTGTTCAAGGCAGGACTGGACGTGGCACTTGGTGCCATGGTCTGGCCTTGAGCTCTGTGCTAAAGGGTTGGACTTGATGATCTGTGAGGTCTCTTCCAATCCTAATAATACTGTGTGATACTCTGTGTGTGATACCTTCTCACTCTCGCCCACATTACTCTCCCATTTCTCAGAAGTGGAGCAGAGAAAGCTGTGTTAGGTCTGCAGTTTTCCCTACATTATGCAAGACATCTCCAAATAACCCCAACAAGCAACAGAAATGCTGAGAGGAGAGAAACTGAGCAAGGGTTTCTTCCATCAAGCATGGGAGACAGAAAGAGAGGTTTGTGTGTAGCTCACATTTTCACTCCAGTTTGCAGGGCTGAGGAGGGACCATTGGCAAGGTCTTGTCATGACAGGAGGAGGAGGAATGGATTTAAAGTGGCAGAGGGAAGACTGAAAGTGGATGTTAGGAAAAAGTTGTTTGCAGTGAGGGTGGTGAGACACTGGCACAGGTTGAAGGTGGCGAGACACTGGCACAGGTTGAGGGTGGTGAGACACTGGCACAGGTTGCCCAGGGAGGTTGTGGAGCACAGAAGCACCCAATGTGATCTTTGATCTTTGATCACATTGGGTGCTTCTGTGCTCCACAACCTCCCTCTAGGTGTTCAAGGTCAGGTTGGATGAGGCCTTGAGCAACCTGTTCTAGTGGGAGGTGTCCCTGCCTATGGCAAGGGATTGGAACTGGCTGAGCTTTGAGGTCTCTTCCAACCTAAACCCTTCTGTGATTGTACTTCTCTCCTACCTGGCTGATTTTTAAATAGGCCAAGAACTAGTCCTAATGATTTTTAAAAATAGACATAGTCAGTGCCTCTGGCTAAAGCAATTTGATTTCTTCCTCCCCCTCCCCCCAAGATTAATGCTAATGTCAAGAGTATTTGTATTTTTTTTCTCCTTAGGAGTACTTTTAATGACTCTGTTGCTTGGTAATGCATGGCCCTTGAAAGCAAACCAAAGCACATTGCCTTTCTGCTCACTAACTCAGCAATGCAGTCAGCTGGAACAGAAGAGAAGGAACACACAGCCCTAACAATATTTGCATTGATTGGATGTGAGGTTCAGTTCTAGCAATCCAACTGTCTAGACAGATTGGGGATTTTGGCCATTATTTGTGGCAAGGGGGTTTGGTAGAGTGAGGGGGAGCAACTGAAGGTAGTGTGGGGTGTATTGATGATGGGTACTTAGAGGAAGCATCTCTGATTTGAGCTTTAAAATCCCTCTGCCTTGGCAGAATAAGGACAGTTCTAAGAGGAAGGGGACAGTAGAAGTTTCCTACAAATTTGATGAGGATGGGCAATTCCCCTGCTGACTGCAGGGAGGGTTGGACTAGATGAACCCCTTGGAAGTCCCTTCCAACTCAGACTAGTCTATGATTCTATGAAGAGCAGTGGGATCCTGTCACCTATCATAGAACCACAGAATGGTTTAGGATAGAAGGGACCTCACAGATCATCCAGTTCCAACCCCCTGCCATAGGCAGGGACACCTCCCACTAGAACAGGTCACTCAAGGCCTTATCCAGCCTGGCCTTCAACACCTTCAGGGAGGTTGTGTGCTCCACAACCTCCCTGGGCAACCTGTGCCAGTGTCTCACCACCCTCACTGCAAACAACTTCTTCCTAACAGCCACTTTCAATCTCCCCTCTGCCACTTTAAACCCATTCCTCCTCATCCTCTCATTACAAGACCTTGTCAATAGTCCCTCTCCAGCCCTCCTGAAGCCCCCTTCAGATACTGGAAGGCCACTGCAAGGTCTCTGGGATGTCTTCTCTTCTCCAGGCTGCAGAGCCCCAACTCTTGTAGCCTGTCCTCATAGCAGAGCAGCTGCAGCCCTCTCAGCATCCTCATGGCTCTCCTTTCAGAACCTGTCACCTAACCTGACTGTCATTTCCTGATTGTACCATTTCATCCTTTCACCCTTCCCAAATGGGAGCAGTTGACAGAGCTGATAGGAAAAGGTCAAACTTTTCTCACCACTATCTTTTTAGCCCCAGAAAGCCAATTCAAGTTTGATAATCGTTGCCCTCTAGCACCAGTTAAGCAGATGGACATGTTTAAAACAGTCTAAATTTGAAAGGCTCAAGGCCTGGCTTGTTAAAGTTTCTCCAGTGGTGCTGCACTTAGCAGAAAGAGGAGCAAAGGTTTTTATTAGTTATTTTTTTTTCAGGTGATAGAACAGAATTAAATGGCCTGAAATTGTGCCAGGAGACGTTTAGATTGGAGATTAGTGTCCTGGAGTCCTGGATACCCCAAAAATTCCTCTCCCTCTGTGGTTTGAATGGGAGAGGAAAGGCATGAAAACCTCTTCCCCTGCCCTGCCCTGAGGGCTTGGAGTGTGTGTGGGGGAAACACCTTCGAGATCATGTAGCCCAACACCATCTAATCAACCAAACCATGGCACCAAGTGCCACTTTCAGTCTCTTTTTTGTGCAGAAATCCATCCAGACAGGTGCTGGAAGGTGTCCAGAGAAGGGCAATGAAGCTGCTGAGGGGCCTGGAGCACAGCCCTGTGAGGAGAGGCTGAGGGAGCTGGGGGTGTGCAGCCTGCAGAAGAGGAGGCTCAGGGCAGAGCTCACTGCTGTCTGCAACTGCTTAAAGGGAGGTTGTAGGCAGGTGGGGTTGGGCTCTGCTGCCAGGCAACCAGCAACAGAACAAGAGATACAGTCTCAAGCTGTGCCAGCAGAGGTATAGGCTGGATGCTAGGAAGAAGTTCTTCCCAGAGAGAGTGATTGGCATTGGAATGGGCTGCCCAGGGAGGTGGTGGAGTCACCGTCCCTGGAGGTGTTGAAGCAAAGCCTGGCTGAGGCACTTAGTGCCATGGTCTGGTTGAGTGGATAGGGCTGGGTGCTAGGTTGGACTGGCTGAGCTTGGAGGTCTCTTCCAACCTGGTCAATTCTATGATTCTATTCTATGATTCTATGCATGAAAGTCTCCAGAGAAGGTGACTCCACCACCTCCCCGAGCAGCCCATGCCAGTGCCAATCGCTCTCACTGGGAAGAACTTCTTCCTCAAGTCCTGCTGCAGCTTGAGGCTGCGTCCTCCTGCTCCAGCCCTGGGTACCTGGCAGAAGAGCCCAACCCCTCCTGGGTACAGCCTCCCTTCAGGCAGTTACAGAGCAATAATGTCTGCTTTGAGCCTGCTCTCCTGCAGGCCAAACCACCCCAACTCCCTCAGCCACCCCTGAGGCAAGAGTGGCACAAATCTGGGGGCTGTTAGGGGATTCAGCATCCCCACAGCTGTTGTACTTCCTTGCGTCACCTGTCCTGGAGTCCTGGATACCCCAAAATTCCTCCCCCTCCGTGGCTTGAATGGGAGAGGAAAGGCTCAAAACCCTCTTCCCCTGCCCTGCAGGCGTGAAGGGGGCAGCAAAGGCCCTTCTGGTGCCAGTGGTGCCCATGCAGTGCCTGTGCTGCAGTGGGGCTGCTGCTGACCTGCCCTGCAGGTGTGAAGAGGGCAGCAAAGGCCCTTCTGGTGCCAGCGGTGCCCATGCAGTGCCTGCGCTGCAGTGGGGCTGATGCTGCCCTGCCCTGCAGGTGTGAAAGGGGCAGCAAAGGCCCTTCTGGTGCCAGTGGTGCCCATGCAGTGCCTGCGCTGCAGTGGGGCTGCTGCTTGGCTGTGGTCTTCGTGCCTAGGGAGTGGCAACTCGGCTCTGTGTCTGGGAAAGGCATCACCATTGGGGTGCTGCCTGCCCTGGGGTGCCTGCCGCAGAGTTCTGCCCTGCTGGGTAGTGCCTGCAGAGAGTCCCCGGCGCTGCGCAGGACAGGCTGCCGAGGGGCCGAGGGACAGGCTGCCGAGGGGCCGAGGGACAGGCTGCCGAGGGGCAGAAGGACAGGCTGCCGAGGGGCCGAGGGACAGGCTGCCGAGGGGCCGAGGGACAGGCTGCCGAGGGGCAGAAGGACAGGCTGCCGAGGGGCAGAAGGACAGGCTGCCGAGGGGCAGAAGGACAGACTGCCGAGGGGCAGAAGGACAGGCTGCCGAGGGGCAGAAGGACAGGCTGCCGAGGGGCCGAGGGACAGGCTGCCGAGGGGCCGAGGGACAGGCTGCCGAGGGGCAGAAGGACAGGCTGCCGAGGGGCAGAAGGACAGGCTGCCGAGGGGCAGAGGGGCAGGCTGCCGAGGGGCAGAGGGGCAGGCTGCCGAGGGGCAGAAGGACAGGCTGCCGAGGGGCAGAAGGACAGGCTGCCGAGGGGCAGAAGGACAGGCTGCCGAGGGGCAGAGGGGCAGGCTGCCGAGGGGCAGGCTGCCGAGGGGCAGAAGGACAGGCTGCCGAGGGGCAGAAGGACAGGCTGCCGAGGGGCAGAAGGACAGGCTGCCGAGGGGCAGAAGGACAGGCTGCCGAGGGGCAGAGGGACAGGCTGCCGAGGGGCAGAAGGACAGGCTGCCGAGGGGCAGAAGGACAGGCTGCCGAGGGGCAGAAGGACAGGCTGCCGAGGGGCAGAAGGACAGGCTGCCGAGGGGCAGAAGGACAGGCTGCCGAGGGGCCGAGGGACAAGCTCCGAGGGCCCAGGCCGTGGTGCCCAGGACGGCTCCCGCCGTGAGCAGCCTCTGTGCGAGCTCGACAGGCCCCAGGAGCCTGGGACGGCCTTTGGGAGAGCTGACAAGGTCTGGGCTGCCTTTCTCTCAGCCCCACCTGTGAGTGGTGAACCTTCTGCTCAGCCTGACTGACCCTGGGAAGCTGCGTTTGTAGCTGCCACAAATAACCGGCATCAACTCACCGTGCATGCAAAGTAAGGCTTTTAGCAGCGTCACAGGCCTGGGTGCGTGGGGAGGCTCCGCTCTAGCCTCACTCACACCCTTTGTTTTCAGCCTTCTCTTTTTATATCCTCTTCTCATACATATTCAGTAGTAACTCTAAGAAAAGGTTGGATTTTTCTTCTCAGTTCCAAGAATGGGAGGTATCTCTTCTGCACAGGTCTCTCTCTGGTGGTCTTCAGCGGTGAAGTAAGAGGTCTTCCTCAAGTGACCTCCTCATGCACTCGAAATTAGTAGTGTCCTTTGCGAGGCTCTTCCTCTGTTTGCTCATGCACAAAGGCTGTCTTCCCCTGCCTGTTTTCCTCCCCTGTCAGCCCTTCTAGTTTCTAATTATTTATTGCTCTGTTACCTTAAGCTAAGTGCATACTTTTGTGGTGGTGCAAGGAACAGAACAGCTCCATTCCAAATGCCTCCTCCCCCCCTGTCTGTGGCCTCTTCCCACGAATTGGCATCCTGGCCTGCATCAGGAGCAGTGTGCCCAGGTGGCCAAGAGAGCCAATGGCATCCTGGCCTGCATCAGGAGCAGTGTGGCCAGCAGGACAAGGGAGGTTATTCTGCCCCTGTGCTCAGCACTGCTCAGGCCACACCTTGAGTGCTGTGTTCAGTTCTGGGCCCCTCAATTCAAGAGAGATGTTGAGGTGCTGGAAGGTGTCCAGAGAAGGGCAACAAAGCTGGTGAGGGGCCTGGAGCACAAATCCTATGAGGAGAGGCTGAGGGAGCTGGGGGTGTGCAGCCTGCAGCAGAGGAGGCTCAGGGGGGACCTCATTGCTGTCTACAACTACCTGAAGGGAGGCTGTAGCCAGGTGGGGTTGGGCTCTTCTGCAGGCAACCAGGGACAGAAGAAGGGGACACAGTCTCAAGTTGTGCCAGGGGAGGTCTAAGCTGGATGTTAGGAGGAAGTTGTTGGCAGAGAGAGTGATTGGCATTGGAATGGGCTGCCCAGGGAGGTGGTGGAGTCGCTGTCTCTGGAGGTGTTGAAGCAAAGCCTGGCTGAGGCACTTAGTGCCATGGTCTGGTTGACTGGATAGGGCTGGGTGCTAGGTTGATCTTGGAGGTCTCTTCCAACCTGATTGATTCTATGACTCTATAATTATTTATTGCTCTGTTATCTTAAGCTAAGTGCATACTTTTGTGGTGGTGCATGGAACAGAATAGCTCCACTCCAAATCCCCTCTCCCCCCCTGTCTGTGACCTCTTGCCATGAATTGTTGAGATCAAAAATACATTTCTCCCATAGCTTAACCTTTTCCATTCCCTGACTTCTGAAATAGCCACATTTATCTATGGTATCCTTGTAAGATCTTCTCGATCAAACCTAATTCAATTAATTTCTGTATATAGTTTTGGGGGCAGGATTTAGGAAAATAAAATGCTTCTGTTTTTCTGTACATTCCTCACTCTGCCACGTTAATTCCCTGCCTCCACAACAGTTAGGAACAATTTCTTTGCTGCAAGAGTGGTCAGGTATTGGCACAGGCTGCCCAGGGAGGTAATGGAGTCCCCATCCCTGGAGGTGCTCAAGAAACCTGTGGCCATGGCACTGGGGGACATGGTTTAGTGGGCATGGTGGTGTTAAACTGGTAGTAGGACTTGATGATCTTAGAGGTTTTTTCCAACCAAGATAATTCTGTGATTCTGTTCTTGTGGGAGGTGTCCCTGTCTATGGTGGGGGGGTTGGAACTGGATGATCTTTGAGGTCCTTCCCAACCTAAACCTGTGATTCTATTTTTGCTATGATTCTGTGTTTCATTATGGATTATTGCAAATCCGTGTCCAGAGGAGGCCACCAAGATGCTGAGAGGGCTGCAGCAGCTCTGCTATGAGGACAGGCTGAGAGAGTTGTGGCTCTGCAGCCTGGAGAAGAGAAGGCTTCCAGGAGAGCTTGGAGTGGCCTTCCAGTGTCTGAAGGGGGCTTCAAGAAGGCTGGGGAGGGACTTCTTAGGGTGCCAGGTGATAGGACTAGGGGAAAGGGAGTAAAACTAGAAGTGGGTAGATTGAGATTAAACATTAGGAGGAAGTTGTTTGCAGTGAGGGTGGTGAGACACTGGCACAGGTTATCCAAAGAAGTTGTGGATGTTCCCTTCCTGGAGGTGTTCAAGGCGAGGTTGGATGAGGTCTTAAGCAACCTGTTCTAGTGGGAGGTGTCCCTGCCTATGGTGGGCAGTTGGAACTGGCTGAGCTTTCAGGTCCCTTCCAACCTAAACTGTTCCATGACTATGATTCTGTGATTCATTATGGATTATCTGAAATCCTTTTTTCCATGTGTCCCCAGACATTCATATCTTCCTTTCTGTACAGGTAATTGGGGACAGAACAAGGGAGAATGGCCTCAAGCTGAGTCTGGGAAGGTTTAGATTGGACATTAGGAAAAGGTTTTTCATGGAGGGAGTGGTCAGGGACTGGAATGAGCTGCCCAGGAAGCTGGTGGAGTCACTCACCCTGGATGTGTTTAAGAGTCATTTGGATGTGGTGCTTAGGGCTGTGGTTTAAGGTGAGTCTTGTAGAGCAGGGTTGTAGGCTGGACTTGGTGATGCTGAGGAGCTTTGCCAACCTGGCTGATTCTGTGATTCAGTGACATGGTTTAGCGCTGACCTGGCAGTGCTGGGAGCTGATATTTGAAAGTCCCTCCCAACCAGAATGACTCTGTAGGCAAATAGGGGGGCAGGGGGTGGCATGTTGGGCCCTGTGCTTGCTCACAAAACTTCATTGTGCCCACTTGACTGTCACAGTGCACAGATTGTGAAATGAATATCTGTGCCTAGATTGTCCTCGTTGGTTCACTGCTTTCTCCTCTGCTCTGGTTGAATGCTCTGTCGTTCTGATTTCACAAGCTTTGCAGGATGGAGTGCAGCTGCTAAATAAGTGTCTATTTGGTCAGATCAATTCAGAAAGGCTAAAAATAGGCTGCTAATAGACTGCTTTGGTCTGTGAAAACAAAGGTATGAGCTGTAGTGTGAAAAAAAAGGTGAAACTTTAGGCTCCTAAGCATGTATGGACAAAATGGACTGGAGGAAATATGATTTTAAGAGGCTACTTCCATCCCCTTAGCACAGTTCCTGAAGCTTTTTACACTTTCAGTATTGAGCTGTGTAGGCAGCACATTAAACCAATAAATTAGTGTAAGTGGCAGTTTGGAAAGACAAATGGCTTTAGGGCAACAGGGAGAAAGGAGTCCTGGGCTTGGAGGACTAGTGAGAAGTCCATTATCACATGGGAGGACTGCAAAACACTACTTAAACTGTTACCAAAGAGGAGTGGCAAGGCGCTGCTGCTCGGGGCCTTCTTTTTATGTGGATAGGTTTTCAGGCTGAAGTGCTTTGATGGGCTAGAAGACCCTGAAAGGAAAGCCCAAAGTGAAAGATGAAAGATTTAGTTCAAAATTTCAATACAGTGAGATTACCTTACAGAGCTGAAGGAGAAAGTAATTGCACTGTGTGCGAAGCAGGGAAACACAGGAGAGTTTTGTCCATGATCCTGGACAAGCTGTCCATGATCCTGCCTTCCAGGGTTATCCCCATGCAAGAGCCCAGCCACATGCACTAGTACAGGTTCAATAAATCATTTTTTTTTGAGGAAGGAGGCCCTGAAAGAAAATCTCAAAGTGAAAGATAGAAGATTTAGTTCAAAATTTCAATACAGAGAGATTACCTTAACTGGAGGCATAATGCATCAGTGGAATTCTGGAGGGAGCTGCAGTCCATAGCCTGAGGTGGGTGTTGGTCTCTTCTCCCTAGTGATAAGTGATAGCATGAGAGAAATGGCCTCAAGATGCACCAGAGGAGGTTGAAGTTGGACGTTAGAAGAAACTTCTTTGTTAAAAGAGTTATCAAATAGTGGAGGAGGCCTCCCCAGGGAGGTGGTTGAATCTCCATCCCTGGAGGTGTTTCAGAGAGACAGAAGTGTAGTGCTGAGGAACATGACTAAACATCAGAGTTGGCAGAGTTAGAGAATGGTTGACCTTAATGATCTTTTCCAACCAAATCTATTCCATGATTCTGTGACCTTCCTCCCAAATACAAAATAGGTGTACTGACTGAATGTTTTAGCATCATACAATCACAGAATGCTCTGGGTTCCGATGTTCTCATCTTTGAATGCAGTATTTCTCCAGGAGAGTGTTTCAAGATCCTCTCAAGCTTATCCCACCTCCCTTGTGTTTATTTGATTGATGATGCTTTATATCACTGCTCACACAGTTAATGGTTTAACTAGGTTCCTACACTCTCTGTGCTCTATGCCTCTGTGCTCTATGCCTTTTCCCATATCACTCTGGGGATCAATGAGTCCATTTCCCTTTGCTGAGGCAGCTTCACCTAGAGAAGATCGCATAGAAACACAGCCAGGCAGGTTTTGAATGTCTCCAGAGATGAAGACTCCACCACTCCTCTGAGCAGCCTGCTCCAGTGCTCTAGCACCCTTAAAGAAGTTTCTTCTTTTGTTTAGATAGAACTTCTTATGCTCAAGTTTTTGCCTGTTGCCCCTTGTCCTAAGCACCACTGGAAAATACTGGTCCTATCCTCCTGACATCCACCTTCTAAGTATTGATCAGCACTGGTGAGACTCCTCTTCTGTCTTTTCTCCAGACTAGAACCCCCCAATTTCTGTCCTGCCTCATAAGAATCACAGAATGGGCTGGGCTGGAAGGGACCTCCAAAGCTCATCCACTCCAACCCTCTCTGCAGTCAGCAGCTACTTCCTCCACTAGAGCAGGCTGCACAGAGCCCTGTCCAGCTTCACATTTAATATCTCCAGGGATAGGGACCCGATCACCTTCCTGGGCAACCTGTTGCAGAGTTCCAGCACTCTCATGGTGCATAACTTGTTCCTAACATCCAATCTCAATCTGCTCTGCTCTAGTTTGAAGCCACTGCCCTCGTCCTGTCCCTGCAGGCCTTTGCAAACAGTCTCTCTGCAGCCTTCTTTCAACCCCCTTCTGGTCCTTGCAGGCTGCTCTTAGGTCTGCCTGGAACCTTCTCTTCTCCAGGCTGCACACCCCCAGCTCCCTCAGCCTGCCCTTGTAGCAGAGCTGCTCCAACCCTCTGATCATGTTCACAGCTTCCCCTGGACCTGCTCAATCAGGTTTATGTCCTTCCTGAGTTGAGGGCTCTATAGCTGGATGCAATACTCCAGGTGTGGTCTTGTCAGAGCAAAGTAGAGTGGTAGAATCACCTCTCCCTGTGCACTTGCATCACACTGCGTGTAAGCCATGTACCACAGAGCTGGCCTATATGTGACCAGCTGAAGGCAGCAGTCAAAAGAAAACCACTTTAAGCTTGCTTTTGTCAGGGTTTTGGGTTGAAATTGATCTGACCTGATAAGGTTTCTAGACAGATGATGTCAATATAACTACCTGAAGGGACATTGTAGCCAGGTGAGGGGTGGCCTCTTCTGCCAGGCAACCAGCAATAGAACAAGGGGACACAGTCTCAAGTTGTGCCAGGGGAGGTCTAGGCTGGATGTTAGGAGGAAGTTGTTGTCAGAGAGAGTGATTGGCATTGGGATGGGCTGCCCAGGGAGGTGGTGGAGGCACCATCCCTGGAGGTGTTCAAGACAAGACTGGCTGAGGCACTTAGTGCCATGGTCTGGTTGACTGGCTAGGGCTGGGTGCTAGGTTGGACTGGATGAGCTTGGAGGTCTCTTCCAACCTGGTTGATTCTATGATTCTATGAATGCTAAATTCTGAGGAAGGAGACAAGGCGCAGGAGTGAATCCCAAAGCTGTTTTCTAAGGCTTGAAGAAGCTCCATCCCACAGGGTCCTGGAGGAGCCTACAGAATGATGCACGAGACTCTCAGCTCTCCACTGAGAGGCCGAGAGAGGTTCTCCTGTCCCTCTACTCTGCCTGGGTGAGGCTGCATCTGGAGTACCCTGTCTCATTCTGGGCCACTCAGTTCAAGAGGGACATAGAACTGCTTGAGAGAGTCCAGCACAGAGCTGCAAAGATGCTGAAGGGAATGGAACATCTCTGTTATGAGGAGAGCCTGAGGAAGCTGGGGCTGTGCTGCTGGGAGAGGAGGAGCCTGAGAGGTGACCTCAGTCATGGTGATAAAGATGTGCAGGGTGAGTGCCCAGAAACTCAGGCCAGGCTCTGCTGGGTGATGCCCAGTGGCAGCACAAGGGGCAGTGGTGGAAGCTGAGGCCTAGGAAGTTCCATGGGAACAGGAAGAGGAATGGGCTGCCCGGGGAGGTGGTGGAGTCGCCGTCCCTGGAGCTGTTCAAGGCAAGATTGGACGTGGCACTTGGTGCCATGGTCTGGCCTTGAGCTCTGTGCTAAAGGGTTGGACTTGATGATCTGTGAGGTCTCTTCCAATCCTAATAATACTGTGATACTGTGATACTGTGATAAGGAGTTCCATGGAAACAGGAGGAATTTTTTCCCTGTGAGGGGACAGAATGCTGGAACAGGCTGCCCAGAGGAATTGTGAAGTCTCCCTCTCTGGAGATATTCAAAGCCCACCTGGCTGTGTTTGTGTGTGACCTGCTCTAGGTGCTCCTCTTGTGGCAGGCTGGTTGGACTGGATGAACTTTGGAGGTCCTTTCCAGTGCCTGTGATTCTGTGATTCCACAGGAAGATGGACCCCAGCCATGCTCAGTGTCTTCCAGGATGAAGCCCATCCAGATCAGTAAGCACAGTGATGCGAGAGCAGCCTGAGCAGAGGTTTTAATTTCATTTCTGCTCTGCAGAATCAGGAAGTTCCTCAGTTAAGATCCACTGTGATTTGGCACAATAGGATTATAGGGGTAGCAATTAGATGCTGTCATGGAAGCAATCTGCTTATCACTGCCATTTCTCATCCCTTTCTCATTTAGAGATTGCCTTCAGTGCCGAGGTGATTTTTCTCAGCAATTAAATGCACAGAGGTAAAATAATTGGGCTTAGCTACCTCAGTGTCACAGTAAGAAGCCTCCTTCAGCTGCTAAGCCTGTGTGAGCACAAATTTCTAGCAGAGACCAGGAGGAAACAGACAGTTTTGGGGAGAAGCCTGTGCCTGGAGCTGTGCTTATTGAGGTTTCTGTTTGGCTGGTTGTTGTCTGACTATTATATTCAAGTAGCTCAAGAGGCACAGCAACAATTTTTGCTTGTGCTGGTGGTGATTTGATCAGTTCTCTCAAACCCATGGATTGGCAGGGAGGTTGGACTGGATGATCTCTGGAGGTCCCTTCCTGTAGCATGGCCTCCACAGGTTTTTCCAAGGGAAGATATTTATTTGCACAACTTATTTTTCTTATATACACTTCCAGTTCTATTCATATGGCAATCTACAGCTAGTCTTCAGATCACACCCTTTACTGCCCCTGCATACTGATTACATTGGTTAATTACATCAGACCTATGCCCACATTCCTTCCTTTCACACTTCCATTTATCTTATCATAGAATCAGTCAGGGTTGGAAGGGACCACAAGGATCATCTAGTTCCACCTCCTCTGGCGTCCCCTAGTTCTGTTGCTGGTTGCTTGGCAGAAGAGCCCAACCCCACCTGGTTACAGCCTCCCTTCAGGGAGTTGTAGACAGCAATGAGCTCTGCCCTGAGCCTCCCCTTTTGCAGGCTGCACACCCCCAGCTCCCTCAGCCTCTCCTCATAGGGTTTGTGTTCCAGGCCCCTCACCAGCCTTGCTGCCCTTCTCTGGACACATTCCAGTATCTCAACATCTCTCTTGAATTGAGGGGCCCAGAACTGGACACAGCACTCAAGGTGTAATCCAGTGCTGAGTAAAGGGACAGAATAACCTCCCTTGTCCTGCTGGCCACACTGCTCCTGATGCAGGCCAGGATGCCATTGGCTCTCTTGCCCACCTGGGCACACTGCTGCCTCATCTTCAGCTACTATCTACCAGCACCCTCAGCTCCCTCTCTGCCTGGCTGCTTTCCAGCCACTCAGTCCCCAGCCTGTAGTGCTGCTTGGGGTTGTTTTGGCCAAAGTGCAGAACCCTGCACTTGGCCTTGTTCAGTCTCATCCCATTGGCCTCTGCCCTCCCATCCAGCCTGGCCAGGTCCCTCTGCAGGGCTCTCCTACCTTCCAACAGCTCCACACCTGCTCCTAGCTTGGTGTCATCTGCAAACTTACTGATGCTGGACTCAATGCCCTGGTCCAGATCATCAGTAAAGATATTGAACAGGACTGGGCCCAGCACTGATCCCTGTGGCACACCACCAGTGCCAGCTGCCAACTGGATGTGGCACCATTCACCACCACTCTCTCTGTGCCCAGCCCTCCAGCCAGTTCTTGACCCAGCACAGAGTGAATCTGTCCAAGCCATGAGCTGCCAGCTTGGTCAGGAGCTTCTTGTGGCAGACAGTGTCAAAGGCTTTGCTGCAGTCCAGGTAGACTCCATCCACAGCCTGCCCCACGTTCACCAGGCAGGTAACCTGATCATAAAAGGAGATCAGGTTGGTCAGGCAGGACCTGCCCTTCCTAAACCCATGCTGGCTGGGCCTGGTCCCTTGGCCCTCCTGTAGGTGCTGTGTGATGGCACTCAAGAGGAGCTGTTCCATCACCTTGCCTGGCACTGAGGTCAGGCTCACAGCTCTGTAGTTTTTCTGGATCCTCCTTACGACCCTTCTTGTGGATGGGATCACATTGGCAGCTTCCAGTCTTTGGGGACCTCTGCAGTGAGCCAGGACTGCTGACAAATAATGGAGACTGGCTTGGCACTCTAGGATGGTTCTCATCAGGTCCCATGGACTTGTGAGGATCTGAGTGACTCAGTAGGTCCCTTACTGCTTCTTCCTGGATTACAGGGGGATTATACTGGTCCCTGACTCTATCTGCCAGTTCAGGAGTCCAGTTGTCCTGGAGATAGCCTGTCCCACCGTGTACTGCTGAGGGACACAACTAAGCAGCAGACTTGGCAGTGTTAGAGAATAGTTGACCTTAATAATCTTTTCCAACCAAAATTATTCCATGATTCAGTGACCTTCCTTCCAAATACCAAATAGGTGTAGTGATTGAATATTTTAGCATCATACAATCACAGAATGCTCTGGGTTGGAAGGGATGTCCAAAGATTGAATCCCCATACCTAGAAGTGTTTCAAAGAGGCAGAGATGTGGTTTGTAGGGATGTGGTTTAGCCTCAGATCTATGCACAAATCCAGGTTCTCTAAATCATTTCAGATTTCAGCTCTATCATCTGCCTCCCTAATTTCTTCGTACTGATGGAGCTCCATGCAGTGACTTGCTGGTGAATTTTCCACAGTTCCTTACTTAAAAGCATCACTACTATGAGCATACTTAAAGAAATTAGGAGACTGTCCTATTATCCTACTGCTCGACAGCTGACTGAATATGAGCCAGTGTGCCCAGGTGGCCAAGAAGGCCAGTGGTGTCCTGGCCTGGATCAGAAAGAGAGTGGCCAGCAGGAGCAGGGAAGTCCTTCTGCCCTGTACTCAGCACTGGTTAGGGCACACCTTGAGTGATGTGTCCAATTCTGGGCCACTCAGATTAAGAAAGATGTTGAGGTGCTTGAATGTGCCCAGAGCAGGGCAGCAAGGCTGGGGAGGGGCCTGGAGCACAGCCCTGTGAGGAGAGGCTGAGGGAGCTGGGGGTGTGCAGCCTGCAGAAGAGGAGGCTCAGGGCAGAGCTCATTGCTGTCTACAACTCCCTGAAGGGAGGCTGCAGCCAGGTGGGGTTGGTCCCTTTTGCCAGGCACCCAGACATAGAACAAAAAGAGACAGCCTCAAGCTGGATGATAGGAAGAAGTTCTTCAGAGCAAGAGTGATTGGCACTGGAATGTGCTTGGAGGGGAGGTGGTAGAGTTCCCATCCCTGGAGTTGTTTAAGAGGAGGCATTTGGTGCCATGGTTAGGTAATTAGGTGTTGAGTGATAGATTGGACTGAATGATCTCAGAGAGTATTTCCAACCTGGTTAATTCTATAATGCTTTAGTTAACCCTTCTGGGATCCTGATGGCACAGCCATTTGAGAACTGAAATGTGAGGCATGGAGCATCCCTGGAGATGCTATCTTTTAAAAGGTCCTTTCTGCTTCCAGTAAACTTTAACAGCCAAGATCATACTGGAGATAGTCTAACATTTGAAGGCTTTTCCTGTTGAATAACAAAAGATAAGAATGATACACTGTATAAGGCCAGATAGTAAAAATGCCTGTCAAAAGAAATCATCCACCAATAACCCAATTATTTGTTGCTTGCAGAACTTCAATCTGTTAATTATCTCTGTTCATTCTGAGTCACTGCTCCATTACTGAGATTCATTAGAGGTTCATTCAGGTCTCTGGTGCTATTTAACATCTTTTGTGTCCAAAAGAAAAAAGACAAACCAAGGCAGGATTATGGCCCTGTATATTTTGCACCATAGTCAAATGGTAGCACAACAATGTTCTCCACCGTGTACTGACTGCTTTATCACTGCACCACTGTACTACCAATGCCAGGAGGACATTCCAGGGTGGATTAGAAGGCCTGCAGTTAGTGGGTCGAGAAAGGGTCTCCTGCCCCTCTCCTCTACCTGGGTGAGGCTGCATCTGGAGTGTCTTATAGAATCATAGAATCATAGAATCAGGCAGGTTGGAAGAGACCTCCAAGCTCATCCAGTCCAACCTAGCACCCAGCCCTATCCACTCAACCAGACCATGGCACTAAGTGCCTCAGCCAGGCTTTGCTTCAACACCTCCAGGGGCGGTGCCTCCACCACCTCCCTGGGCAGCCCATTCCAATGCCAATCACTCTCTCTGACAACAACTTCCTCCTAACATCCAGCCTATACTTCCCCTGGCACAACTTGAGACTGTGTCCCCTTGTTCTGCTGCTGATTGCCTGGGAGAAGAGGCCACCCCACACCTGCCAACAACCTCCCCTCAGGTAGTTGTAGACAGCAATGAGGTCCCCCCTGAGCCTCCTCTTCTGCAGGCTGCACACCCCCAGCTCCCTCAGCCTCTCCTCATAGGATTTGTGTTCCAGGCCCCTCACCAGCCTTGCTGCCCTTCTCTGGACACGTTCCAGCACCTCAACATCTCTCTTGAATTGAGGGGCCCAGAACTGGACACAGCACTCAAGGTGTGGCCTGAGCAGTGCAGAGTACAGGGGCAGAATAACCTCCCTTGTCCTGCTGGCCACACTGCTCCTGATGCAGGCCAGGATGCCATTGGCTCTCTTGGCCACCTGGGCACACTGCTGACTCATCTTCAGCTACTATCTGTCAGTACCCCCAGATCCCTTTCCTCTTGGCTGCTTTCCAGCCACTCAGTCCCCAGCCTGTAGTGCTTCAGTTCTGGGCCTCCCAGGTCAAGAGGGACGTAGAGGTTCCAGAGAGTCCAGTACATAGCCATAAAGTTGTTGAAGGGAATGGAACATCTCTGTTATGAGGAGAGCCTGAGGGAGCTGGGACTGTGCTGCTGGGAAATGAGGAGACTGAGAGGTGACCTCATCAATATTGATAAAGAAGTTCAGGGTGAGTGGGCAGAGGCTGGAGCCAGGCTCTGCTGGGTCATGCCCAATGACAGCACAAGGGGCAAGGGTGGAAGCTGAGACAGAGGAAGTTCCATGGAAACAGGAGGAGGAATTTTTTTCTCTGTGAAGATGAAAGAACCCTGGAAGAGGCTGCCCAGGGGGGCTATGGAGTCTTCCTTCTCTGGAGATATTCAAGACCTGCCTGGATGTGTTCCTGTGTGACCTACTGTAGGTGCTCCTGCTCTGGCAGGGGGGTTGGACTGGCTGAGTTTTGGAGGTCCCTTCCAATCCCTGACATTCTGTGATCACTGTGTATTGTTCTTTCTGTTATCTCCTGCAGATTAGCAGTGCTTTGATGCCTCTCTCCCTGAACAACTGCAAAAGAGAAAAAATAAAAAGAAGGCAAATACAGCTTTAAAATATTTTTTAAGACCTGAAGTATCCAAAGATTTAGATTTGAGTGCAGACAATTCCAAACAGGCAATCCATATGGAAACTGTACTCTTAAGACTGCAGCCAACGTGAGAACTTACACACAATGTTAAAAAAATTGCCACCCTAATGTCCAGAGGAAGAGTATGGTCTTAGTGACAACACAGCTCTTAGGAGAAAGGGAGAGCCACAAAGATGCTGAAGTTGGCTGGAGCATCCCTCTGACAAGAAGAGGCTGAGACACTTGGGGCTGTTCATTCTGGAGAAGAGCAGACTGAGATGGAATCTTATAAATGCATATCAATATTTAAAGGATGAGGTCATGAGGATGAGGTTGGACTCATCTCAGCAGTGGTCAGTCATAGGACAAGGGGCAATGGGCACAAACAAGAACACAGAAGGTTTCACTTGAGGCTGCCCACAGAGGTCGTGGAGTCTCTTTCTCTGGAGACTTTCATGCCCCACCTGGAGGTATTCCTGTGCAACCTGCTCTGTACAAATCTGCTTTAGCAGTGGAGTTGGACTAGATGATCTCCAGAAGTTTCTTCCAAACCCATCATCAATACAACCCACACTATCCTCATTTGCTCCCCCTCTCCTTCCAAAATCTGTGATTCTGTGGGTTAGATGGCTTACTTAAATCCTTTGTCTGCAAGTAAATGCTTCTTTAATGCTAAGGAACATTCGGGGGGGAATTCATTACATTGATACAAGAACAACTTCTAAAGTTAGCTCCTTGAAAAGGATCTCATTTCCAATAGCTGATCAGATCTATTCCAAGATATTTTAGTCAGCCCTCCTGGAAGCCTGTAATTAGTGAGCTATTAGTTGGGACATCATTTTCGTATGCAAAATGTGATGCTAAATAATTTGCTCTTATTGGGTTTTCCTTCCAAGTTCCTGCCAAGTTGCTTTCTTTCCCCCAGTTCATGCCAGGGGACACAAATGGAAATCAGGCAAAGGATCAGAGGGTCAAAGTATGTTAGGGGTTGGAAGGGACCTCTGGAGAGCTTCCAGTCCAACCCCACTGCCAGAGCAGGACCAGAGAATCCGGCACAGGTGGCACAGGAACACATCCAGACAGGGCTGCAAAGGCTGCAGACAAGGAGACTGCACAACCTCTCTGGGCAGCCTGTGCCACTGCTCTCTCACCCTTACAGCAAAGAAGTTCTTCCTCAGGCTGAGCTGCAACTTCCTGTGCTGCAGCTTCCATCCCTTGCCCTTGTCCTATGGCAGGGCACAAGTGAGCAGAGGCTGTCCCTGTGCCTTCCTTCCTGACCCCCAGCCCTCAGCTCTTGATAGACATTGCTCAGCTCCCTCTCAGCCTTCTCCTCTGCAGACTAAAAGCCCCCCAGGTCTTTCAGCCCTTGGATGTGAAATGAAAGACTCACTAAATTTACAGCTCAGTATTTTCAGTGTCAAGGGACAAAGGCCACAGAAGCTATCATTTCCAAGTGGCCTTCTGTATATTTGGGAAGAAGGGCAGGGATTCCCAGGGTGGCAGTGTCAGCCAGGAGAACACAGGAAGAAAACCAAAACCTGATGTTCTTATCCTTTTGCAGCTCCTCCACAGTTCCAAATTGTGTGATGCATCTACTTCAGTGTGTAGAGCTAATAGCTGCAGAACAGAGATCTGGTATAAAAGTCACTGTAGGCCCAAGGGTGACAACTGGCTCTGACATGACCATTAAAAAAAGAGAAGACAAGGCAGGGTGTGTCAGGAGAGCTACTGTCAATAAAGGGCCAAGGTGGATTTGTTTAAGCTCCATAACCTCAGCGTCTGCACTTTCTCATCTGTGCTGTTCTCTTGGATAGATCCAGTGACCAAGGCTGACATGCACACCAAGGTACTGGGATAGAATCAGAGAGTAGTTTAGGTTGGAAGGGACTTCAAAGCTCAGCCAATTCTGACCCCCTGCCATAGGCAGGGACACCTCCCACTAGAACAGGTCTCTCAAGGCCTCATCCAACCTGGCCTTGAACACCTGCAGGGATGGAGCAGCCACAACCTCCCTGGGCAACCTGTGCCATTGTCTCACCACCCTCACTGCAAACAACTTCCTGAGATCCAGTTTCTATCTCACCCATGCCACTTCAAACCCATTCCTCCTCATCCTCTCATTACAAGACCTTGTCAGTAGTTCCTCCCCAGCCCTCCTGTATCCCCATTCAGATACTGGAAGGCCACTTCAAGCTCTCCTGGAAGCCTTCTCTTCTCCAGGCTGCAGAGCCCCAACTCTGCAACCTGTCCGTATAGCAGAGGAGCTGCATCCCTCTGAGCATCTTGGTGGTCTCCTCTGGACTGTCTCAAACAGTTCCATGTCCTTCTTGTGTTGGATGAAAGTATCCACTAAAGCTGGCAGCACAAATACATTCATAGATTCATAGAATTGTTTTGATTGGAAAAGACCTCAAAGATTATCCAATCCAACCATCAGCCCAGCACCACCATGGCCATTAAACCATGGCCCAAAGTGCTATGTCCAGAGGTTTCTTGAACACTGCCAGGAATGGTGACTCCATAACCTCCCTGAATAGCCTGTGCTCATCCCTGACCACTCATGCAGCAAAGAAATAGTTTCTAGTATCCAACCTAAACCTCCCCTGGCACAGTTTCACCTGGGATGGTGACTCCACCACCTCCCTGGGCAGCCTGTGCCAATGCCTCAGCACCCTTTCAGTGAAGAAATATTCCCAATATCCAACTTAAACCTCCCCTGGCACAATTTCAAGTTCTAGCTCTGGCTCTTGGTTTTCTTATGCCTGCCCAGTTTCACCAAAGCATAATTTATTGGCTGCCCTCCTGAGTAGTGACAGAGTGAATCTATGAGTTTAGAGACAGCATAAATCTTTAAGCTAATACTGAGAAAGTACGTGGAAATTAGTGAGTATCCTGCTTTAGAGTCATTAATACTGGAATTAGCTTTTCCAGTCAGTCCAAGGAAGCCTGAGGGGATTAATCTGTGTGTTCAATCCATTGTATTAATCTTGTGTATTATTTCCAACTCCTTCCCATACCAGAGGTAAGAGAGAGAGGACAAGGCTTGGGGGTAGACTTTATGCTAAGTTTATTTTTCAGCTCAGTAAATGATGTCAGTGTGCCCACTGGGTAACTTTTCTAAGTCTAAAATGAATACATATCTGCTACCCTCCAAGATTAGGCTGCTATTAATTACAACCTCAAAGGATGTTATTCTTTTTTCCCCTGCTACATCTGCAGGTTTTACACATTAGCATTAATTATACTGATTGCAAAATGAATGAATTTGAATGTGTGAATTCCTACACAGCCACGTTCAGCAACAGCCTGGCCAGCAGAGCCAGAGAAGAGATTGTCCCTGCTGTGCTCAGCAAGTTTGCAGGTGACACCAGGCTGGGTGGGGTGGCTGTCACACCAGAAGACTGTGCTGCCATTCAGACAGAATTGGACAGGATGAGGGTTGGGCAGGGAGACACTGAATGAAATTCAACAAGGGCAAATGTAGAGTCTGGCATCTGGGAAGGAGCAACTCCAAGGATCAGGCTAGGTTGGGGATTGACATGCTGAAAGACAGCAAAGGGGAAAAGGATCTGTTGGAGGGTAGGAGAGCCCTGCAGAGGAACCTTGACAGGCTGGATGGCGACCTGGCAATGCTGGCTCAACACTTAGACTTGATGGTCTTAGAGGTCTCTTTCAGTGAAACAGTTCTGTGATTTAGTGATTCCTTGGCATGGTCAGGAAAAGCATTTGCTAACATGTGTGAACTTTCTTGACTTAGGTATGAGCTCCTTAGCTTGTAGCTGTATGTTCTGAAGTGAAATTTGAACGACTATATACAGGACAGTCAGAGGTTGCTGATCAACACTAGGTTAAGAATCTCAGACTCAGAGAATGTCAGGGGCTGGACAGGACCTCCAAAGCTCACCCAGTCCAACCCGCCTGCCAGAGCAAGAGCACCTAGAGCAGGTCACACAGGAACACATCCAGGCAGGTCATGAATATCTCCAGAGAAGGAGAATCCCCAACCCCCCTGAGCAACCTGTTCAGGGTTCTGTCACTTTCACAGGGAAAAAATTCCTCCTCATGTTTCCATGGAGCTTCCTCAGCTTCCACCCTTGCCCCTTGTGCTATCATTGGGCATCACCCAGCAGAGCCTGGCTCCAGCCTCCTGGCACTAATCTAGTCAAACTCCTTTCTAGAGTAAGATCACACAGAGTAAATCACACAGGAACACAGCCATGTGTGTTTGGGATCCCTGCAGAGATGGGAGCTGCACAGCCTCTCTGTGTAGCCTTGTCTAGTGCTCTACTACCTTCAAAGTGAAGAATTCTTTTCATTATGTGTACCTGGAACCTCATGTTCATGTCCATTGCTCCTTGTGCTGCCACTGGACACTACTGAGAAGAATTTTAAGAATAAAAAAGCCCTAAACTTCAGGCATTGAAATTATAAATGTATGTACTCCCTGTGCCCATCTCTTTGAGCCCAAAGCTTCAAATCCACAGTAATGAGGTAACTTTGCTTTTGAAAGTAGAATTTGATCCACAGAGCCAAACCCTCAGTGAAAGAAGTGCTCATGTAGCTTTGCCTGTAATTAGACCATGATGTAGAAATGAACCAACTAAGATTATTACCACATAATCATGCAATTGTCAGGGCTGAAGGGGACCTCAAGGGCAGGGATGTTGCCACTAGCAGGTTGCCCAGAGCCACATGCAGCCTGGCCCTAACAACATCCAGGGATGAGGCTTCTACCACCTCCCTAGGCAACCTGTTCCAGGATCTCACCACCCTCATGCTGGAGAACTTCTTCCTAATGTCTGACTTAAATCTCCCCTCCTCTAGCTTGGATCCATCTCCCCCAGTCCTATCACTGTCTGACATCCTCAAAAGTCCCTCCCCAGCTTTCCTGTAGCCCACTTCAGATATTGGAAGGCCACAAGAAGGTCTCCTTGGAGCCTTCTCCTCTCCAGACTGGACAACCTCAACTCTCTCAACCTGTTCCTGTAGCAGAGCAGCTCCATCCCTCTGATCAACCTCATGACTCTTCTCTGGACACCTTCCAGCACTGCCAGATCTGTCTTGTGATTGTGGCTCCAGGTCTGGACACAGTGCTCCAGGTGAGTGTCTCACAAGAGTGGAGTAAAGGGGCAGAATCGCCTCCCTCACCCTGCTGACCAAAGAACAACCCCAGCTTCTGGGAGTACTGCCAGCTGTTGCTCTGTGCCTGCAAGCATGCCCTGATGCATGTAAATTTGGTTCCACCGAGTAAACTGCGTGCATCATGTCTCGGTTCAAACACTTTGGTTTGCCTCCTAGAAGCACTTCTTGCCCTTTCTGCCCCTCAGCAACTCTGGGGCTGGAGGTTACAGGGAGAGAGCAGTGTGGCCAGCAGGGTAAGGGAGGGGATTCTGCCCCTTTGCTCTGCTCTCCTCAGACCCCACTTGGAGTACTGTGTGCAGTTCTGGACCCCCAGCACATGGAGGACATGGAACTGTTGGAGACAGTCCAGAGGAGGCCACAAAGATGCTCGGAGGGCTACAGCAGCTCTGCTATGAGGACAGAATCATAGAATGAGAATCTACCAGGTTGGAAGAGACCTCCAAGATCATCCAGTCCAACCTATCCCCCAGCCCTATCCAGTCAACCAGACCATGGCACTAAGTGCCTCATCCAGGCTTTGCTTCAACACCTCCAGGGCTGGTGCCTCCACCACCTCCCTGGGCAGCCCATTCCAATGCCAGTCACTCTCTCTGACAGGCTATGAGACTTGGAGCTGTGCAACCTGGAGAAGAGAAGGCTTCCAGGAGACCTTGTAGTGGCCTTCCAGTATCTGAGGGGGGCTCCAGGAGGGCTGGGGAGGGACTATTGACAAGGTCTTGTAATGAGAGGATGAGGAGGAATGGGTTTAAAGTGTCAGAGGGGAGATTGAAAGTGGATGTTAGGAAGAAGTTGTTTGCAGTGAGAGTGGTGAGACACTGGCACAGGTTGCCCAGAGAAGTGTTCAGGACCAGACTGAGTGAGGCCTTAAGCAACCTGTTCTAGTGGGAGGTGTCCCTGCCTGTGGAGGGGGGTTGGAACTGGCTGAGCTTTGAGGTCCCTTCCAACCTAACCCATTCTATGATTCTATGAGCTTTGCTCTAATGTGGCACTGCAGCATGCCTCAGGTTGTTCTCTCTTCAATTCATGATACAGAAGTCCATTTATAGCACAGGATAATGGGCAAATTTTATTTCTAGTTGAGATTACTCATCTGTTCACACCCACCAAGACCTCTCCTGTGCTTCTAATTTATCATTGCTTACTTTAATGCACCCTGTTTAATCACAGTAGCACCAGGAATCGGATCATTACAGCCAGAGCTGTACTGAACTAATTTAATCTTCTTTGGAGCAGGAGAAAAAAAAAAATGAAAAAAGGGAAAAAAAGAAGGAAAAAAAAGGGTGAGAGAACATTTTAGATTGGCTGTACTTGGCCTTTTCTTTCCCCAGCATTACTTGCCATCTCCCATATTGTTTCAAAACATCTTATAGAATCATAGAATCAACCAGGTTGGAAGAGACCTCCAAGCTCATCCAGTCCAACCTAGCACCCAGCCCTAACCAATCAACCAGACCATGGCACTAAGTGCCTCATCCAGGCTTTTCTTGAAGACCCCCAGGGACGGTGCCTCTTGAAGTAATGAGGCTGACATTGTAGTTTTGCTACCTTGACTCTTCATCTAGAGCTGGAAAACATGGAGAGAGATATCATAAAGAGAAGGAGTTGCTTTGATCTAGCAACACATCAACCACATAGGGAAGCTTAGGAAGTGTTTCTGGGCATCTCAATTCAAGAAGGACCTCAGGTAACTGCTTGAAAGAGTTCACTGCGGAGCCATGCAAATACTGAAGGCAGTGGAAGATCTTCCTTAGGAGGAGAGCCTGAAGGAGCTGGAACTGTGCTGCTGGGAGAGGAGGAGCCTGGGGGGAGACCTAAATGATGGTGAGAAAGATGTACAGGGTGAGAGCCCAGAGGCTGGAGCCAGGCTCTGCTGGGTCATGCCCAATGACAGCACAAGGGGCAGTGGTGGAAGCTGAGGCCTAGGAAGTTGCATGGAAACAGGAGGAGGAATTTTTCTCTGTGAGGGTGACAGAACCCTGGAACAGGCTGCCCAGGGGGGTTGTGGAATTTTTCTCTGGAGGTCTTCAAAACCTTCTTAGAATCATAGAATCAAGCAGGTTGGAAGAGACCTCCAAGACCATCCAGTCCAACCTAGCACCCAGCCCTAGCCAGTCAACCAGACCATGGCACTAAGTGCCTCATCCAGGCTTTGCTTGAACACCTCCAGGGACAGTGACTCCACCACCTCCCTGGGCAGCCCATTCCAATGCCAATCACTCTCTCTGCCAACAACTTCCTCCTAACATCCAGTCTGTACCTCCCACAGCACAACTTGAGACTGTCCTCTTGTCTGTTGCTGAGTGCCTGGCAGATAGGTAGTTTGAGTAGCTCTGTTGCTTTAAAAAATAATAGCTATTACCTAATTTTCTCCTTGTACAGTGCCAGCAACTGAAAATGGGAATGTGCACAATACAATTAGTGCTACGTAGCACTAATAGAAATCCCATGAGTACACAAAGTCTTACAAACAATGCCATGTGTATCAACACTTTTTTAGGTAGCAGCACTCAAGTTATTTTTGCAAGTCAGTATCAAAGAAAAGATTGGCTTTTCATTTAAGAACTCAAATGAAGGACTGTAGACCTCTCTAGGAGTTCTCCCTGTGTCCAGGAGTTCATATCCGCAGCCTTTCCCTTGAATGTGTTCCTGTATTCCTGCTCTAGATGCTCCTCCTGTGGCAGGGGAGTTGGACTGGCTGAGCTTTAGAGGTCTTTTCCAGCCCCTGACACTGTGTGATTCTGTGAAGTGTAAGTCAGTACAGTATCACAGTATCACAGTATCACAGTATCATCAAGGTTGGGAGAGACCTCACAGACCATCAAGTCCAACCCTTTAGCACAGAGCTCAAGGCCAGACCATGGCACCAAGTGCCACGTCCAGTCCTGCCTTGAACAGCTCCAGGGACGGCGACTCCACCACCTCCCCGGGCAGCCCATTCCAGTGTCCAATGACTCTCTCAGGGAAGAACTTTCTCCTCACCTCCAGCCTAAATCTCCCCTGGTGCAGCCTGAGGCTGTGTCCTCTTGTTCTGGTGCTGGCCACCTGAGAGAAGAGAGCAACCTCCTCCTGGCCACAACCTCCCCTCAGGTAGTTGCAGACAGCAATAAGGTCACCCCTGAGCCTCCTCTTCTCCAGGCTAACCAATCCCAGCTCCCTCAGCCTCTCCTCGTAGGGCTGTGCTCAAGGCCTCTCCCCAGCCTCGTCGCCCTTCAGACAGGACAAGGGCAGAGTCCTGCACCTAGGGACAAGTAACCTCCTGCACCAGTACAGGGAGGGGTGGCCTGCTGGAAAGCAACTCTGTAAAAGACCTGGGAGTGGTGGTGTACAACAAGGTTGCCATGAGCCAGGAGAGCACCTTTGTGGTCAAGATCAGTGGTCTCCTGGGGGGCCTTAAGAAGAGTCTGGTCAGCAGGCTGAGAGTCATGTCAAACAGCAACAAAAAGAGTATAGAGGTAGTGCCCTTCTGAATCTCACCTAAGGGCTCAAGTTTCTTTACCTTCTCAGTATCACAGAATGACAGAATAGGAGGGGGTGGGAGTGAACTCTGGAGATCATCAAGTCCAACCCCCCTGCCAAGGCAGGTTCACCTAGTGAAGGTCACACAGGAACATGTCCAGACTGCTTTTGAATGGAGACTCCCCCAACTCTCTGGGCAGCCTGCTCCATTGTTCCATCATCCTCAAATTAAAGGAGTTCTTCATTATGCTTAGTTGGAACCTCTTATGTTCCTGTTACTGCCTGTTACCCCTTGTTCTGTCACTCAGCACCACTGCAAAAAGCCTTGTCCCACTCTCCTGACATCCATCCTCTAAGTATTTCCAAGCACTTATCAGATTCCCCTCGGCTGTCTCTTCTCCAGACTAAAAAGCTCCAATTGTCTCAGTCTCTCCTCACAAGAGGGATGTTCCAGTCCCAAGTCATCTTTGCAACCCTTGTCCTATATCAACTTTGTACCCCTTTTCTGCATAGATTATTTGCCATTAATCTCTAAGAGTTAGTCATAGATCCTCATAAATTTTGATTAACTGGTAGAGACTCTTCTTTTTTTAACTGTTAAGTGTTCCTCATCTTTATTGTTATGTGTATCTGATCTTCATTGTTCTCCAGTTGTGCCTTCTGAAGTGTAATGAATTGTACCCTCTCAGATTGAGCCTCTGCACTTGTTTACCGTGAGGGTGGTGAAAGACTGGAACAGGTTACCCTGAGATGTCCCATCCCTGAAGTGTTCAAGGTTGGTTTGAATGAGGCCCTCAGCAGCCAGATCTAGTGAAAAATGCCTCTGCTCACTGCAGGGAGATTGGGCTGGAGGACCTTTAAATGTCCATTCCAGCCCCACACATTCTGTGACTCTGAGATTCTGTACCCTCTCCAGCATGTCTCTGTTCTCTGCTATGAGGACAAGCTATGAATGTTGGGGCTCTGCAGCCTGGAGAAGAGAAAGCTTCCAGGAGAGCATGGAGTGGCCTTCCAGGATGTGAAGGGGGCTCTAGGAGGGCTGGGGAGGGACTACTGACAAGGTCTTGTAATGAGAGGATGAGGAGCCCCCTTCAGATCCTGGAAGGCCACTCCAAGATCTCCTGGAAGCCTTTTCCGGACTGTAGAGCCCCAACTCTCTGCTTGTCCTCATAGCAGAGCTGCTGAAGCCCTCTGAGCATCTTGGTGGACTTCTCTGGACTGGCTTCAACAACTCCATGTCCTCCTTGTATTGGGGGCTCCAGAACTGCACACAGTACCTCAGGTGGGGTCTGAGGAGAGCAGAGTAAAGGGGCAGAATCCCTTCTCTTGCCTTGCTGGCCATGCTGCTCTTGCTTCTCTTGCTTTGCTGCAGCCCAGGCTTCTCTTGCTGCAGCCCAGACAAGCTATTTTAGAAGGTCCTCTAAGCATAGATGAAAACAGTGAAGAGCTGCAGGTGAGAATTACTGCTGCTTGTGATATAGAGGGCAGGTGAAGGAGTGTGAGTCCTGACACTGCAAATGCCTGAAGGGTTAGGGCTGCAGTGAATCACAGTAACAGCTGAAGGATCCTCTCTCACGACTTTCTGCTTCAAAGGCATTTCCAGGGCTGAAATGAAGTAAACACTATTGAGGGTTAGAACTTTGCTGCTCATTCAACTGGCTCCAGATCTTTCACTCAAGAGAAAGGCTTGTTTTCTTGAGCAGAATGACTTTTCACCCTGTAGGAAAGATTTATTCATCCTGGCTGCAAATGCTGGAAGCTCTCCAGTGCAGCTGATCAACGAAAGCTTCTGAAGTTACAAAATATGTGACTTTTTCTTTCCTAACTAAGGCAAAAGAGTAACTCTCACTGTGGCAATCAGCTAGCTGAACTTATTTTCTTCTCTAAGTGTGTACTTCTACACTCAAGTTGGCATTGCTGCTCTAGGCACTTGGCAAAGCTTCCTCCTGAAGCAGTTAGTCAGCAAGAAGCTCAATCAGCAGACAAGCATGAAGTCCCAAAGGTCGTTTTCCAAAGATAATGTTTCAGGAGATGAGTACCTGCTGGCTTATGAGTTGCCCTGTTTATTGTCATGGAAAACATTGTCACTTTTTAGAGTCATTCAGGGAAGTCCCAGGAAAGGAGCAGAAAAGGAGGAGACACTACTGTAGTGACATTTGAGTCTATCTCCAAACTGCAACCAGCATAAAAATCCCAAAGCTTTAGGATCTGAGAGCAAGCAGAGCAAAGATAACCACTGAAGAATAGAAAGGTCACCATAAACTGGGCTGGGATGTTAAGCAGATATCTACTGGCAACAAAACTGTTTATGGATCCTCAGTAACAATCTCAGCTTCACTGAATAATCTTGGAGGCCTCTTCCAACTGAAATAAGTCCACCTTACAGCTCAGGTTTCTCTTCCAGTGCTGGTGGCACTCCTGGGATGTGGGGACACAGTGGCTCAGCTGAAATTCTCTGTGACTCTTCATACACTTCCAGTGCCCCACCCTGCATCCAAACCCCGTATTACAGCACAGACACAACTGGGCTGGACTGGGGTGGTCCATGCTGCCTCCTGCTCCTCAGCATCTCTTCAGAGTTGCCCTGGAGACCAGTAATTAATCACCGTCCTTGACCTGATGCCCTCAAGACTTGAGAACAAGTCACATCTGCCTCCACCTCCATCCCATCCATGGGACAGCAGTGTGTCCTTGTGAGCAGCCCTGGAGCAGGCTGCCCACAGAGGTTGTGGAGTCTCCCTCTCTTGGGCAACCTGATTTTGAGCAGAGTCAGACCAGGCAGTCTCCAGAGGTCCCTTTCATTCTGTGATGCATGTGGTGAGAGAGCACAGCAGCACAATATTTCTGCTGAAGAAATTTGTGGCCAAAAAGAGGAAGAAGATGAAAGACCAACATGCACCAGCAACGTGTCTCAAAGGTGCAGAAATAACAATTCAGGAGGAGTTTGAAGCCAGCAGCAAAATGCAATTTTGGAAGACAAGTCACCTGCAATAACAGCTGAGGTTTGCCATGACATTTAGGATTGTCTACCCTTAAATGCTTGCAAAAGCCAAGAGCTAAAGCAACACACTGCAGCTCATGTCAGGAAATAAGATAGGAGCACACAGAAGTAGTTTTCATTGTATGGAACTGCACTGTCCTCCTCTTACAAGCTTTCAGGCACTGGTTGCTTGCTCTGTATCAGCTCATTGCTATAATTGGCAGTGAGGCTTTTCCTATCAAGCCCACTCAGCCTTCATTACTTATGGTGATGAGTGACTTAATTCTTTCCCTCTGCTGCATTTCAAATGCTGCTGTGTAGGAACTGATCCGCTGTAAAAGCAACCGTGGAATCATGGCATCACAGAATGGTTTAGGTTGGAAGGGACCTCAAAGACCATCCAGTTCCAACCCCCTGACATAGGCAGGCACATCTCCCACTAGAAGAGGTCATTCTGGGGCTCATCCAACCTGGTCCTAAACACTTCCAGGGAGGTTGTGGAGCACAGAATCGCCGAATGTGATCAAAGATCACATTCGGCGATTCTGTGCTCCACAACCTCCCTGGTCAACCTGTGCCAGTGTCTCACCACCCTCACTGCAAACAACTTCTTCCTAACATCCTCTTTCAATCTTCCCTCTGCCACTTTAAACCCATTCCTCCTCCTCCTGTCATGACAAGATGTTGTCAGTAGTCTTTCCACAGCCTTTCTGTAGCCCACTTCAGATCCTGGAAGGCCACTCCAAGCTCTCCTGGCAGCCTTCTCTTCTCCAGGCTGCAGTGCCCAAACTCTCTTCAGCCTGTCCTCATAGCAGAGCTGCTGCAGCCCTCTCAGCATCTTGGTAGCCTCTTCTGGACTTGGTCCAACAGTTCCACGTCCGTAGTAAAGAAGTTTATCCTAATGTCCAACCTAAATGTCCCCAGCTCAACTTGAGGCTAACCCATCAGCCAATACATCAACCTCCAACCTGTCAGACCCAACTGCATTGTGATAATATATGACATGGAGAGAGAGAGAGACCCAGGATGAGGCTGCAGGAAAATCCAGTCAGCTTTATGGACTGCATGGATCAACTTTCTCAGACCCATTTCTGCTTTCCTGCAAGAGTGGTTGTGATGGTTTGGGTGTTCCCTGCCCAACCCCACTTTGGAAATCACCCAGACTAGACTCAGCCAGCTCTGGAAATTGAATGAAGCTTACATTTACAGCTTAGCTCAATATACAAGCAGATAGTTACAGTTATAGACAGAAATAGACAAGGTAAAAGGTAATACAGAAACACAGCAGCCCTCCCAGAAACCTGAGTCCTCAGGAGAGGCCCCAAAACCACCCCTTCACCTTCCCCCTACCCCTCCCAACCTTACCCCAGTCCCAGGGAAGAATGGAGGTTCGGCCAGGGGGTTAGAAGCAAAGTGGACTAGAAATGAAGCAGCAGAGAGGGGTGAGGTTAGAAGAGAGATGCAGCTCCAAGCTTGCCAGTAGCAGAAGTGCTTATCTATGTTTTTATTTCTTGTTCTTATACATCTCAGCAAGCCAATGAGCAAAGTAGACATCACCATTGTTTTCCTTTCCCAGCCTGTAATCTAGTTCTTCTCACCAAAACATTCTAGCTAGCTTCAAACTAGCACAGTGGTCAAGCACTAGAATATGCTGCCAGGGAGGTGATGGAGTCACCATTCCTTGAGGTGTTCAAGACATGTGTGGCCATGGCACTTGGGGACATGGTTTAGTGGTCATGGTGATGTTGGGTTTTTGGCTGGACTGGATGATCTTAGAAGGCTTTTCCAAATGAAACAGCTTTATGACTCTCTGATTCTATGGGGGTTGGTCTCTTCTCCCAGGCAATCAGCAACAGAACAAGAGGACACAGCCTCAAGCTGTGCCAAGGCAGGTTTAGGGTGGACGTTAGGAAGTAGTTCTTCACAGGAAGAGTGATTGGCATTCAAATGAGCTGCCCAGGGAGGTGGTGGAGTCATCCTGGAGAAGAGAAGACTGAGAGGGGATTTAAGAAATGGTTATAAATATCTGAGGGCTGGGAGTCAGGAGCAGGGGGACAGGCTCTGCTCACTGCTCCCTGGGATAGGACAAGGAGCAACGGATGTAAGCTGCAGCACAGGAGGTCCCAGCTCAACACAAGGGGGAACTTCTTTGCTGTAGGGATTACACAGCACTGGAACAAGATGCCCAGAGGGCTTGTGAAGTCTCCTTCTCTGGAGACTTTTAAGGCCTACCTGGATGCGTTCCTGTGTGACATGAGCTAGATTGTATGGTCCTGCTCTGGCAGTGCATTGGACTTGGAGATCCCTTTGAGTCCCTTCCAACCTCTGACATGGTTTAGTGGTCATGGTGGTGTTGGGTTTTTGGCTGGACTGGATGATCTTAGAAGGCTTTTCCAGATGAATCAATGTTATGATTCTCTGATTCTATGGGAGTTGGCCTCTTCTCCCAGGCAATCAGCAACCTCAAGTTGCACCAGGGCAGGTTCAGGCTGGATGTTAGGAAGAAGTTCTTCAGAGCCAGAGTGATTGGCATTGGAATGGGCTGCCCAGGGAATTGGTGGAGTAATTTTTTCTGGAGACTTTCAAGGCCTGTCTGGTTGCATTCCAGGTGTTTGTAAATAACAAGTGGGTTTGCTTCATGACAGCAGGATTGATGACTCAGATTGGGAGTAGGGGGGAAGTGGTGGAGTCATGGTGCCTGTGTGGGAGACCACGTGTGCACATGGCACTTTGGGGCATGGTTTCATGGCCATGGTGATCCTTGATTGATGGTTGGACCTGATGATCTTCAAGATCTTTTCCAACCCCATCAATTCCAGGACTCTATGATTCTGTAGAGCACACTGGTAAGGAGAAGGGAATTGGCAGGAAGCTCAGCTAATTGCTGGATAGTGCTATGAATAAGGAGGTCTTGGTTCTGCAGGGTTGTCAATCTGGCCTTTTCACACCACATTAAATTAATTGAACAACCAGACCAAAGCATTTTTTCTGCCTGAATCACTCCATTTCCCCCCCTTGAAAGTGATAGAATATAATTATGTTCACATATGTAAGAGGCTCCTGTAAAAAGCAAAATTCAATTAATCAGTTAATCAGGCCACACTTCCACAGAACCTTTAATTCTGTGCATCTAGGGGTGCTTCACCAAAAGGCAAATTAGAGACTCAATTAATGCTGAGGGCTTTAAACAAATGACAAATGCAAACTTTGATTTAAAGGAGCTCTACATAAACCAACAGAGAAAATCATGGGAACCCCAAAGGCAAAATAAATCGCAGCTGGAAACATCACAAGTAGAGGAGAGTAAAAATTAATCTGAATCTATAAAAAAAAAAAAAAAAAAGAGAAAATTACTGGCCTAGGAAGATCCTGACTGAAATCTCATCCTGCAGGTCAAAGAGGAGGAAGTTGGTTGATGAAAAGCTCAACATGAGCTGGCAGTGTGCGCAGCCCAGACAGCAACCCTGTGCTGGGCTGCAAGGGCAGCATGGCCAGCAGGACAAGGGAGAGGATTCTGCTCCTTTACTCTGCTCTTCTGGGACCCCACCTGGAATCCTGTGTGCAGTTCTGGAGCCCCCACCACAAGAAGGACATGGAGCTGTTGGAGCCAGTCCAGAGGAGGCCACGAAGATGCTGTGAAGAGGCTGCAGCAGCTCTGCTATGAGGACAGGCTGAGAGAGTTGGGGCTCTGCAGTCTGGAGAAGAGAAGGCTTCCAGGAGATCTTGGAGTGGCTTCCAGTATCTGAGGGTGACTTTGAACCTATGGTAAGACTTTCTTTTGCAGATCCATTCAACTCATGTTTTTGTTTAGCTCATTCTAAGTTTTGGCACTTTAAGTACCCTAGCATGCTGGTGACCACTACGAAGCTTGTGTGGTTGGTAGAGCTCTACTTAGAATCATAGAATGGTTTAGGTTGGAAGGGACATCAAAGATTATCCAGTTCCAACCCCCATCCACAGGCAGGGACACCTCCCACTAGAAAGGTAGCTCAGGGCCTCATCCAACCTGGCCTTGAACACCTCCAGGGAGGTTGTGAATCACAGAATCACAAAATGTGATCTTTGATCAGGTTCTGTGATTCTGTGATCCACAGCCTCCCTGGGCAACCTGTGCCAGTGTCTGACCACCCTCACTGCAAACAACTTCTTCCTAACAGCCACTTTCCATCTCCCCTCTGCCACTTTAAATCCATTCCTCCTCATCCTGTCGTTACAAGGCATTGTAAATAGTCCACTCCAAGGTCTCCTGGAAGCCTTCTCTTCTCCAGGCTGAAGTGCCCAAACTCCCTCACAGTCCACTGGCTTCAGCTGGAGTGCAGTGAATTTTGTTCCTAGCAACTGTGCTTTGGATTTTGCGGGAGAACAGTGTTCATAACACGCAAATGGTTTGGGTTTTGCTGAGCTGTGCTTCTGCTAGATCAAAATGTTTTCATCTTTTCACGCTGCCCTGGCTGCAGAGGCTGGGAGTGCACCAAAAGCTGGGAGGAGATCACAGTATCACAGGATGTTAGAGGTTGGAAGGGACCCAAAGAGATCATCAAGTCCAGTCCTCCTGCCAGAGCAGGACCATACAATCTAGCCCAGGTCACAGAGGACCACATCTCCAGGGAAGGTGACTCCACAAGCCCTCTGTTCCAGTGCTGTATGACTCCTACAGCAAAGAAGTTCCCCCTTGTGTTGAAGTGGAACGTCCTCTGCTGCAGCTTATATCCATTGCTCCTTAGCCTATCTGTAAGAGGGAAGAATTGGTGTGTGGCTGATCAGATTTAGGGCAACAGGCCAATAGTTGTCAGGTTACCACAGATAAGACCTGGGAAGGAATAGGGTCTGCGAGCTCTCAAGTGATAAAACTAAGGAAAACAGAGCCTGCAAGTACCACCCCTGTAGGCAGAGGCCAGAATGTGGTGTTGGCTAAACGGTATGTGGAGCCAGCAATGACCTTGAAAGGGTCTTCAGAGGACAACCAGCTGCAGAGGGAGCTGAAGATGATGAAGGCTCCCCTCACTAGGGGAGCCAACAGTGCACATGGGCAGTAGGGAAGGTTGTTACATAACAAATTGTGAAATAAGGGAAGAGCTTGGTTCTCCTTGGTTCAGCCTTCTGAGATGTACTGGCCACATGGCACAGAATTCTGAACACTTCCAAACTGAGAGCAGGGATGGCTGAGCTGTTAGTGGCACCACTCTCACCAGCTGCTGGTCCACAGCTTCCTTTTTTCCAGGCTGAGCATCCTTCGCTCTCTCACCAGCCCTGTTCTTCAGACCCTTCACCAGCTTCATTGTCCTCTCTGGACGAGCTCCAGCACCTCAGTGCCTTTCTTGTACTGAGAGGCCAAGACACGGAAGCATTAAATAAGGAAAAGACCTTGGCTCATCAAGTTCAACCACCAACCCAACACTACCAAAACAGTTAAACAGTGTCCCAAAGCGTAGTGTTCTCTGTGTCTTCCTTCTCTGTTTCATTTCTTGCCTTTCAATTAAGACAGCTTTGAAAATGTCATTATTTTGCTTCTAGCATGGCAAAACATCTGTCAGAATGAGAACTTCAGGGTCTTTTGTAGGAGTAATGGAAAAAGAATCAGATCACAGAACTGCAGAATCACAGAATGGTAGAGGTTGGAAGAAACCTCCAGAGATCATCTAGTCCAGCCCCTCCTGCCAAAAGCAGCATCACCCAGGGGAGTCCACACAAGAATGCATCCAGTTGGGTTTGCAAAGGCTCCAGAGAAGGAGACTCTACAACCTCTCTGGGCAGCCTGCACCAGGGCCCTGGCACCCTCACTCTAAAGAAGTTTCTCCTCATATTGAGCTGAAACCTTCTCTGTTCCAGTTCATATCTTACTCTTTTGTTCTTTGTCTTATTACTGGGCACCAAATAATTGATATTTAGGGAATATTGAAGTTAGGTGAGGAATTTTAATAGATGTTGTGTGTTGATACATATATATCATTTGTGTATTTTTATATGTATTGTGTATGCTTAGATGTGTATATATGTTTGTCTATATCACAGAATCATAGAATCAACCAGGTTGGAAGAGACCTCCAAGATCATCCAGTCCAACCTAGCACCCAGCCCTAGCCAGTCAACCAGACCATGGCACTAAGTGCCTCAGCCAGGCTTTTCTTGAAGACCTCCAGGGATGGTGCCTCCACCACCTCCCTGGACAGCCCATTCCAATGCCAATCACTCTCTCTGTGAAGAACTTCTTCCTAACATCCAGCCTAGACCTCCCCTGGCACAACTTGAGATTGTGTCCCCTTGTTCTATTGCTGGTTGTCTGGGAGAAGAGGCCAACCCCACCTGGCTACAATGTCCCTTCAGGTAGTTGTAGACAGTAATGAGGTCCCCCCTGAGCCTCCTCTTCTGCAGGCTGCACACCCCCAGCTCCCTCAGCCTCTCCTCATAGGGTTTGTGTTCCAGGCCCCTCACCAGCTTTGTTGCCCTTCTCTGGACACCTTCCAGCACCTCAACATCTCTCTTGAATTGAGGGGCCCAGAACTGGACACAGTACTCAAGGTGTGGCCTGACCAGTGGAGTTGAGCAATCTTCAGTGACTTCTTGTTGATTGCCATGAACTTTATGTCTGTGAAATAATGAACTGACTGGGAACTTGTGTTCTCCCTTTCAGTGATAGATTACAACATTAAAGCCAGCTTTTAGAGCTCACAGAATGACAGAAGGTGAGGGGCTGGAAGGGACCTCCAAAGCTCATCCAGTCCAACATCCCTACCAGAGCAGGAGCACCTAGACCAGATCACACAGGAACACATCCAGGTGGGTCTTGAATATCTTTTGGTATATGTTTTATCAGAGGATTATAACATCATGGAATGGTAGAGATTGGAAAGGTCATCTTGGAAGCATGGAATCATAGAATCAGTCAGGGTTGGAAGGGACCACAGGGGTCATCCAGTTCCAACCCCCCTGCCTTGGGCAGGGACGCTGCGCACTAGATCAGGCTGTTCAGAGCCTCATCCAGCCTGGCCTTAAACACCTCCAGGGATGAGGCTTCACCATCTCCCTGGGCAACCTCTTCCAGGGTCTCACCACCCTCATGCTGAAGAACTTCCTAGCAGCCAGTCTGAATCTACCCATTTCTAGCTTTTTTTCCATTCCCCCCAGTCCTATCACTACCTGACATCCTAAAAAGTCCCTCCCCAGCTTTCTTGTAGGCCCCTTCAGATACTGAAAGGCCACAGTAAGTTCACCTGGGAGTCTTCTCCTCTTCAGACTGAACAGCCCCAACTCCCTCAGTCTCTCATAACAGGTCAGCTCCAACCCTCTGATCATCCTTGTGGCCTTCTCTGGACACCTCCCAGCACCTCCATATCCCTCTTGTAACAGTGGCTCCAGAACTGGACATAGTACTCCAGGTGAGGTCTCATCATTGCAGAGTAGAGTGAGAGAATCACTTCCCTCGCCCTGTTGCCCACACTGCTCTGGCTGCAGCCCAGGCTCTGCTTGGCTCTCTGGGCTGTGAGAGCACACTGCTGGCTCATACTGAGCTTCTTGTCCACCAGCACCCCGAGTCCCTCTCCTGAGGACTGCCCTCAAGCTAGTCCCTGCCCAGCCTTTCTTGGATTGTCTCGACCCAGATGCAGGACCTTGAGATCATTGAGTCCAATCCCCATGCCAAAGCAAGAGCACCCAGGACGGCTCACACAGGAGCACATCCAGACAGGTCTCGAAAATCTCTAGAGAAGGAGGCTCCTCTCTGTACATCTTGTACCAATGCTCCATTACCCTCTCAGTATAAAGCAGTTTCTCCAGGGAGGTCTTGGATATCTCCAGAGAGGGAGAGTCCACAAGCCTCCATGGCAGCCTGTTCATTGATTCTATGCTAGTTATGCCTTTCTGAAGAGAGGAAATAAAAACCCCAAACAACAATTTCCATACATGTAAAGTGAGAGTGGATTAAAGAAAACTATTGCCTTTAGGTAGAATTATAGGTAGTCTTCAGTGGAAGTGTTGATTCTTGCTTGGAGGGGTAGCCACCTAGTCTTGAAGGTAGCATGGATAAGGCAGAAACAAAGAAACATGTGTCTTGATTTCAGGTATCAGGAGGAGAGCAGACTCCTGACTTCCCTTTGCATTCATCCTTGTAGATCCAAGCATGTTTTAGGGCCAAGCAATGGTATCACTAAATTTTTGTGACAAGCAAGATGAACAATTTCCACAGCTCAATGAGGGGTACATGAAGGAAATGACAGGGGTGATGCACAGGGTCACTCTTGAGGCTATCTGTTGTTTCCAAGTAAAGAAGCACCTCCTTGGCTGCATTTCACTCATCTTTCTTTGCTTTGCTTTTAAGTAGTAAGAGAACAAAAATGCCTTTCATTTTGCTGCCTTTCCAGGGACCCAAAAAATGTTTTTTTCCTAATTATTTTCCAGAGCAATATCCTTACACTGAGTGAGGTAGTGCACAGTAAATGGTTTCCAGCATAATTTTCTATCCACCACTACCTATTCATTTGATGGTGCAGGTGAATCATAGAATCATAGAATCAACCAGGTTGGAAGAGACCTCCAAGATCATCCAGTCCAACCTAGCACCCAGCCCTTGCCAGTCAACCAGACCATGGCACTAAGTGCCTCAGCCAGGCTTTGCTTCAACACCTCCAGGGATGGTGCCTCCACCACCTCCCTGGGCAGCCCATTCCAATGCCAATCACTCTCTCTGCCAACAGCTTCCTCCTAACATCCAGCCTAGACCTCCCCTGGCACAACTTGAGACTGTGTCCCCTTGTTCTATTGCTGGTTGTCTGGCAGAAGAGACCAACCCCACCTGGCTGCAACCTCCCTTCAGGTAGCTGTAGACAGTAATGAGGTCACCCCTGAGCCTCCTCTTCTGCAGGCTGCACACCCCCAGCTCCCTCAGCCTCTCCTCACAGGTGCTGTGATTCTTGTGCATGTCACATTACGTGCACTTAATTTATTTTAAGTGACTTTTGAGGGTGTTTTAGTCATTATTCCTGTCCCCTTTGCTGCCTGCTACTCAGTACTACTCTACAGCACTTAGGCAAGGCTCAAACAAGGACATTTCTTCCCTGCAAGAGAGGTTAGGCATTGGAACAGGCTGCCCAGGGAGGTGATGGAGTTGCCCTGCCCAGAGGTGTTCAAGAAAGCTGTGGGCATGGCACCTGGGGACGTGGTTTAATGGCCATGGGGGTGTTGGGTTGATGGCTGAACTGGATGGTCTTAGAAGGCTTTTTCAACTGAAGCCATTATATGATTCTGTGGTTCTGTAGGGGTTGGTGTCTTCTCTTAGGCAGCCAGCAACACAACGAGAGGACACAGCCTCAGGCTGCAGCAGGGCAGGTTCAGGCTGCATGTTAGGAAGAAGTTCTTGAGAGCAACAGTGATTGGCATTGGAATGGGCTGCCTGGGGAGGTGGTGGAGTCCCCATCCCTGGGAGTGTTTAAAAAGAGACTGAATGTGGCACTTGGTGCCACAGTTTAATTGATTAGAAGGTGTTGGGTGATAGATTGGACTTGATGATCTCAAAGGTCTTTTCCAATCTCATTAATTCTATCATTCTGTGATTCTTACCAGTGTGGTTTAACTGTGAGCTGAGTGTTGTGGAGGCAGGAAATTAGTGTGGCTGAGTCAGGAATAAATATAAAAACAGAATGATGTTATTTTCCTGAAACCCTCCCCCAAAACTATACACAGAAATTAATTTAGGTTTAACTAGCAGATTCAGTTTGCTTGAGAAGATCTTACAAGGATACCATAGATAAATCTGGCTACTTTAGAAGTCAGGAAATGGAAAAGGCTAAGCTACAAACGCAGCTTCCCAGGGTCAGTCAGGCTGAGCAGAAGGTTCACCACTCACAGGTGGGGCTGAGAAAAAGGCAGCCCAGACCTTGTCAGCTCTCCCAAAGGCCGTCCCAGGCTCCTGGGGCCTGTGGAGCTCGCACAGAGGCTGCTCACGGCGGGAACCGTCCTGGGCACCACGGCCTGGGCCCTCGGAGCCTGTCCCTCTGCCCCTCGGCAGCCTGTCCTTCTGCCCCTCGGCAGCCTGTCCTTCTGCCCCTCGGCAGCCTGTCCCTCTGCCCCTCGGCAGCCTGTCCTTCTGCCCCTCGGCAGTCTGTCCTTCTGCCCCTCGGCAGCCTGTCCTTCTGCCCCTCGGCAGCCTGTCCCTCTGCCCCTCGGCAGCCTGTCCTTCTGCCCCTCGGCAGCCTGTCCTTCTGCCCCTCGGCAGCCTGTCCCTCTGCCCCTCGGCAGCCTGTCCCTCGGCCCCTCGGCAGCCTGTCCCTCTGCCCCTCGGCAGCCTGTCCTTCTGCCCCTCGGCAGCCTGTCCTTCTGCCCCTCGGCAGCCTGTCCCTCGGCCCCTCGGCAGCCTGTCCTTCTGCCCCTCGGCAGCCTGTCCTTCTGCCCCTCGGCAGCCTGTCCCTCTGCCCCTCGGCAGCCTGTCCTTCTGCCCCTCGGCAGCCTGTCCTTCTGCCCCTCGGCAGCCTGTCCCTCTGCCCCTCGGCAGCCTGTCCTTCTGCCCCTCGGCAGCCTGTCCTTCTGTCCCTCGGCAGCCTGTCCTTCTGCCCCTCGGCAGCATCAGCCCCACTGCAGCGCAGGCACTGCATGGGCACCACTGGCACCAGAAGGGCCTTTGCTGCCCCCTTCACACCTGCAGGGCAGGGGAAGAGGGTTTTGAACCTTTCCTCTCCCATTCAAGCCACGGAGGGGGAGGAATTTTGGGGTATCCAGGACTCCAGGACAGGTGACGCAAGGAAGTACAACAGCTGTGGGGATGCTGAATCCCCTAACAGCCCCAGATTTGTGCCACTCTTGCCTCAGGGGTGGCTGAGGGAGTTGGGGTGGTTTGGCCTGCAGGAGAGCAGGCTCAAAGCAGACATTATTGCTCTACAACTGCCTGAAGGGAGGCTGTACCCAGGAGGGGTTGGGCTCTGCTGCCAGGTACCCAGGGCTGGAGCAGGAGGATGCAGCCTCAAGCTGCAGCAGGACTTGAGGAAGAAGTTCTTCCCAGTGAGAGCGATTGGCACTGGCATGGGCTGCTCGGGGAGGTGGTGGAGTCACCTTCTCTGGAGACTTTCAACACCTGTCTGGATGGATTTCTACACAAAAAGAGACTGAGAGTGGCACTTGGTGCCATGGTGCAGTTGATTAGATGGTGTCAGGCTACATGATCTTGAAGGTGTTTTCCAACATGGTTATTTCAATAACTTTGTGGTTTTATCCCTTGTAGGGCAAGGGAGAATCTGCACTGTCAGGGCCATTGTGCATCTTGGGTTTTTGGGCATTTGGAATTGTTCAGATTTTCCAGAAAGGAAAGAAAAAAAACCACAACAAACCCCCAAAACCAACCAATGAAAAAAACCCCACAGTCTCCCCTTTGCCTGCTTCCCTCCCTTCTCCCCAATCTAAACTAGAACAAAACAAAACTGATTTTAACAAAAAAAGCAATCCTGGATGTTTGTTAAAACCTGGAACTCTTTGGAATCAGTAGTAAGGGGAAAAATAATCAGTAGGGCAGAACTCCCATCTGGAGCTGAGTAAATGTATGACAGTGCAATCTTAATTACTTACTGCCACTTAATTCAATGAACTTTTACATAATTAACTTCCCCCCCCCCCCCCCCCCCCCAAGCTAAGATGCACAAAAATGGGGTAAGTGACCCTGCAACACGTTTTGCTTTTTGGCCATGCTGGTGTAGATCAAGATCAGCTTTAGAGAAGTCAGCATTGAGATCAAGTTCAGAGAAGTCAATGCCAAATTTATGGTGGTGTCATTAAAAGCAGAATCCTTTACATTTGCTGCCACCTTGCCCCACTTAATGTGTTGATGTCATTTACATGCAGGGCTGAGATGCTAAGAAGATATTCATCACCCTCTTTTTATTATTACACATATAATTACCTTTGCTGAGAGTTCCAGATGAGTGTTATGGACAGTACATGGTTGAATTAAAATCCTTTATAATGAGATGGAAATGTTTAAGCCCCTAAAAAAGTTTCATCCCATCTACCATTCATCATCAGAATACAAGACATAGTTAAGTTCAATCATATTATCTTCCAGTTGAGACACAGCTATCAGAACCTTTGTGAATTCCAAATAAGTCCTTCATGGCTCTGTGAGGTTTCAAGGGTGGTAGGGGTTGGAAGGACTGTCGAAAGATCTTCCAGTCCACCCCTCCTGCCAAAGCAGGATCATCAAGGGCAGGAACACACCCTGGAGGGTTTTGAATGTCTCTAGTGAAGGAGAATCCACAATCTCTCTGGGCAGCCTGTTTCACAGAATCACAGAAACATCCAGGTTGGCAAAGCCTCTCAGCATCACCAAGTCCAACCCAGAACCCTCTACAAGATTCACCTGAAACCATAGCCCTAAGCACCACATCCAAATGACACTTAAACACATCCAGGGTGGGTGACTCCACCACCTCCCTGGGCAGCTCATTCCAGTGTCTGACCACTCTCTCCAGGAAGAAACTTTTTCCCAATGTCCAATCTAAACCTCCCCAGCCTCAGCTTGAGGCAATTCCTCATTGTTCTGTCTCCAGTTACCTCTGAGAAGAGACCAGCAGCAACTTCTCCACAATGTCTCTTCAGGCAGCTTTAGACAGCAGTGAGGTCTGCCCTCAGCTTCCTCTTTTCCAAGCTAACCATCCCCAGCAACCTCAGTTGCTCCTCATGACATCTATTCATCCCTAGAACAAAGAAATTTTTCTCCATGTTTCTGGGAAAAACAGCCACAAGGAAAGTTCTGGAAGGTTCTGTCAAGCACAAGACTGCCTTCATCCTCTGAAGTATGAAGATTAAAAAAATGAAGGTCTGTGTGAGGTAATTTCACTTGTCCTCCTCTTTGGACAAGTGATTCTGTGCTTAAATAGAGAATAAATCATTTAAGGTTGATCTTTCAATCACAAATACTATTTTATCTGCTTCTGCTTTCCAAATGTGAGCCAGTCACATCCCGGCCTCCTTATGGGCTGAAATCACTCCTAGCCAGTTTGTCTCCATTCCTACTCGTGCTGAAATTGTCCTTAAGCTCAAACAGCTTCATCTCTGATGTTTATCTTCTGAGACATTCACAGTGAGCAATCATCTCCCTTCTCAGCCGTCCATTTATTAGGTTAAACATCCTGTTCTTCTGGTCCATAGAACAGGCTCTTTGTTCTCTGGATCATTTTAGTCACTCTTTTCTTTACCTGCTCTTCTTAGAATTTAGCAGTCATGTTATGGAATCATAGAATCAGTCAGGATTGAAAGGGACCTCAAGGATCATCCAGCTCCAACCCCCATGCCATGGGCAGGGACATCTCACACAAGATCATGCTATCCAAAGCTTCATCCAACCTAGCTTTAAACACCTCCAGGGATGAGGCTTCCACCACCTCCCTGGGCAGTAAGTTCCAGAGTGTCACCACCATCCTGGTGAAGAAATTCTTCCTAGTATCCAGTCTGAATCTACCAGTTTCTAGTTTTGCTTCGTTCCCCCCAGTCCTATCATTACACCCTAAAAAGTCCCCCAGCTTTCTTGTAGCCCCCTTCAGATACTGAAAGGCCACAGTAAGTTCACCTTGGAGCTTACTCCTCTCCAGACTAAACAGCCTCAATGTTGATGTTCGTTGTCTCAAGTATTGTTCATGTCAGAAAATGTGTTTGTGGGTTTTGGGGTTTGGTTGGTTGGTTGGTTTTTGTTTTGGTTTCACACTCAAAAATCTATATAAAGCCTTCTGTTAGTTTCCCCATGTGTGTAATCTCAGTAGGACTCTCAGCTCCTGCTGGCAAGCGGAGCAGACTCTGGAGAGCAAACCAGTTGGTGCTGTAGATTTCGACAGCTACAGTGGCATTACAAACAAGATTTACTTTGGATTAACTCTAGACTTGTCCCAGGATTGAGCATCCAGCAGCAGCTGGAGTTGTTAGTTTCCTGCTGGAGAACACGTTCTGACTGAATTTACTCTGAAATTGAGACTGTCTTTGAAATCACATTCAGGAGCCAAACTGAAATGACAGGTTAGAGACATACCATGTATAGCTGAGAACTCTGTGTAACAGAGACACCACTGGCAACAGGACCAGGTACAAAGCAATGTCCAGAGTGCATTGTGCAAAGTGGTGAATATGCTGCTAGAAAAAAATGGTGAAATAGGAGAGGTGAACCTCTGATATAGTAAAAGATGTCAGGTTGGATGTGGCCTTGAGCAACCTGTTCTAGTGGGAGGTGTTCCTGCCTAAGGCAGGGGGTTAGAACTGGCTGAACTTTGAGGTCCCTTCCAACCTAAACCATTCTATGATTCTATGCCCTTCCTCACTTCAGAGGGGTTGGACCAGCTGACCTTTAAAGGCCACTTCCAACCCAAGCCATTATGTGGTCTTGCAGCCTTTTTCTCCTGTAAGAATGCATTGTTATCACCTTTCTTCAGGACAGAAGGGTGGAATCTTGTGTCCAGTTCTGTGCTCCCCAGTTCAAGAGGGACAAGGATATACTCGAGTGTCCAACAGAGGCTACAAGGATGCTGAAAGGGTCTGGTGAGGAAAGGCTGAGAGACTTGGGGCTGTTCAGCCTGGAGAAGAGAGGACTGAAAAGACATCTTAGTAATATTTATAAATAGCCCAAGGGTAGGTGTCAAGAAGAAGGGCCCAGGCACTTTTCAGTGATGTCCCATGATGAGACAAGGGGCAGTGGATACAAACTGGAACCCAGGAAGTTCCAGCTCAACATGAGGAGAAACTTATTTACTGTGAGGATGATGGAGCATTGGTGCAAGATGTCCAGAGAGGAGTCTCCTTCTCTAGAGACTTGGAAGACCCATCTGGATGTGTTCCTGTGTGACCTGCCCTGGGTGCTCTTGCTTTGGCATGGAGGTTGGACTCAGTAATCTCAGGCTGTCCTTTCCAATCCTTATCAATCTATGATGTTATGATTCTCTGATAAAACATATACCAAAAGATATTCAAGACCCACCTGGACATGTTCCTGTGTGGTCTGCTCCAACTGTGTTCTGGTATGGCATAAATCCTGCCAGGCAGTTTTAACCCTTGCTCTCCTCTTGTTGCGGATCTAGTAAGTAGGTAGCTGTAGGCAGCGATGAGGTCTGCCCTCAGCCTCCTCTTCCTCACACTAACCATCCCCAGCTTCCTTACTCGCTCCTCATCAGATTTATTCTCCAGGTCCTTCACAGCTTCTTGCCCTCCTCTGGATCTGCTCTAGCACCTCCACATCTCTCTTGTGTTGATGTGCCCAAAACTGAACGCAGTACTGGAGACGTGGCCTCATCAAAACTGAGTCCAAGGACACAGTCACCTCCCTCCTCCTGCTGGCCACAGCGTTTTTAATACAAGCCAGGATGCCAGTGCCTTTCTTGGCCACCTGGGCACACTGCTGGATCATATTCAGCTGCCTGCCTATTACAACTCCCTTTCTGCCAGGCAGCTCTCCAGCCACATTGCCCCAGGATCTATGTCTTTTTTCCTTTGTGTGATGGTTTGGGCATTAACCCACCCCCCCACACTTTTGAATTTGCCCCAGCTAACTCAGACGGCCTCTGGGAATATAAATGAAGCTATTTATTGTACAGCAGCAAATATACAAGCAGCTATTTACAATATATACAGTTATATACAGAAATATACAAAGGATAAACAATACAGAAGCACAACTCCCCTCCCAGAAACCTGAGTCCCCAGGAGGGGCTCTCAAACCACCCTAACACCTTCCCTGGCCCCTCTCAACCTTACCCAAATTCCCAGGAAGAATAGAGGTGCAGCCAAGAGGTTAAGAAGGAAGGTTAGTGGCAGTGGGGTTAAGGAGATGTGACTAGGTCTGAAGACAAAGGCAGAATGAAAGACAAAAATGGAGACTGTTTACTTCTTCTTCCCAGAGTTCTCAGCATGACTGTGAGAGGAGTTGACACAACCATGTTTTCCTTTTCACTGCCCATTATCTAGTTCTTTTACCAAAACATTCCAGCTTGCTTCAAACTAGCACACTATGCCCTTGCAGAAGAAAACAGACATTTCTAGGGAGCTGTAAAGAAGGCAAGCCAAGAGATGGCCTTCCCCTCACACAGCACTTCCTTCACTTCGAACTGGGGTGGAAGTAAAGTTCATTATCACTCTGCCAGCATTTTGTTTACATGCAACTACACAAGCAGACTGTGGTGTTTAATCACACCACAACTCATTTATTAGAAGGTGTGATGGGTTAGGAATCTTCCCACACACACACAATTAGGAATTTCCCAGACTAACTCAGATGGTTTGGGAGCAAGCTGAAACTATGTTTACAGCATGGCAAAATATACAAGCATAGGTTGGAAGAGACTTAGAATCATAGAATCAACCAGGTTGGAAGAGACCTCCAAGCTCATCCAGTCCAACCTAGCACCCAGCCCTAGCCAGTGAACCAGACCATGGCACTAAGTGCCTCGTCCAGGCTTTTCTTGAGCACCTCCAGGGATGGTAACTCCCTGGGCAGCCCATTCCAATGCCAATCACTCTCTCTGACAACAACTTCCTCCTAACATCCAGCCTAGACCTCCCCTGGCACACCTTGAGACTGTGTCCTTGTTCTATTGGTGGTTGCCTGGGAGAAGAGCCCAACCCCCACCTGGCTACAACCTCCCTTCGGATAGTCGTAGACAGCAGTGAGGTCACCCCTGAGCCTCCTCTTCTCCAGACTGCACACCCCCAGCTCCCTCAGCCTCTCCTCAAAGCTCATCCAGTTCCTACCCCCTGACATAGGCAGAGACACCTCCCACTAGAACAGGTTGCTTGAGTCCTCATCCAGCCTGGTGCTGAACACCTCTGGGAAGGGAGCAGCCACAGCCTTCCTGGGCAAACTGTTCCAGTGTCTCACCACTCTCACTCCAAAGAACTTCTTCCTAACATCCAGTTTCAACCTTCCCTCTGCCACTTTGAACCCATTCCTCCTCATCCTCTCATTACCAGACCTTGTCAATAATCCTTCTCCAGCCTTCCTGTAGCTCCCCTCAGATACTGGAAGGCCACTCCAAGGTCTCCTGGATGTCTTTTCTTCTCTAGACTGCAGAGCTCCATCTCCTGTAGCCTGTCCTCATAGCAGAGCTGCTGCATCCCCCTGAGCACCTGCATGGCCTCCTCTGGACTCCAGCAGTTAGATCATCGTGTCCAACTGCTTGCCTTAGAGCTCACAATTCCACCACTCATATTAAGCTGCTGCCAGATCCCTCCACACCACAGACACATATCTTTTAAATCTGTCCAGGGCTGGTGATTCCACCACCTCTCTGGGCAGCCTCTAGGTTGTGTACATGATAATTCAATCTGAAATAAGCTGGAAAATTGAAGAACACAGTCACTGCAGCCACTGACTCACTCTGCAGTTCATTTCACCTCTCTGTGTCTGGAAAACTGCATTGCAGGTAGACATTGATTGTCTACCACTTATGAAGCACTCAGGATAGAGGGAAGGGCAATGAAGCTGCTGAAGGGTCTGGACAACAGGTCTGGTGAGGAGTGGCTGAGGGAACTGGGGGCATTTAACCTGGAGATAATTAGGCTAAGGGGAGTCTTTCTTGCCCTCTATAGTTCCCTGAAAGGAGGTTGTAGTGAGGTGGGAGTTAGTCTCTTCTCCCTACTATCAGGTCACAGAACGAGAAGAAATGGTGCCAGGGAGGTTTAGCTTGGATATTAGGAACAATTTCTCTGCTGCAAAAGTGGTCAGGCATTGGAACAGCTTATCCAGGTTGGTGGTGAATTCACCATCTCTGAAGGGGTGCAAAAAACATGTAGACATGGTGTTTTGGGACATAGCTTAGTTGGCATGGTGGCTTGGGGCTGGCAGTTGGACTGGGTGATCATAGAGGTTTCTCCCAAGCATAATGACTCTGTGATTGTATTTTAGAAACACAGCCAAGGAGCAGGTGAGGGAGCTGGGGGTGTGCAGCCTGGAGAAGAGGAGGCTCAGGGCAGACCCCATTGCTCTTTACAACTACCTAAAAGGAGGCTGCAGCCAGGTGGGGTTGGTCTCTTCTGCCAGGCACCAAACAAGAGAACACAGCCTCAAGCTGCAGTAGGGCAGGTTCAGGCTGGATGTTAGGAGGAAGTTGTTGGCAGAGAGAGTGATTGGTGTTGGAATGGGCTGCCCAGGGAGGTGGTGGAGTCCCCATCCCCAGAGGTGTTTAAGAGGAGGCTGCATGAGGCACTTAGTGCCAGGGTTTAGTTGATTAGAAGGTGTTAGGTGATAGGTTGGACTTGATAATCTCAGAGGTCCTTTCCAACCTGGTTAATTCTGTGATTCTGTGGACTACTGCTCTCTATCAAACCTACTACATGCAGTAGAGGACATGGCTTTGGAGGAGCAAAGGTCTGCAAGATGAGACTGATGCACTTTGTGTATTGAAAACATAACCCAGCAGCGAATTGGCAGATCCTTGCAGCCTTCTTGTTTTAACACCTATTAAGAACAACCTCTGATGAATGCCAGAAAACACAGTGCAAAATATTAAGCAGCCTTCTGCCATGGAAAGCCTGACTACAGGGACACTGATTATTAGTGGGCTCAAGCAGCTAAAGGCTGCTTTTCATAGTATTGGCACAAGCAGAAGTAATTTAGGGCCCCGTGTTAGAGCAGAATGAGCTTGCAGCCTTCCAATTACACTGCAAATTATCCCTGTTGGTAACCCTGTGATAACTCTCAAGACAGACTGAAAGATGCCAGCTATAAAAGGAATTCCAGCATTTTGTCCAAGGCTTCTTTCCCTTCCATACAGACAAGGAAATGATCACAGGCTCACAGGATGTCAGGGGTTGGAAAGGACCCAAAGAGATCATTGAGTTCAACACCCCCTGCCAGAGCAGGACTATATAGTCTAGCTCAGGTCACACAGGAACACAGCCAGACAGACCTTGAAAGTCTCCAGAGGAGGAGACTGTTATTATGTGTATCTCTGATTCTGTGGTTCTATATCCAGGTCTGGAGCCCCCATTACAAGAAGGACATGGATGTGCTGGAGCATGTCCAGAGAAGGGTCACTGGGGTGATCAGAGCTGGAGCAGCTCTGCTGTGAGGACATACTGAAAAAGTTGGGGCTGTTCAGTCTGGAGAAGGAGGCTCCCAAGTGACCTTCTTGTGGCCTTCCAGAATCTGAAGGGGGCCTACAAAAAAGCTGGGGAGGGACTTTTGAGGCTATCAGGTGGTGACAGGACTGGGGGGAATGGAGCAAAGCTGGAGATGGGGAGATTCAGACTGGATGTGAGGAGGAAGTTACTGAGCAGGAGAGTGGTGAGAGCCTTGAATGGGTTGCCCAAGGAGGTGGTTGAGGCTCCATCCCTGGAGATGTCCAGGCTGGATGAGGCTGTGGCCAGGCTGATCTAGGGTAGGGTGTCCCTGCTCATGGCAGGGGCGTTGGAACTGGATGATCTTTGTGGTCCCTTCCAACCCTGCCTGATTCTGTGATTCTATGATTTTGTGATTCTGTGGATCTCGGTTTCCATGATTCCATGGTTCCGTGGTTCTGATTCTATTTGATTTTGTGATTCTTTGATTCTGTGATTCTGTTCCTGTGATTCCATGATTCCATCATTCTGCGATTCTGCAGTTCATTGATCTGTCCCCTTGTTCTATTGCTGGCCTCTTCTGCCAGGTAACCAGCAATAGAACAAGGGGACACAGTCTCAAGTTGTGCCAGGGTAGGTACGGGCTGGATGTTAGGAAGAAGTTCTTCACAGAGAGAGTGATTGGCATTGGAATGGGCTGCCCAGGGAGGTGGTGGAGGCACCGTCCCTGGAGGTGTTCAAGCAAAGCCTGGATGAGGCACTTAGTGCCATGGTCTGGTTGATTGCTAGGGCTGGGTGCTAGGTTGGACTGGATGATCTTGGAGGTCTCTTCCAACCTGGTTGATTCTATGATTCTATGATGATTCTGTTCTTATATTTTTGTGATTGGATGATTCTGTGATTCTGTTCTTATATTTCTGTAATTGGATGATTCTGTGATTCTGCAATTCTATGATTCTGTGATTCTATGATTCTATGATACTGTGACTCTATGGTTCTGTTAAAATAGACATAGAATCAACCAAATTGGAAGAGACCTCCAAGCTCATCCAGTCCAACATATCCCCCAGCCCTATCCAATCAACCAGACCATGGCACTAAGTGCCTCAGCCAGGCTTTTCTTCAACACCTCCAGAGATGGTGACTCCACCACCTCCCTGGGCAGCCCATTCCAATGCCAATCACTCTCTCTGCCAACAACTTCCTCCTAACATCCAGCCTATACTTCCCCTGGCACAACTTGAGACTGGGTCCCCTTGTTCTGTTGCTGGTTGCCTGGGAGAAGAGCCCAACCCCACCTGGCTACAGCCTCCCTTCAGGTAGTTATTATAAGTTTCTGTAATTCTATAATTCGGTGATTTTATGTTTCTGTGATTCTCTGATTCTGAGGAGCAGGCAGTGGAGTCCTTTTCATTCCAGGGTGAATTCAGAACTGCAGAGAACAGTGTCTAGTACAGAGAGGCTTCAAAAATCTGACATGAGCCCTGTAAAAGCAGAAAGAGAGGCAGCAAATGCATAATGCATTTTAAGAGCTACCTACACATTTAACTGTGGCACTATGTTATTCTGAGTCAGAGCTTTGCATTTCTAAACTCTTCATCTTCAGAGAAGATCTGGATGAGGGCATGGAGTCAGTCATCAGCAAGTGTGCAGATGACACCAAGCTGGGGGCAGATGTGGCTGGGTTGGAGGGCAGAAGGGCTCTGCAGCAGGACCTTGACCGCCTGGACAGATGGGCAGAGTCCAAGGGGATGGCTTCAATAGCTCCAAGTGCAGGGTGCTGCACTTTGGCCACAGCAACCCCATGCAGAGATACAGGCTGGGGTCAGAGTGGCTGAGAGCAGCCAGACAGAGAGGGATCTGGGGGTGCTGCTTGATACCCACTTGAACATGAGCCAGCAGTGTGCCCAGGTGGCCAAGAGAGCCAGTGGCATCCTGGCCTGCCTCAGGAATGGTGTGGCCAGCAGGAGCAGGGAGGTCATTCTGCCCCTGTACTCTGCACTGGTTAGACCACACCTTGAGTGCTGTGTTCAGTTCTGGGCCCCCCAGTTTAGGAGGGACATTGAGATGCTTGAGCGTGCCCAGAGAAGGGCGAGGAGGCTGGGGAGAGGCCTTGAGCACAGCCCTACGAGGAGAGGCTGAGGGAGCTGGGATTGGTTAGCCTGGAGAAGAGGAGGCTCAGGGCAGACCTTATTGCTGTCTGCAACTACCTGAGGGGAGGTTGTGGCCAGGAGGAGGTTGCTCTCTTCTCTCAGGTGGCCAGCACCAGAATGAGAGGACACAGCCTCAAGCTGTGCCAGGGGAGATTTAGGCTGGAGGTGAGGAGAAAGTTCTTCACTGAGAGAGTCATTGGACACTGGAATGGGCTGCCCGGGGAGGTGGTGGAGTCGCCGTCCCTGGAGCTGTTCAAGGCAGGACTGGACGTGGCACTTGGTGCCATGGTCTGGCCTTGAGCTCTGTGCTAAAGGGTTGGACTCAATGATCTGTGAGGTCTCTTCCAACCTTGGTGATGCTGTGATACTGTGAACTCTTTGGATTTATACATATTGGATCTTCCTTTTTTTCCTCTCTTTTTGTTTTTATTCTTATTATTGTTGTTACTTTTTGGAATGAAGCCAATGCAGCCTAACCCCAGGTAATAGGAAGTGGCAGGACATGCCAGCAGACATTTGGGAACACACTTGTATTGCTAATTCTTGCAGCTTTGTTTAGGCTCAGGAAAATTAATGCGAGCATTGATAAGCAAAGCCCATCGTAAATTCAGGTCAGACAGTGCTGCTTCACCTCGTTCTGAGAGGTAGGGGGAAAAATAACTCCTTTCAAAGCCTCCCTGTGCTGTTCTCAAAGGTTTGAATATCACCCAGGGCAGGCAGTTGCCGACAGGGTTACATCAATGGAACATCAAATTAAGCTTTATTTTAATGCTAATTTGCATGTGTAAATGAAGTGGTGGGGAGAAATGAGCACAGTCGACTCTTTGCTGTCTGTAAATAACAAATAAGGTTTGCTTCCTGACAGCAGGATGGGTGTGACTTTTTAACATTTATTTTGTTTTCTCATGCTTTACAACTCAGGTAGGGGGAATAAAATGTATTAATCTTGCCTTTGTTTTCAGCTCTCTATGAAGTGGATAAATCTGGATGTGTTCCTGCATGACCTACCCTAGATTCTCTGGTCCTGCTCTGGCAGAGGGCTTGGGCTGGGAGCTCTCACAGTATCACAGTGTCACCAAGGTTGGAAGGGACCTCACAGATCATCAAGTCCAACCCTTTAGCACAGAGCTCAAGGCCAGACCATGGCACCAAGTGCCACGTCCAGTCCTGCCTTGAACAGCTCCAGGGACGGCGACTCCACCACCTCCCCGGGCAGCCCATTCCAGTGTCCAATGACTCTCTCAGGGAAGAACTTTCTCCTCACCTCCAGCCTAAATCTCCCCTGGTGCAGCCTGAGGCTGTGTCCTCTTGTTCTGGTGCTGCCCATCTGAGAGAAGAGAGCAACCTCCTCCTGGCCACAACCTCCCCTCAGGTAGTTGCAGACAGCAATAAGGTCTGCCCTGAGCCTCCTCTTCTCCAGGCTAACCAATCCCAGCTCCCTCAGCCTCTCCTCGTAGGGCTGTGCTCAAGGCCTCTCCCCAGCCTCGTCGCCCTTCTCTGGACACGTTCAAGCATCTCAATGTCCCTCCTAAACTGGGGGGCCCAGAACTGAACACAGTACTCAAGGTGTGGTCTAACCAGTGCAGAGTACAGGGGCAGAATGACCTCCCTGCTCCTGCTGGCCACACCATTCCTGAGGCAGGCCAGGATGCCACTGGCTCTCTTGGCCACCTGGGCACACTGCTGGCTCATGTTCAGGTGGGTATCAATCAGCACCCCCAGATCCCTCTCTGTCTGGCTCCTCTCAGCCACTCTGACCCCAGCCTGTATCTCTGCATGGGGTTGCTGTGGCCAAAGTGCAGCACCCTGCACTTGGAGCTATTGAAGCCATCCCCTTGGACTCTGCCCATCTGTGCAGGTGGTCAAGGTCCTGCTGCAGAGCCCTTCTGCCCTCCAACCCAGCCACATCTGCCCCCAGCTTGGTGTCATCTGCAAACTCTCTAGTGGTCTCTTCCAACCCCTAACACCCTGGGATCCTGTAAATAAATTTTGAATCACAAATGGCTTTGGCTGGGTGAACTCCAGGGACTTGTAGCAAGATACAAAGCATTTCACTCCTGTGACATTGGCTTGAAATTAGCCCAGGTGAGCAGAGAGCAGGAGTCATTTCCATCTAATGTCTGCTCAGCAGCCTACACCAAATGAGTTGCTGAAGTTTAATGCATGCATCTCCTTGGGGTCACACAGCCACTTTAGAGAAACCAATATTCATCAGTCCTCAGCCTGAATTATGAATATGCATGGGAAATTCGCAGTGATGTGCAAAGCAAGCCACAGGGGGATGGAAGTACTCTAACTAAGCGTACCAGATAACAGCCTGGAAAGGACAGAGTGAGGAAATCATACCATTGTTCTGGTTGGAAAAGCCCTCCAGGATCATCAAGTCCAATCATCAGCCCCACAACACCACCATGGCCACTAAACCATGTCCCAGAGTGTCAAGTCACATGAGCCAGCAGTGTGCCCAGGTGGCCAAGAGAGCCAGTGGCATCCTGGCCTGCATCAGGCATGGTGTGGCCAGCAGGAGCAGGGAGGTCATTCTGCCCCTGTACTCTGCACTGGTTAGACCACACCTTGAGTGCTGTGTTCAGTTCTGGGCCCCCCAGTTTAGGAGGGACATTGAGATGCTTGAGCGTGTCCAGAGAAGGGCAACGAGGCTGGGGAGAGGCCTTGAGCACAGCCCTACGAGGAGAGGCTGAGGGAGCTGGGATTGGTTAGCCTGGAGAAGAGGAGGCTCAGGGCAGACCCTATTGCTGTCTGCAACTACCTGAGGGGAGGTTGTGGCCAGGAGGAGGTTGCTCTCTTCTCTCAGGTGGCCAGCACCAGAACAAGAGGACACAGCCTCAGGCTGTGCCAGGGGAGATTTAGGCTGGAGGTGAGGAGAAAGTTCTTCCCTGAGAGAGTCATTGGACACTGGAATGGGCTGCCCGGGGAGGTGGTGGAGTCGCCGTCCCTGGAGCTGTTCAAGGCAGGACTGGACGTGGCACTTGGTGCCATGGTCTGGCCTTGAGCTCTGTGCTAAAGGGTTGGACTTGATGATCTGTGAGGTCTCTTCCAACCCCGATGATACTGTGATACTGTGATACTGTGATACTGTGATGTCCACAGGTGTTTTGAACACCTCCAGGGATAGAGATTCCACCACTTCTATGGGCAACCTGTTCCAATCCCTGACCACAATTGCAGCAAAGAAACACCTCCTAATACCCAACCTGAACCTCCACCACTGCTAGGTGTGTCAGGAGAGTGATTGTCAGTAAAGGGCCAGTGTGAATTTGTTTAAGCTGCATAACCTCCAAGTTTTCACTGTCTCATCTGTGCTGATCTCTTGGGTGGATCCATTGATCAAGGCTGACACTGTCCTACCAAGTTACTGGGATGAAGGTGCCCAAGAAAGCTGGCCTCATGGAGACATTCACAGAGTCCTAGAATTGTTTTGGTTGGAAAAGGTCTCTAAGATGACCCAATCCAACCATCAACCTAACACCATCATGGCCATTCAACCATGTCTCACAGTGCCATGGCACAGATTTCTTGAAGACCTCAGGAATGAGGACTCCAACACTTTTCTGTGCAGCCTGTGCCAATCCCTGACCACTCTTGCAGCAAAGAAGTTGTTGACCTTCCTTGTGTTTAGGTGGAGTTTCTGATGTTCTGGTTTGTGCCTGTTACCTCTTGTCCTGTCACTGGGCACTACTGCAGAAAGCCCAGTCCCATTCTCCTGACACTCACTCTACAAATATAGAATCATAGAATCAGTCAGGGTTGGAAGGGACCACAAGGGTCATCCAGTTCCAACCCCCCTGGCATGGGCAAGGACACTTCATACTAGATAGGGCTGTCCAGAGCCTCATCCAGCCTCCAAGGATGAGGCTTCAACCACTTCCCTGGGCAAACCGGTCCAGGGTCTCACCATCCTCATGCTGAAGAACTTCTTCCTAACATCCAGTCTGAACCTACCCATTTCCAGCTTTGTTCCATTCCCCACAGTCCTATCACTACCTGACAGCCTAAAAAGTCCTTCCTCAGCTTTCTTGTAGCCCACTTAGATACTGAAAGGCCACAAGAAGTCACCTGAGAGCCTTCTCCTCTCCAGACTGAACAGCCCCAACTCTCTCAGTCTCTCCCCATAGCAAAGCAGCTCCAGCCCTCTGGTCATCTTCATGGTCCTTCTCTGGACACCTTCCAGCACCTATGAGATCCCCTCTCAGTCTTCTATTTTCCAGACTAACCAGCCCCAGTTCTCTCAGCCCTTCCTCCTAAAAGACGTTGCAGACCCCTAAGCACCTTTATACTCTTTGTAACTTATGATTTAAGCTTTAGAAAGCCTTTTTCTATGCTACCATTATTTTTGTGTCTTCCAAGAGGATTTTTTTCCCCCAGACATCTACTCTTACCTACTGGATAAAGTGATATGGCCACCTGCACAACCACCTGAAAAGTCCTAACAGCCTGGTGATTTGGTGAATGTATCCAAAGCAAGCAACCAATTCTTTGCACCAATCAATTCTTCCTTGTGGGAAATGTGTCCTGCAGAGGGACCTTGCCAGGCTGGATGGGTGGGCAGAGGCCACTGGGATGAGATTTAACAAGGCCAAGTGCAGGGTTGTACACTTTGGCCAGAACAACCCCAAGCAGCACTACAGGCTGGGGACAGAGTGGCTGAGAGCATCCAGGCAGAGAGAGATCTGTGGGTGCTGATTGACAGTAGGCTGAAGATGAGGCAGCAGTGTGCCCAGGTGGCCAGGAGAGCCAGTGGCATCCTGGCCCAGGAACAGTGTGGCCAGTAGGACAAGGGAGGTTATTCTTCCCCTGTACTCAACACTGGTCAGGCCACACCTTGAGTGCTGTGTACAGTTCTGGGCCCCTCAATTCAAGAGAGATGTTGAGGTGCTGGAAGGTGTCCAGAGAAGGGCAACAAAGCTGGTGAGGGGCCTGGAGCACAAATCCTATGAGGAGAGGCTGAGGGAGCTGGGGGTGTGCAGCCTGCAGCAGAGGAGGCTCAGGGGTGACCTCATTGCTGTCTACAACTACCTGAAGGGAGGCTGTAGCCAGGTGGGGGTGGCCTCTTCTCCCAGGCAACCAGCAATAGAACAAGGGGACACAGTCTCAAGTTGTGCCAGGGGAGGTCTAGGCTGGATGTTAGGAGGAAGTTGTTGTCAGAGAGAGTGATTGGCATTGGAATGGGCTGCCCAGGCAGGTGGTGGAGGCATCATCCCTGGAGGTGTTGAAGCAAAGCCTGGCTGAGGCACTTAGTGCCATGGTCTGGTTGACTGGCTAGGGCTGGGTGCTAGGTTGGACTGGATGAGCTTGGAGGTCTCCTCCAACCTGGTTGATTCTATGACTCTGTGCTTCTAAGATTCCACACTTTATAAGTATCCAACATGTGATCAAAATGACCACAGGAGGCAAATTACTGCCCAAGGGCAAAACAGCTCTTGGAAGTTTGGTTTTGGTGTCTGGCAGGTGGGGGCTAAATGCAGCTGCTTTTTTTGGTGGCTAATTCAAAAGCACTGTGGTAATTTGCTCTCTGAACATGCACTCCAGAAATATTTGGGGAGTTTATTAGAGCAATAATTCAGGGGAAAGAAAGCTGATTAATACTTGAGAGGAAAAGAATAAATAGAAAATGACATTCAGCATCTTTGTGCTTTGTGCAAAAATGTTTTCCTTCGACTGGAAGTTTCTGAATGCTGCTGTTTTATAGAGTCCTAAAATACATAAGGGCTCGTTTCACATGATGGTAGGATGATAGAATGGTTTGGGTTGCAAGGCAATTTTAAGATCACCCAGTTCCAACCTCCTGCTGTCAGCAGGAGTACCTTCCTTTAGCTCAGGTTGGTCAAGGTCTCATCAAACCTTGCCTTGAACACTTTTAGGGAGGTGGCAACCACAGCTTCCCTGGGCAACTTGTTCCAGTGTCTCACCACTCATACTATAAAGAACTTCTTCCTAATCTCCTGTTAAAGTCTCATGTCTTCTAGCTTAAATCCATTCCCTCTCATCACTACAAGCCCTTGACAGAAGTCCATCCCTAGCTTGGCCCTCTTTAGATATTGAAAGGTCTTCCTGGAGCTTTCTTTTCTCCAGGCTGAGAACCCCCAACTCTCAGCCTGTCATAGAATCATAGAATCAACCAGGTTGGAAGAGACCTCCAAGATCATCCAGTCCAACCTAGCACCCAGCCCTAGCCAATGAACCAGACCATGGCACTGAGTGCCTCATCCAGGCTTTTCTTAAACACCTCCAGGCACAGTGACTCCACCACCTCCCTGGGCAGCCCATTCCAATGCCAATCACTCTCTCTGACAACAACTTCCTCCTAACATCCAGCCTATACTTCCCCTGGCACAACTTGAGACTGTGTCCTCTTGTTCTGTTGCTGCCTGTCTGGCAGAAGAGCCCAACCCCACCTGGCTACAACCTCCCTTCAGGCAGTTGTAGACAGCAATGAGGTCTGCCCTGAGCCTCCTCTTCTGCAGGCTGCACACCCCCAGCTCCCTCAGCCTCTCCTATGGGGTTTGTGTTCCAGGCCTTTCATCAGCTTTGTTGCCCTTCTCTGGACACCTTCCTGCCCTGTCCATAGGTGGGATGCTCCAGGTGTAATGGTCTCTTGAAAGGCTGACAGTGTTCGGGCAGGAAACCATGGAAATATTTTTGCAGATGGCTGATAGATATCCCAGGCTCACAGGGCTTGGAAAGGACCCAAAGATATTATCAAGTCCATCCCCCTGCCACAGCAGGACCATACAGTCTAACTCCACTCACACAGGAGCACATCCAGACAGGCCTTGAAAGGCTCCAGAGAAGGAGACTCCACAGCCTCTCTGGGCAGCCTGTGCCAGTGCTCTGGGACCCTTACAGGAAAGAAGTTCCCCCTTGTGTTGAGCTGGAACCTCCTGTGCTGCAGCTTCCATCCATTGCTCCTTGTCCTATCCCAAGTGAGCAGAGCCTGTCCCCCCCCATCCTGGCCCCCAGATCTCAGATACTGGTAACCATTTATTAAATCCCCTCTCAGCCTTCTCCTCTGCAGACTGAACAGCCCCAGGTCCCTCAGCCTCTCCTCACCAGGCAGTGCTCCAGTGCCCTCATCATCCTCATAGCCCTCCCTTGGACTCTCTCCAGCAGATCCCTGTCCCTCTTCAACTGAGGAGCCCAAAACTGAATGTAGTACTCAAGATGAGGTCTCACCAGGGCAGAGTAGAGGGGGAGGAGAACCTCCCTTGATCTTCTAGACACTTTCTTCTAAATGCACCTCAGGATCCCATTGGATATTCATGTGGAATATACAGGAAAGGCTCCACAGCTTTGTTCTGCCACAGAAGCCTCTGGTTCTGTAGGCTGCACTTCATGCAGTCTGTGCCCTCCAGTAGTAACTGTGCCATTAGCTAATGAATTCTTGTCTCTGGAGTTGTTGCTTAACAAATTAGTGGATGCCCAGACCACAAGAGGCACTTCAGAATCACACAGAATCATAGAAACATCCAAGTTGGCAAAGCCCCTCAGGGTCACCAAGTCCAGCCTAGAACCCTACTCTACAGGGTTCACCTTAAACCATATCCCTAAGCACCACATCCAAACCACCCTGAAACACATCCAGGCTGGGTGACTCCACCACCTCCCTGGGCAGCTCATTCCAGTCCCTGACCACTCTTTCCATGAAAAACTTTTTCCTAGTGTCCAAATTAAAGCTCCCCAGCCTCAGCTTGAGGCCATTCCCCCTTGTTCTGTCTCCAATGACCTGTGAGCAGAGCCCAGCAGCAGCCTCTCCACAATGTCCCTTTAGGTAGCTGCAGACAGCAATGTGGTCTCCCCTCAGCCTCCTCTGTTTCAAACTAATGATCTCCATCTTCCCCAGTCTCTCCTCATAAGATTTATTCTCTAGACCATTCACCAGCTTCGTTGCCCTCCACTTAGGGGCTGGCTTATAAAACCAAACAAAAAAACCCACTGTCTGGTTACCCAGCAACGAGCCAGAGGGGCTGTAGGGGAGCAGGAGGGTTCTGAGTCAGTCTGTGGTGGCAGCAGTGGCAGCTTGACAGAGGAGGCTTTATATAGGTCGCTGTGCTGCTATAGGTACCTCTGTAAAATGAATACAGCTGCTGAAGTGCAAGAACTGCAGGCATTCTGTGGCCTCACACTTGCATTTCCTCATGTGAACCCGCCAGGGGAGTGGATTCTGTGCCAAATATGTTCTCAGATCTTTAGAAGAAGAATAAGATATCAGCAGAAGTGGGAGGGCAGGATGGCAACGCAGAGGAGAACAGAGCATTCTGCTGGGGATTATCTGGCGCTTATCTTCGACCTCATTGCTGGCTCCAGCTACCCGAAGGGACATTGTGGAGAGGTTGCTGCTAGGCTCTTCTCACAGGTCATTGGAGACAGAACAAGGGGGAATGGCCTCAAGCTGAGGCTGGGGGGGTTCAGATTAGGCATTAGGAAAAAGTTGTTAATGCAGAGAGTGGTCAGGGACTGGAATGAGCTGCCCTGGGAGATGGTGGAGTCACCCAGCCTGGATGTGTTTAAGGGTGGTTTGGATGTGGTGCTTAGGGCTATGGTGGAGTCACCCAGCCTGGATGTGTTTAAGGGTGGTTTGGATGTGGTGCTTAGGGCTATGGTGGAGTCACCCAGCCTGGATGTGTTTAAGGGTGGTTTGCATGTGGTGCTTAGGGCTATGGTGGAGTCACCCAGCCTGGATGTGTTTAAGGGTGGTTTGGATGTGGTGCTTAGGGCTATGGTGGAGTCACCCACCCTGGATGTGTTTAAGGGTGGTTTGGATGTGGTGCTTAGGGCTATGGTGGAGTCACCCAGCCTGGATGTGTTTTAAGGGTGGTTTGGATGTGGTGCTTAGGGCTATGGTGGAGTCACCCAGCCTGGATGTGTGTAAGGGTGGTTTGGATGTGGTGCTTAGGGCTATGGTGGAGTCACCCAGCCTGGATGTGTTTAAGGGTGGTTTGGATGTGGTGCTTAGGGCTGTGGTTTAAGGAGAATCTTGTGGAGTAGAATTATAGGTTGGACTTGGTGATGCTGAGGGGCTTTGCCAGCCTGGATGATTCTGTGTGTGAATATGCAAGGATCTGTTTTTTTCATGCCTTTTAAAGGGAACATCTTGCAGAGAGGAAGAGAATTCCTTGTACGGTTTGGCTGCACTAGAAATGTACCTCCCAAGGACTTCACTGTTCATGCATCTAGTGAAACATTTCTGACTTTTGTGTCCAGAGGAGGAGGGAGAACTCTAAGCTATTGCTTGTAGAATAAAATTTGCTGTTAGTAACATCATAAAATCATACAGTTGTTTAGGTTGGAAAAGACTTCTAAGATGATTCAGTTCAACCACCAACACGAGACCACCATGGCCATTAAACCATGTCCCACAGTGCCATGACCACACATCTCTTGAATACCTCCAGGGATGGAGGTATCTGCTACCTCCCAGGGTGGCCTGTTCCAATGCCTGACCACTCTTGCAGGACAAAAATATTGTTGGTTTTTTTTTCTCCATTTTTGGCACCAGACACCACCTACAACATAGTCACCTGCAAGAAAAATTCCCATATAGCTTGCAGTTGTGCTCTGACAAAGAGGAGAAGCTGTCTACAACTACCTGAAGGGAGGTTGCAGCCAGGTGGGGTTGGGCTCTTCTCCCAGGCAACCAGCAATAGAATAAGGGGACACAGTCTCAAGTTGTGCCAGGGGAGGTCTAGGCTGGATGTTAGGAGGAAGTTGTTGTCAGAGAGAGTGATTGGCATTGGAATGGGCTGCCCAGGGAGGTGGTGGAGGCACCATCCCTGGAGGTGTTGAAGCAAAGCCTGGCTGAGGCACTTAGTGCCATGGTCTGGTTGACTGGCTAGGGCTGGGTGCTAGGTTGGACTGGATGAGCTTGGAGGTCACTTCCAACCTGGTTGATTCTATGATTCTAAGCCTCAGGCTTTCTTTTTGTGCATTGCTATCTCTGGAGCAGTACTAGGCTCTAGTGCTATGAGAGCTGGGCACCACAGCAAGGAAGGACATCTCTATTACAGTCATAGAATTGTTTTGGTTGGAAAAGACCTCTAAGGTCATCCTGTCCAACCATCAAACTAACACCACCATGACCATCAAACCATATCTCACAGCACCATGCACACACATTTCTTGAACACCTCCTGGCAGACAAAACTCTGCAGCATTTCCTAGCTTGACTTCCCAGTCACAGAATCACAGAACTTCTTAGATTGGCAAAGCCCTTCAAACTCACTGAGTCCAAGCATTAGTTTCACACTGGCAAGTCCTGGACTAAACCAAACCCCTCAACACAACATCTGATCCCTATGAATCGCTGTGGTTGGAAAGGACCACCAGCATCATCCAGTCCAACCTTCATCCCAGCATCCTTAGTCACTAGACCATAGCCTCAAGCACCACATCCACTCTCCTCTTAAACACCTCCAGGGATGGCAACTCCACCACCTCCCTGGGCAGCCTGTTCCAGTGCCTGACCACCTGCTCAGGAAAGAACTTCCTCCCAACAGCCAACTTAAACCTCCCCTGACACAACTTGAGGCCATTTCTTCTTGTCCTATCATTAGTAATTCAGGAGAGAAGACCAGCTCCAGCCTCACTACAACCTCCTTTTAGGTAGTTGTATATAATACAGCAGTCAGAATGACACCACCTCCCTGGATGGCCTGTTTCAATGCCTACCACTCTTGCAGGACAAAAATGTTTCCTAGTAGCCAGTCTAAACCTCCCCTACTCCATTTACAGTATAAAACATCTGATGGTTGTTACAAATTATTTAATGAGATACACTAGAGATGTAAGAGATCCCCTCTAATCCACCTCATCACCATCCTACTTCTGCTGCTGTAAAGCATTAAAAGCCTTCTTTGTTATGTGTTAATTGGTATTAATGGGGTTAATCAATGAAAAGCAGAGATTAGCTTCTTTAGTCAGACGTTCAGAGAAAAACTCATTTAACCAAAGGGGAAAAAGAAGACAAAATAAAAGAGGAAAGACAGAAATATAGAGAGAAAGACAGAAGGAAGGAAGGAAGGATGGAAGGAAGGAAGGAAGGAAGTAAGAAAGAAAGAAAGAAAGAAAGAAAGAAAGAAAGAAAGAAAGAAAGAAAGAAAGAAAGAAAGAAAGAAAGAAAGAAAGAAAGAAAGAAAGAAAGAAAGAAAGGAAGGAAGGAAGGAAGGAAGGAAGGAAGGAAGGAAGGAAGGAAGGAAGGAAGGGAAGGAAGGAAGGAAGGAAGGAAGGAAGGAAGGAAGGAAGGAAGGAAGGAAGGAAGGAAGGAAGGAAGGAAGGAAGGAAGGAAGGAAGGAAGGAAGGAAAGAAAGAAAGAAAGAAAGAAAGAAAGAAAGAAAGAAAGAAAGAAAGAAAGAAAGAAAGAGAGAGAAAGAGAGAAAGAGAGAAAGAGAGAAAGGAAGGAAGGAAGGAAGGAAGGAAGGAAGGAAGGAAGGAAGGAAGGAAGGAAGGAAGGAAGGAAGGAAGGAAGGAAGGAAGGAAGGAAGGAAGGGAAGGAAGGAAGGGAGGGAAGGAAGGAAGGACAAGACAGACAGACTTGCACACTGATGCTGTTTCCCTGTTGCATTGTCATGCATGAAGATGCTGAGTTCTATTTTCCTTTGGCTTTCACTGTTCATCAGGTTCTGGGCAGTCTGAACTAGTTGCTGCCTGCAAAGGGGATTGGATTAGATGACCTTTGGAGGTCCCTTCCAAGCCAGACCATTCTGTGTTTCTATGGTACTGTGATTTACAAGAGTAGATCTCATACCCAGAGGGAGGCTGTAGCCAGGTGGGTTGGGCTCTTCTGCCAGGCAAGCAGCAGCTAAACAAGGGGACACAGTCTCAAGTTGTGCCAGGGCAGGTCTAGGCTGGATGTTAGGAGGAAGTTCCTGGCAGAGAGAGTGATTGGCATTGGAATGGGCTGCCCAGGGAGGTGGTGGAGGCACCGTGCCTGGAGGTGTTGAAGCAAAGCCTGGCTGAGGCACTTAGTGCCATGGTCTGTTTGACTGGATAGGGCTGGGTGGACTGGATGAGCTTGGATGTCTTTTCCAAGCTGGTTGATGAGGAGAGGAGAGGGGAAGGGAAGGCGAAAGGAAAGGAAGGGGAAGGGAAGGCGAAAGGAAAGGAAGGGGAAGGGAAGGCGAGAGGAGAGGAGAGGAGAGGAGAGGAGAGGAGAGGAGAGGAGAGGAGAGGAGAGGAGAGGAGAGGAGAGGAGAGGAGAGGAGAGGAGAGGAGAGGAGAGGAGAGGAGAGGAGAGGAGAGGAGAGGAGAGGAGAGGAGAGGAGAGGAGAGGAGAGGAGAGGAGAGGAGAGGAGAGGAGAGGAGAGGAGAGGAGAGGAGAGGAGAGGAGAGGAGAGGAGAGGAGAGGAGAGGAGAGGAGAGGAGAGGAGAGGAGAGGAGAGGAGAGGAGAGGAGAGGAGAGGAGAGGAGAGGAGAGGAGAGGAGAGGAGAGGAGAGGAGAGGAGAGGAGAGGAGAGGGAGGGGAAGGGAAGGGCAAACTTGTGTGTTTTGTGTTATCTCCTGTCCTTGACTACAATTTGAATTGTTCTTCTCTGTTTCAGCTAAAACTCTGAGGAGCAAAGCCTGGTTGGTCTGTGAGCGACAGCAGTTGTGAAGAGAACGGTGGTGCAGAATTCTCTTATCCTGGATGTGTACAACTGCAGGTACTCAGAGTAGATGCTAATTCCTACCCAGCTTCTAATCATAGAATCATTTTGGTTGGAAAGGACCTCTAAGGTCACTGAGTCCAATTATTAATGTAAGACCACCATAGTTATTAAACCACATCCCAAAGTGCCTTGTCCACAGATTTCTTGACCATCTCCAGGCATGGTGACTCCACCACCTCCCTGCCAGCCTGTTCTCTCTTGCAGCAAAGTTGTTCCTAATATCCAACCTAACCCTCTCCTGGCATGGCTTCAGGCCATTTCCTCTTGTCCTTTAGCTTCATAACAGAGTGAAGAGAGCAACCCCCACCTCACTACAACCTCCTTTCAGGGAGGATTTAATTTAGTGGCTTGTGTTAGGAAACTGGTTTAGCAAATTGTTCAAAGTTGGGTTATTTCTTTGGAGTTCAGTGGAAGTGGCTTTAAATGGGAGCAGAATTTGCCATCAAAAGCAAATACCCTGGGAAGACAATTTCAGATGCCTTCTTTTTTTTCTTTTCTCCCACTCTTTTCTGCTGTTGGTTGGCTCCACTGGGAAACTGTAAAAAAAAGTTAAACTCCCTTGAGAACAAAGAAATTCAATCAAAGCAAATAGAACCCAGTAATAATCATGATAATAATTAAAAAAAAAAAACCACAAACAAAACAAACCAAAAAACCAAACCACTGAAAATTCCTGGGGAGGTTTTAGAGACTGAAGATGAGATGAATTTTACACAGGGCTTAATTTCTTCCTTTATGCTATGTGAAAGTGTTTGCACAACCCTCAGTGCGATTCAGCTCTCTCGTCAAGCCATTTAAAACACATATAAATAGTACATCTATTTCATTGCTTCCCTAATAATATTGGAAGGTACTTCCTATCTCCCAAGAGGATGCTTTTAAAAGAGAACAGATAAATAAATAAGGCCAAGCTGCTGTTTTTCTTCACTTCTTTTTTCCTCCCATTTCCGCTATAAAGTTTGGTATCACTTAGCGATAAAGATGTAGGGATTTGTCCCGAGGGCTTTAAAAGCTTATTGGATGGAAGCTATGCTCCAGTGTACATGCTGCATACAAGAGGGATGTTGGTGAGACTGGATTTGGCTTCACTGGAGGTGTTTCAGAATGCAGTTTCTCACAAAACAGCTACAGACACTCAGCCTCCTCCAATAGAGTCTCCGTCATCAAATAAACACCCATGACACCAATAGGTTTGGGTTGGAAGGGACCACACAGATCACAGAAGCACAGAAACAGGCAGGTTGGCAAAGCCCCTCAGCATCACCAAGTCCAATCTACAACCCTACTCTACAAGGTTCACCTTAAACCATAGCCCTAAGCACCACGTCCTAAACTACCCTCAAACACATCCAGGGTGGGTGACTCCACCACCTCCCTGGGCAGCTCATTCCAGTCCCTGATCACTCTCTTTTTCCTAATGTCCAATGTAAACCTCCCCAGCCTCAGCTTGAGGCCATTCCTCCTTGTCCTGTCTCCAATTAACCTGTGAGAAGAGCCCAGCAGCAGCCTTTTTACAGTGTCCCTTCAGGTAGTTGTAGATAGCAATGAGGTCTACCCTCAACCTCCTCTGTTTCACACTAACTAGCCCCAGCTTCCTCAGTTGCTTCTCATCAGTTTTATTCCCCAGGCCCTTGCCAGCTTCATTGCCCTCCTCTGGGCCTGCTTCAGCACCTCCACATCTCTCTTGTATTGAGGTGCCCAAAACTGAACATAATTCTTGAGATGTGGCCTCACCAGAGCAGAGTACAAGGGGACAAAGAAGTTTGGCATCGTCCCAAGTATATGTGCTTCCATAACCATGCCATGAGCCCTTAGATAAAAACTGAAAGGTAAAAATAAATCCATAATTAACTGTGCTCAGCAGAAAGAAAAATCCATTTAAAACCAGGCTGATCCAAGCCTGCAGTGATGTTGACCAAGTGCCAGTCTGGCAGCACCTCCGTCAACCAGGCGTGAAATGCGATGGCAGAAATCTAAGCCACCAAGGAGGCTGAGAAATCTTAAACAAGAGAAGAGCTCCCTAAAAAAAGAGAAGCAAATCTCTTTCTCTCTCTCTCTCTCTCTATCTATATATACATATATGTATACACATATATATAATCCTCCTGACTAAGGCTGTAAGTCAAACTTCAGAGGAGATGGAGAATTCTTCTGTTCAGAGACAGCATTCTCTCAGGTTAAGATAAAGCCAAGAGATGACCATGCAGGCAGATTAGTGGTTGAGACCCCATGGCTGGAGGCATTCAAGGTCAAACAGACTGAAAGAGTTGGACCTGTTCAGTCTGGAGAGGAGAAGGCTCCAAAGAGACCTTGTTGTGGATTTCCAGTACCTGAAGGGGGCTACAAGAAAGCTGGGGAGGAATTTTTAGGGTGTCAGGTAGTGATAGGACTGGGGGGAATGGAGCAAAACTAGAAGTGAATAGATTTAGGTTGGGTGTTAGGAAGAAGTTCTTCATCATGAGGGTGGTGAGAGGCAGGCACAGGTTGCTCAGGGAGGTGGTGGAAGCTTCATCCCTGGAAGTTTTTAAGGCCAGGCTGGATGTGGCTCTGAGCAAACTGATCTAATGTGAGG